>NC_088890.1:12760576-13067307 GCF_037157495.1 Lathamus discolor | reverse complement strand
GACTCAGTTGGTCTTTGGAGGGGCTTCGACTGGTTCTTTTAGTCATAGATTGTGAAATGAGGCAGAGCTCCTGAAGTTCAGGAGAATTTAACTGGACACACAGAAATGATCACGCTTTGGTAATAGAAGGATTTCCTGTCTCACTAGTACAAGGCTCAGTGACTAAATGCCAAAGCTTGACAAATCTGCAGAAAATGAAGCAAGGAAGCAGCTGATAGAGGTTTTGGTGAAGTCTGCGTGACTGGCCATGTCCAAATGGAGATCAGATACCTTTGTGAAATCTCAGCTCTAATTCCAAGATTAATTATGGGAATCCCATTCTTCCCTGTGCTATACAGGAGGTCAATATGAAGAATGTGATACATTTTTAATGCATTACTATGAAAGGGAAGCTGGCAAGGTTGCATCAGACAGGTTTGAGGGCAGACTGCTACAGGGAAGCAGATGACTTGTATGATGGTTCAGCTGGCAATGGCCTTTTTGCAGAATGTGAGATGTTTCAGGGGATTTTTTGATTCTTATTTCTGGGAATGGTAGGAAGTGAAAAGATTCTCAGTTGGAATGGTTGATGCTCAAACTAGCACAGCTGAACTGCAGCAGGCTTGTCTTCTATGACAGAGTGCCTGTAATATGTGTGAGCTGATACTCTTTCATTGCTGGTGAGCCTAAGTCGTGTTTCCTTGCATTTGCAGTAGTCTAAGCCTGTGCATGTAGGCAGCTGGTGCACAGTAACTGCTTAAGCAGGGCTTACTTGATTTGTGTATGAGCGTGAGGTTGCATACACAAGGCACCCTTCAGAATAAATGGTGTTAATTGCTAGTTGTTTTAGCATCATGAGCAACAGCCGTACAGAGATACCCTGAGGTGGGGTTGTAGGTGTGTAAGTTGTGCTGTCACAACTTCTTAGCTGAATCTGGCCTGCCAGCTGGCTGCTGTCAAGCAGGCAAAAGGCAGGTTTTTTTAGGCAAAAGGCCAAATAGGCCAAACAGGCAAAGGGCTTCTGCTTTGTGCACTATCAAACAATCTATGGCTTGTGCTTCGAAACTTGCGTTCTTACTTGTGCAAGAAGTGAATACTCAATTTTACATGTGTTTCTATTTAAACACCAATTTAAACACTCTAAAGAAGGTTGAAGTATTTCTTTGTTGGCTGCTCTGCTAATTGTCCTCACTGTCACTCATTTACAGGTCTGGGCTGAATTACCTCTGCATCCATCAGCAAGCACAAGACAGGATGGCATGCAGATTGTTTTCATTTGCACTGAGGACTGCCTTTGACTCCCTGAATAAGAAAGCATCTTTACTCCCTGCCTCTAATGAGCTGAGAGCTCCCAGTTTCCAGCTCTGCAGTGCATGTGTGAAATCAGCCAGCAGGATCTGAGCTGGGCCTCAAGGTAAGTGTGAGCAAGTTTATAATGAAGTCATTACGTTTATGTAAGTTGTTCTTTGTTCAGCAGCTCAAATTGGACCACAGGCTTGATATTTCAAGTAGTACCATTACTCTGCTGTTGAAATACATGGTGATGTTGGGTGGGACTTGCCAGTCCTGTGTCTTCATTGTGGGCCATGAGTCTGTCTGTGTTTTGGGTATGAGAAGAGGCAGGGATAGAATTTGCTTGAGCAACCCCACAAGCAGTCCTTGTGCTGCTTAAAACTTGTGGGGACTAAGTAGGCAGTCACCTGTTTCTAACCTATCCACTGAATGACTCCACTGTGCCCAGCATAATCTGGAAAGAGATGAGGTTTGTCCTAATATACTTTACTTGAAAGACTAGCAATTGAGCTTGCTGTGTGAAATCTTCCCCTTGAGTTACTAAGAGGTTTTATTCTGGATAGCATCCTGCATATGTTTTTCAGACACAACCAGGCATAATTCTGGGGAAGCTGCTTTGCTCTGTTGCCTAATTAATAATACATCACTTAAAAAAAAATAAAAATAAAAAAATCAATGAATATTTAACTGATAAGCTAGAGTAGCTTCAAAAGCACTGTTTCAGTCCATGAGCTGCATAATACAGTGCTGTGTGTCTCTCAAAATCCTAACCAGAACAAAACTTTGGGCGTGTGAGTTTGCATTATGCTTCTGAAGTAGCTGGGTGGTTTAATGTGTTGACTTTTCATGATTTTCCCCCTGCCCTTGGAGAGAAAGGATGGAAAATACAAAGCACAGTAGCTTAGCGAGCTAAGTGAGCTAGCGGAGGTAAAAACCTCCTTCTGAAAGGGATTTGTAACTAAGATGAAACCTGGAGCAGCAAAGAGAAGTCATAAAGCCATTACCCAGCATTACTTCTTCCTCAACCAGCTGTTAGTCAACAAGCGTGCTCTGGAAAGCAGCTTATGTGACTGTTCCCTTCTGCTGAGGAATGCAGGGAAAAATAAGGTGTAAAACTAGGATTTAGGAAAGGGTTTTTATCTACTGCTGTCACTGTCGCTGTACAGCAGTGGCCAGTGCTTTTCACTGTGTACTTTTTCATAATGAGGTAAGAATTCAGCTCTTAGTGTGAACTTTTGCTATGGTCACTGAAGCCGATTGTAGTAAAAGCTGCTGATGCCTTTATGTGTAATACTGAGGGAGAAGACAAATTAATTATCACAAAGACCAAGTAATTGTGTAAAGCCAGGTTGCAAGTTCTTGAATTGCTCATGGCCGTTATTCCTCACCAACACAGACTTTGAAGAGGAAATGGCATGGGTGCAGTCCTAATGTGAGCATCCACAATACACAGTTTCCTCTTGTTCATGGATGTTGTGGGACTTTGTGTGTGGTTTTGATTTTGGTTTGGTTGGGGTTTTGTGTGTTTGGTTGTTGGGGTTTTGTTTTTTTTGACCAGTCTGCTTTTTGCTCATTACTGTGTCAGGGAAAGGAAAAGTCTTTAGGTTTGTTTTCCTCTGGAATTGTGTTTTCAAAATCAGAAGCTTCCTTGATTTCTAGAAGCCTTTTGCAGAGGAGATGTAAAGGTGCTGCTTGTTTGCCTACCTCTGCCATGCTCCCTGGCTGCCCAGCCTGGCACTCCGTGTCTGTTTCCCAGCCTCTTGTTCCGAAGACATATGCCCCCAAACTCCCAGGGCACAGGGGATATTCTGTGTTCTCTGTTTTTCACATGAATCAAGGAATTGCAACAAACAGCTGTCTTCTCTGATACTCAAGAGTGTACTTCAGGAGATAGCTGTAAACAGGCGAGCAATACCAGGTACTACTTGTGGCTAAGTGGTGTTGATGTTAGAGATTCAAGGCTTGGGCTATGATGAGATCTTGCAACAACAAGGATTTTGATGAAAGATGATGCTTTAAGTTATTTTGCATGGGATCTAGAGGAGTGGCCTGAGTGATCAAAACATACTGCATTGTAAATAGGCTCACAGAGAGACTGAGCAATGCCAAGTGAGGAGAGCTCACAGCCAAGACCTAGTCCTAACCCATGGTGGGACTGTGCAGGGCATGATGCTGGCAGTGCAAGCAGTTTTTAACTTCTGGTCTTCAATCATGACCTTTGAAAGCCTGTAGACAGTTCAGCTCTGTTATATTTTTGCTTGAGGGTAGAGGTGGTGGAGATGGAACTAAATGCCATTCAAGATATAGAAATCTCATATGGTGCTGTATAGACCTCTGGAGCAGAAGAACTGCTTTGATGTGGCTGTACATGAAGTGCTGTCATGGGCTATAATAATGGAAGTCAATTCTAGCCTCAGTTAACAAACAAAACTCGCTCATCCTGAGCATGTCCAAAAAGGAATGTATTACATATACAGAGGCCATTGATTCAGGAAACTCTAAACCCCATCTCTTCCCAGTGTCTGACAGATTTAAGAGTTCAGGTTGCAGATGTTCAGAAACACTGGTGGTCAGTGTATACACAGGACAAGAATCATTAGGAGGATAGAGTCTTTGAAGTTATTACCAGTGCTTTCTAGAATACTTTTCTTGGACAAATGACTCCTACAAGCAGAGATAATTTTTATTTAAAAGATACTAAATCTTCCTATTGCTGTGAACCCGATCTTAAAAATGCTGAAGATTCTGTTTTTCAGTAATGTGGTTCAAGGGAGCCTTCTGGCTGCATTAAAGGTGTTAATAACTTACTCGGCCAGGAAATTAATTGATCCTTGCGGGTCTCTTCCAGCTCAAGATATTCTATGATTCTATATTAAGCAAGAATGATTTGGGAGCCTTGCCAGTAAATGACTTGGGGTAGATCTTGCATTTAAGTTCTCCGAAATGGTGTTTAAACTCTGTATTTGTTTCGCCGAAATCTCCCAGGTTGGGTATCAAGCTGTGTTAGTTAAACCTTTATCACTTCTGCGAAAATTAAGTCTTTCAAGGGGACAGCTTTAAAGATCTCTGCATTTCAAGGGTGCTTTTAATAGATATAACTTTGCTGAAATGCTCCTTAGCACAATGGCAACACAGTTAATCTGCCAGCCTTCAGAACTGGCTTCCAAGCTGAGTAATAGAAATTACCTCAACCTCTGTGTATGTTTGCAGCTACCTAAAGATGGTGATTGCAACAGCAGGAAAACCAATAGCTCTGTGCTACCTGAAAATTAGGTTTATCTTGTACCAGCTGTGAGTTCCTAAAGAATCTCTGAAACGGCTTTTTCAGTTATTAAATCCAGTTCCTGATTTTGTGAGCAACTGCGTAACAGAATCATGGTGAAGTAATCTGGAAGGACATCAGAGAGGTCGTGTAACTCATCCATCAGCCCCAAGGCAGGATCAACTATATATTAATCCTGACAAATATTTATTCAATGTGTTCTGAATGATCTCCAATGGTAGCGAGATGCTCTGCTAATCTATTTTGTCTCCTCATCTCTGCCGTTAGAAAGGTTTTATTGAAGTTTACCCTGAATTGTTCTTCTTGTAATTAGGATAACTGAGTAACTTGTCTTGTATGTCCCAGGTATGGGAAAAGATTCTGTTCTGCTCTGTGTCTGAAGCCTTTGAAGTACCCCCTTGAGTTGTCTTCTTTTTAGGGTACACAACCCTTAATGGTTTTAATCTTCTTTTAGGTTATGCTTTGCAGATCTCTGGTTAGCCTCATTGCACTCCTTTTACTCTCTCCAGTCTGTACCTCTCTTGATCTAGCATATATTTTTCTAGTGCCTAAAATAGCATCCATCACCTGCTTTTGAATCATTAAAAGTGCTTGAAATATGTTTGCTATCAAGCTTGAAATAAAAAAGTACTATGACTTAAATATTACTTCTTCTGCCTGGGAGATTGGTCTTCCACAGTGAAAGAAGTCCTGCATAAAATTAGACCTAATACTAAATATTACTTTAGAAATAAATGTGTATTTGGAAATGAATGTGCATTCAGAAATTAAATTGGGGTTCTAACCCAGGCTTTAGCAATATCCAGTCTTAGTACTTTGCTACAGTGATTTGGACCCAAACAGCTCCAATGCCAGTTGAAACTGTCATTTCCCTACCCCCACTGCTTGTTTGCTCTTCTGTCCTGGTGTGGTTTAGGTCCAGCTGTAAATCAGAACTGCACAGTCTCAATCTCACTCCCCTCCTTCCCACCCCGCTCCCGGAGGGCTGGGGAGGAGAACTGAAAAAATGTAACTCCCACGGGTTGAGATAAGAACAGTTCAGTAACTAAGGTATAACACAAATCACTGCTGCTACCACCAATAATAATAATGATAAGGGAAATAACAAAGGAAGAGAATGCAATCGCTCACCACCCACTGACCGATACCCAGACTGACCCCAGCAGTGATCCAGCCCTTCTGGGTAACTGCTCACAGTTTTACATCCTGGCAATGACATGCTGTGGTATGGAATACCTCTTTGGTCAGTTTGGGTCAGGTGTCCTGTCTCTGCTTCCTCCCGGCCTCCCCTCCTCCCTGGCAGAGCATGAGACTTGCAAAGTCCTTGGTCAGAGTAAACGTTACTTAGCAAGAACTGAAAACATTGGCGTTATCAGCGCTGTTCCAGGCTGAAAGTCAAAACCACAGCAGTACACCAGCTACTAAGAAGGAGAAAAATGACTGCTGCTGCTGAACCCAGGGCATGTCAGTACCCTGGGTTTCAGTTGTGATGGCTGTTTGTGTGTGTGTTTCAGTTCTCTGAAACAAGTTCCAGATCTTGCAGCCAGTGTGCAAGCACTTTCTTGCTGTGGAAGATACTCATTTGCACACACTCTATGGTATGACAACTTATTTCCTGAGAAATCACATTTGTTGCTGATTTTTGCCTCATGAAACTTCTTCATAGTCTTTTTTTTTTTTTCCTCCTCCTGCAATTAAAGCCTGCATCTTAGTTACTGCCTTTTGTTTCCTTTGAACTCATCAGGGGAAGAGTATAATCAGATAATATTTGAAATTACAATCTTGGCTATGAGAAAACATAAAAATATGAGGTAGTCATCACCTTAGATTAGCATTTCAAAGCTGATAAGTAGACAGGCCGAATAATCTGCACTCATTTCTGAGCAACAATTTAGGATCCTGGGGAATCAGATACTGCACTAAGCAGCTTTGAGGAATATAAGACTCAGTTAATCAAGGTGAGAGAATAAAGCTGCAACAGCAGAAGCTGGAGCGATTTACCAGTCACTCACAGCCAAGGAATGCATATATTCTTCATACTGCTAGAAAATTAGGGGTGTGCAGCAATAGAAATGGCAATGATAACATGGAGGTAAAAATTTGGGATTAAAGGAGACCATTTGATCCCTTAAAACCAGCCCAGAAGGCTTCAAAAACCTCTGGCTCTCCCCCACTAAGCCTCACCACATGCCCAGTGTGGCCACAGTAACAAACTCCAGACCTTCAGCGCCAGTGGAAAAAAGTGTGATGTGCCAGAGGGAAGCAAGAAATAGGAAGTCCTTCCTGATGTCTTGAACTACTGAATTAGCAGCAAATCTGTTAGCTAAAAAAAGATCCAGCTGGTGCTAAGAAGCAAGTTGCTTTCCCAACTTCAAAGCCTCTACCAGGCTGTCCAGGGAGGATAATTCCTTCTACAAGCAGTCCATTTAACCCCTGGGTGTGTGAGCTAGATGGACTAGGGGAGTTCCTGATAGAGATTCTGGGCTTTTTTTGTCTCCCACAAAATGTTTAGCAGTTCAGGCTTAAGGTGAGAGAATACCTCTTTGAAAGGTTTTTATGGAAATTGCTTCTGTGACATGGCCAGAGATAAATCTTTCTGTGCTGCGGCTGCAGAAGGAATCAACCATGTGAGTTATAGCTGAAGGAAATGTATTTTATTACCTAAACCATAGTCATTTTCTCAGAAACTTTGTTCTTCAGGATGCATGACGGGCCTTCTAGAAAAGGTTTTCACTTGCAAGCACAGCTTGATCTTGGCACATCCCTCCTGTTGTGGGCCTGTTGCGAAGCAGGGACAGTGGGGTTTAATTAAATGGATTACAAAGATGTGTGTTGCACCAAAGCGGACAAGAGAGAGACAATTCATAGGGTGACTTGGGCTTAGAGTCTTGTGTTTATTACCCCTGCTTTGAGCATAAGAACATGCTCAAAGATGCTGAAGTCGGTGAAGTTTTGGCTCAGTTTTGTAGCAGTGAAACTTCCAAAATTGCCTCATCTTTATGCAAGCGGGCTTTCTGAAGCGTTGGCACTCCGTGACATTCTGTGTGCTTTGCTAAATTCAGCAGGTTTTTTTCACGTTGCGCTGGAGCTACAATAGTTTCTGAGGTCTGTGGCTTGTTTCAGTTATTTACTCTGCAAAAAGATTTTTATAAATCCTCCTTCCCTTTCATATTATTAACTTTCTTGTCAAATTTTTATTTAAACTGCAGAGGCAAAGATGGATCTTTTCTTTATAGCTCTGCAAAGTTAGATTTACTTCTTTGACATGTGATTGAAAGCTAATCTGTCTCCTTTTTATTGGCTTTCGGTAAAGCGTGTATTTCTTTGTTTCCCTTTTTCATTCTGTATTGTCTTGTGAAAATATGTAACTGTATTTCAGGCTGTAAAAAAATTATCCTCCTACAGGAAAGAAAAAAATGACAGCCCTTTATCCAATCCACAGAAGGTTTATGTCTTTAATTAGCGCCTTGGATTGTATTCGTGTATGATTCAGAGTGAACTGAGAGCAATAATAAAGGTCCTGTGGTTACCTCTGACCTTGCAGAGAAGAATGCTAAAGCCAGAAAGCTTTTTTGGCTCAACATCAATGGCAGCTACTTGAATTTGTCTGTCTTTAGAGCTAACTTTTTGCCATAAAAAAGCATGTAGAGTGCTCCTGCTGCAGTTATCTTGCTTGGCCGAGGCCATGGTTTTGTTTGTGGGTTGTTAACACCAAAGACTGATATTTTAAATAGTGTTGGACTCCACTTTATAATTAGTCCTTTCAGTGCTCTAATCCTGCAGTGTGTGTTTCCAACCCCTCTGCAGGGGTTATTTCCTATCGTTTTTTTAATGCACTTGAGGACATAATATGGCTTTTGTGTTATGCCACAGTTTTAAAGATAATATTACTATTTATAGAGGTTGTTAATGTTTTGCCTTACTCAAGCAGATGATCTTCTGATCATAGAATCATAGAATGGTTTGGGTTGGAAAGGACCTTAAGATCATCCAGTTCCAACCCCCCTGCCATGGGCAGGGATGCCTCACACCAGAGACCCTGTTGTCCAAGGCTCTGTCCAGCCTGGCATTGAACGCTGCCAGGGATGGAGCATTTACCATTTCTTTGGGCAACTGGTGCCTCACCACCTTCACAGTAAAGAACTTCGTCCCTGTATCTAACCTGAACTTACCCTGTTTCAGTTTAAACACATTACACTTTGATCATCTATAGTATTATATTAGGCAGAGAAAATTTTGCCCCATATCTATGTCATTCTTCTTGGCCCTAAAGAGCTGAATGAGCATGAGGGTTATATCCAGGAATATTGATCTTGGGACTGATGTTGATAGAGAGTGCTGACTCACAGCAGGCACCCAAAATTGATCTGTGCTTCCTGATGCAGGAAGCATCTCTGGTCTCTCTAGCAAGCTCCTGACCCTCTACAGCAGGGCTGGCACTTCAAAGACATGTTGCCAAACTTAATGTATTGCTATTTGCAATGTGTGTGCAGAGTTGCAGGTAGGGAGCACCAATAAAATCTGCACATTTTCTACATGAAGCAGCTAAATTTATGAAGGTGTTTTGCTACATTTTCTGTTCAATGGCTTTCATTACATCAGAGTGTAAATAAGTACTGTAGCCACTTTTTGCTTGTCTTCAGGGATGAAATACTGTTTCACTGGCGTGAAAGGGGAGGTTCAGGTGTCTGATAGAGCAGGGCAGTGTACAGCTAATATTTGCTGCTGCTCTGTTGCTGAATGTGTGGAATTGCATTAAATACAACATAATTGTAAACAGAGGAGACCAAATGCTGCTAAAATTAGCAGCTGTTCAACTTGCCAGTTAGTGATAGAAAAAAATCTTCAGAAGACCTGTGTTTCACAGGGGTTTGAATATGGTCATTGACTTCCGTACTTGCTATTTTCAGGTTGAAAACGTATGGGTGCATATTTTCACTGATGTTCCTGTTCGTTCTTTAGATGCGTTTTGTTCTGGTGTTACTGAGGTTTAGTCATGCAGTCCTCATGTCCATTAAATATGTACTGTTTTTATATGGGCTTTTAAAAATAGTTGTAAATTGCAAAGTAATAATGTTTGTTTAGCACCTTCACCTTATTAATGAAATCATAATGTATTTTGGTACATTTATTAGTGCTGTCTACCTGCAAAACTGTATTGCAGTCGCCTGTTGCACAAAAAACCTACCAACAAATCTCAACCAAATCTTGACCAAAAAACCCCCAAAGCCCCTGTTTAAACTAGGCATATTGATGTGGAAGGCACCTAAGTACTACAGTAACCTCCACCCTGCAATCAAATGGCTGGATAACATAACCTTGAGGAGCTGAAAAATATTTCAGAGCACAGATGCACATTTCCAAATGAGAAGTTGGGTTCAGAAAGCAGTTATGACAAACTTCAGCATCCAAGGTTAATTCATGAATGTTGAGGCGATCGTGGGGTAAGTGGAAATTTCAGCCTTGTGAAATGGAAGGCTAAGGAAATAAAGCAAAGAGGGAAGCTGGTCAGAAATGGATGACAGAAGAACATAAATATTAAACAATAAAAAGGAATGTGTGTGGATTAAAGCTACAAAGCTACAGCATTTTATTGGTTTGAAAGCCCAACCAACAGAATTATTTTCTGCACTCCTTATCTAGCTGTGGAATAGCAGTGATCATTCACATACTTTATTAGGCCAAGTGTTAATTTGTGGTCTGCCTTCACTCAGACAGATTACCACCAAAAATGAAAATGCCTATTGGAAAAATTCCCTGATTAAAAACCTGGTCCTTCCTCAGAATGATGGCAAAATTTGCTTGGTGATGCCTTGGGAGCATACTAAGGGTATAAATATCTATATTTGTTGTGAGGTAAAGATACACATTTGTGTGTTAATGAATATATTATAGGGGTCACACCCAGAAGCCGATGTGGTTAGTACTAATAGGCTTTGAAGAAAGGTTGAAGTGATGTGGGTAGTGATTTGAGGACATGAGTTCATTCTTGTTTTCCTTAAGGCCACTAATGTGATATGAGCTTTGTTGCTTCTAAGCTGCATAGCCACCTCTTTTTCTTATGTCTGTGCCTCTCTTGTTGGTAATGCTTAATGCCTCTGGGTAAAGGAGCACACAGCTAGTAAAAGATTTGGGGTTACTTGTCAGAGCTGATCAGGGTTATTTTAATTAATTTATGGGGTGGGACTCAACAATGCCAAGTGCCACATAAAGACATAACCCTAAGTATAAGAAAAAGCAACAGGTGAGTATTGTTTGGGACAGAAAAACTAAAAACCAGTGCAATACTTAGAGTGATGATGAAATTTCAGCATCCTAAACATCACCTTCTCTACATAGAAGAGTTTTGTATGGAAGGAAGTCCAAATAAAGTTGGTACTTTGGAATCTATTAATTAGGAGACATCTTTATGTGACAAAGACAACCTGATGACTGACAAAAACGTTGCACATTAGGGACTGACCATCAAAGGCCTTGAAAATTGCCTTCATTGGCTGATGCTGTTTCAGAAGAGGGTTTGCTTCAGCTTAGGGCTGCTTTTAAAAGAGGGGGAACTCTTATCTCAGTGGCACATGTTAATTGAGCCGTGTGTGTGTGGGCAAACTGTAAATCTTTGAGTTCAGGAAGGAAAGGCTTTACTGTAATTCTCATGAATTAGGGGGGATAATGCCTACTGATTACTGAGGCTGAGTGACAGTCAGTTATGTTAATAGGTGAAAAAAATGGTTTCCTGACTCTAACCTCTGCCTTTCTGTGTAGAGTGCATTGCACTGAAGTCAGATCACCAGCACATTGACTAATATGACTTGGAATTGTCTTGGCTTTTTTTTTCTTTGGTAGCAAAAATTAATATATATTTAAAAAAAAGGTTGACTAGGAGGAGTAAATAAAGGAAATGAATGCAGCTGGATATAGCAAGTCTTTGATCATAGATTACAAAGATTATTTCAGTGCATATAAATGTAAAGAGTACTGATGTCTT
Organism: Lathamus discolor; assembly: GCF_037157495.1. NCBI lineage: Eukaryota > Metazoa > Chordata > Aves > Psittaciformes > Psittacidae > Lathamus > Lathamus discolor. The sequence continues at coordinate 13,055,770 of NC_088890.1, read as the reverse complement.
TGAAGAATTTGTAACACAGAAGTCTGTGTGCATCCCAAAATACAAAGAATCATGAAGGGTAAAGTATTGAGAAAGGGAAAGATAAGACCTCGTGCATCATTAATGAAAGATGAGTAACAGGCAAATGAAAAATCTGACTGCATAGAATGGCGACTTTGATTCTTTTACTGATCTGTTTGCATAACACAGCACAAGATTTAAGAAGGACAAAAGCACAAAACTACTGTATGTGTATTACAAAGCATAAGGAAACGGTGGCAACTGTTTCCAGCGTGAAAAGGAGCCTAGAACAACCTATTAAATTGTGATTCATATAAAGTGAACCATGAATCAGAGCTGAAATCAGATCGTATAAAGCGAGTAAAGCAATTGGCCGTGGTGGGCTCTGCTTTATGGCTGCTTTCCCAGTGGGAAGGGCAAAGGGGAGGCTTGGTTTAGTGTATTTGCTGGCATGGTCTGCCTGGGGGTTGTGAGATCCACATATCTGCCAGGAAGATGCCTGCTGGGAGCAGGTGTGTTGGAGAGGGGGAGCTCGTGTTCCTTGTTTCTGGGGAAAATCCTGATCTGCGGTACTGTGGTGCCTCAGGGCTGCTGCCAGACCCAGGGCTCACCTGGTAATGCTCCTAGAGCAGCCTTTTCCTTATTCCCACAGTTTTGTGTTCCCTACCAGAAGGTTTCTAGACGTAGTTATCTCTGCTTATTTTTTTGCTTCACTGTCAAAAGTAACACACACTAAAGCAGAAGGCCTGACACTTGCTTTTATTATTCAGTATATTCCCAACGCACTGTTTCAGTTGTGTTATGTTACTACATTGCAGAGATCATGCCCAGATGATTATTTAGCAGCGGATGTGGGCTCCTATGCCCTATATGATGTGTTACCTTAGAAATATATTTACTTTTCAGTTATTTCACAGCAAGTATTTTCCTGTCTCTCGGGCAACTTTGTAAAAGATGATTTGATGAATTTTGCTGGCTGTTCATTGCCAGCTCTAATCTCTTCTCTGAGGAGCTTTACTGCTCCTGTTTGAGCCAGGCAAGGGGGGAAGGAAGTCTCTTTTTAATCTGTAGACTATGAATCATAGTTGGAATCAATAGAATTTAATCCAGAACTTCTGCTGAAGGTTTTAAGGAGTCTATAAAACACATACAGTGTGCAAAAAAAGGCACCAAGACCCCTCTCACTGCCTGAGATATGAGGTGGACTATGTTGCCAGCTCCATCTGAGACAGTAGCTGCTCCAAGCCAGTGCTGAGTAGAGGCTGAGCTGAATCCTGGTCAGCTTCTCCACCTCGCACAAGACCAGAGAGAGCTCCATCAGGGTCAAGTAACGTGGTGTCTGTGTAAGTAGCTTTGCACCAATTAATCTCTCATTTCCTTATAGAAAAGGAGAAGGTGGGGAAGGGAATGGTTGTTCATGCACAGGGTATTCTGGTCTGGTGGATGCCTGCATGGGCTGAAAGCATCATTGCTGGGGTGTCGTAACCTCACAATGTAGGCTAGGATCAGGCAGCTTACTGCTCTACATTCTCTTAGGAGATACTGTCTGGTTGTAGCTTTAAGTAATCATCAGAGGGCTCAAATTTTCAGAATGTGGAATTCGCAGCATAACAAATAAGTAGCCTTAATAACTACTTTCTGCTTTTAGTATCTAGCACCTGGAAACGTAAGTCCATAGTAACGTGAGCTATTCTATATAGCTGTTAGGAGGTTTAGGAATGCATATGGCTAAGCTGTAGGCACTGAATTAAAGGAGTTGTGAAATGCCATCTGCCTGTGTTGTGTATTCTAAACTGGCAAGCAGCTCGTGCTTGGCTTTGCTGAGGTCTTTATCTCATTGTTATGGGTCTTTTTTCTTCTTCAATAGTTTTATTTTTAACTTTATCTTCAAGCTTTGCTCTCAGCATTGGTCTTGGTTGTATCTAAAAGCAAACACTAAAGGTGTGTGGACAAGACACTGCCTTCTGTTTCCTCCATTGTACTTTAAGGTACATGTTTTGAAATTGTTTTTAAATACAATCCATGACAAAAGTTTTGCTATGAAACATGAATCAAAGTTAGTATGTTTTGTAGAGGAACTTCTGAGTTACATGAAAATTGTAGAACTGTGCCACATTGCATTAGCACGTATATTTTGTGAATTAAAAAGTATACTTTCTGTGATGATCTCCCATCTGCTGCTACCTCTGATAGGCTGAATGCTGGATCCTGAAACACTGGGATACTTTGCTCTGGCATGCTCTTGACAAGTAGATCTCTCAGGCTGACCCTCTTGTGGATGACTACTGATGAAATATGGAAGTGGCAGGAGGTTTGGTGAAGTTAAGCAAGGGAAAGGAAATGTGGTTTATCTGTAGCTTTAAAAAACCCAAGCCCACAAAACCTCCCACTTTTTCTTTTAGCCTATTAATGCCCTCCTGTTATGAATTTATCTTAAAGTGAATTTCTCAGCAGCCTGATAGGTAAATGATAAAGTTGCCATTGAATAACTGCAGGGATACCTCATACAACTGATGAGGGTAATCTACTCCCCACCGATTTTATGGGTGTCTGGTCCAGCTCCTGGCGCTGGGCTAAGAGAAGAGAAGGATGAACTGACAGGTCCTGGAGAGGAGACTGGAACCAGTGTGGAACTGTGCTGGAGCTAGTCCCGCTTCTGGGACACACTTCAGTGTTGGTGTATAACCCAGCCCTTGGGAGACACCTCTGTGCTGTCAGGAGCTGCTCCAGTGTTTCTGTCACTGGGTTGCAAAGTGTCCTGGGGAGATTCATGCTTCCATTCTGGGCAATGCTTTATCCCAGAACAGCAACTGTCCTAAAAAGTCTCTGATCTATGATGGTGAAGAAAATCCACTGATATTCTTCACTTCTAAAAGCTGAGTGGTTCACTCCTACAAATGTACTTAAGGATTGAAAATGCCAGTGCTCAGGACACAGCTGAATCAAGCCTATCATTTCATTGTATCTCTCTTTCCTTGCTTCTCCATTGTCATGCACTTTTGCAGTCATTTAATACCTTGTAGGCTGATTGTAAAGTGATTTTAAAATAGAACAAGCAGGTGGTTCACATGGCACTCTGCACTCATTTTAAGCTCTCTTCTTGTAGCTTCAAATGAACAAAGTACAAAGTGGAGCTGAATCTGGGCCCCAATCTATTTTATTAGAAGAGTTTATTTTTAATGTGTATCTAAAGAAAAGTATTTGTGTATTATAGTAGTATTGAAAATCCCTATAGTGCAATGAACAGCAGAGTAACTAATTCAGGAAGGTTGAGAGTATTTAAGACAGACCCATTATTGTTCTGTAGCGTTTTTTTTCTCTCCTTAAAATGCTACCCACAGGGTCCATGTTGACCTCCAAGTCTGAGCAAACATGAATGAAATGTCATGCCAGTGAAAAAGAACATGAGGAGAGCAATTTTCCTCTCAAATACTCCACTCTGTGCACAGAAGAGGTGAATTAGAACCTCAAGATGTGCGGCATATCATCATAAACACACGGATTGTTTTCTTGCTGCCTGGAGATGGTGTTTTGAAAGCTGTAGCTGAAAATAGCTTAGGGCAAAGCCATAGGAGTTACTAAGTCCAGTGGGGTTGGTTGTGGGTTTTTGGGGTGGGTTTTGTTTTGGTTGGTTTGTTTGCTTGGGGTTTTTTAAAGTAATTATAATTGTCAGGATTAACCAGAGAATAAAAAGGTTCCCTTTAAACTTTCAACTCTTATTAAGTGGAAATCACCAAAGTAAAGAAATCTCTATGAACAAGCGTTGTCCTGTCTATGTCAGTATCTCCAAACGTGTTATTGTCTATCGCTATTTGACTAGAAATGTATACAGAAGCAGTGGAGTGCCGGATACGCAAAATTACTTTGTCTTCAGCAGCTCTAAGATCAGTGAACAGAAAGTAGCCATTTGGGAAGTACAGATAAGGTGAAAATACTGAACATCTGTGGTAAATCGGTACCAATGGAACTGAAATGCTAGAAAAGCTCTACAATACCTTCCTTTCCTGCAATTATGATGATAGCTTGGGGCAAGCATATAGCTTAAGGGAAGTTCATCTAAGATTTTAATCCTGGGCAGCTGTCAATAAAACCAGGAGTTTCATGTACTTTGAAGGAGTAACTTTAAGAAAGATTATCTTCCTAATAGTCTTATCTTACCATGTGATAAAGTGTGCAGAGGGGACAAAGGCTGTAACTCAAACAGCATGGGAGCCCAGATTATTACCTTTCAAAACATTTAGGCTGTCTCTACTGCAGAGTTCCTGTTGATGCAGCTCTCTGGTGCAGGTATGATATTTGCTACCAAATGTTATCTGTTTATCTTGTCCTTCATGGTTTTATCCACACAGTTTGAAAAGATAACAAAGAAATTTTCATACAGTTATAACCACATCAGTGCTTTTGTCAGTACAGTGTTAACTGTGCTTATGGGTATCTGGTTTTTCTCCATGAGGCAGCAGAGGGTGCAACCGCCTGGTAGAGCTCGGTAATGAAGACTAAGCCCTAGGTACCAGTGGCATTATGGTATTTGGGTCAGCTATAATAAGCATATTTTTGTTGGGTGTATGGTTCCATATATCTTACAGAAGATACCTACGTAATATTTGTGTTATTCCAGCAAAGCTAGGCAACTGAGCAGTACCTAAATAAACTCAAAAGCTTGTAACAAGTAGCCAGTCTTTGTACATGAAAATGCCTAGTATGGTTTTGGATGCTCAGAAGTACTGCTGAAGGTGAGGTGTGAGACATGTTTCACTGGGCTTGAGGAGAATTTCGTATAGGACTTAAAAAAGTAAAGAAATCATACCAGAAAGAAGGCGATGCTGGGTAACCACATGGATAATCCACCATGACTGCTTTAGTTTGGTGAGGACTGGTGGGAATCTGCAGAGGTGAGTAGAGACTGGAAGCTGGGACGGGGCAGTTATTTTAACTAAAAGGGTTTAGCAATAGTCTCGACTTGACGGTACCATTAGTATTACCTTTCACCATCCAAACAGGTCTTATTTCACTGATTTCATCATTCCCTTTTCTTCCAGCCACTATATAAGTGAACTGTATTTTAGAAGGGCAACTGGGAGAACTGGATGCTAGTGCTAAAATGTTCCAAGTTGGGTTTCAAATGATGGAGCACCTACAACAGGCCTTTAAAAAAAAAAAAATTTAAAAAAGAGAAAATCCCTCTGATAATTTTACTGCAAAATGGATACTTCATCTCTGTAGAGAATAAAAGTGTCATTGATCTGTATGATAAATTGTATCAACAGACCTTGTTTTTTTTCATCATAAGAATGACCTTGCCTCTATTATAAATCAAAAGCAACCAGGGATTTGTAGCTCTTACACATCTACAGGGGGTGGAAAAAATTACTCTGAAGCTGCAGCCCATTTTGGAGGTAAGGGCAGAGCTCCTCAGTTACATCAGGCTTACATGGGGATAGATTTCACTCTCTGTTGAATGGATGCTGTGTACTGCCCACTCTCAAAAGTATGAGATGAAAAAACAAGCAACACGGGAGAGTTCGGTCTCTGGCCAGGAGGGGTGGTAGAGGCGTGGTGATTCTTCCTTAATCAGAAGAATTTCTAGAAACGTTCTCCAGCCAAGGTTCGTGTGCCAGTTGTGTCCTGTTGAGTGGCTCTTCTGTTTATCCATAAATACTTTGGTGGCACTTGATAATACAAAGCACTTCTTACTTTGTTTCTTTTAGACTTTGAATTAAAACTGAGCAGCAGTACTTTATTTCTTCTGATAAATGGGAAAAAAAACCCCACATAAAGTCTTAAGAATTAAATGGTGTTGTAGCAAATTTCAGACCACAACCCCCTTTGCCCAAAACTGATGCTGGAGAGGCAATGGAGTTCACACCCTAATTGGAAAACCAGCCTGCATGTGTTTAAATAATGTTAACTGATTGGAAACTGGTAAGTAAAATAGTTATCTCTGATTTCAACCAAAGTGTTTTGCCTGTCCTCTTTCTTACATGGAGAAACTAAAGCAAAGAGAGCCCATCCTAGAGATGGATGGTGGTTAGAGCTGGGATGGGTTTACAGACCAGTGAGTCCTCCCACTGCCACAGGACACTGGTTTAGTGGATACTTTAGGTCTGGCTTGGAAGTGCTTGTGTAAGGAAAGGTAAGGACAAAACAATCTTGAAAACAATTTGCATTATTGGGAAGAAGCTTCTGGTCTCAAAAAATACTGGCAGGAGAGGAAAACCTTCAAGAGTATCAACCAGAACAGAAATGTCTACTGAGTGTGAGACTCACAACTATGGAGGCAGCAGCAGAGACAAAAAAGGCCAAGGTTTTTCCTTTAATTTCCTTCCTGGGAAGCTGGGAATCCTTCATACAAACAGATAAACCTTTTCCCTGGTCTCATAGTATAATGTTTGGTGTATGATGGAGTCCTTCATATTGTGCACTGTCCAGACAGTCTTATTAGTTGTTTTTAGAGTTAAGTCCCAGTAAATAATTGAAGTTTAAGTAGGGGAAGATTTAGCACTGGGCAGTCTTCTATACCTACCACTGTTCACATCTGGACCCTTTGAGATGGATAAGGTTTGAGCTAGTGTCAAGCTAGCAGGTAGCAGGTCAGGTAATAGCTTCCTATTAGTAGGTTAGACATGAATTAGACTGGCTTGAGGGGACACCAGTGCCTGTACACGTTTCTCCTGCAATTTTTCCCAAAGGCACAAAAAAATGTAACTCCCCCAAAAATGCAGCTCCCAAAGTTTGAAATGTTTTACTTTGCTCCCTTGATCTCCATGAAGACAAATTCACTCTGGTGCTGAATTGCCTCATTCATGAGACCAACTTTTTGCTTCCCCCGCATTCCTCCTCTTGTCATTTGTAAGGATTTCCCATTCCTATGCTGTAAAATGGTCCTACAGACATCAGTCCTCATCCATTCCATGTGCTGAATAAGGCAGGATCTTAAAATTGAAACTCCTATTCATATAATTAAACATATATCATTATGCAGAGGCACAAGGGGACAAATTAAGGTTCTACAGTCAATTTTGATTCTGGCATTTCCAACTTCTGTTTGAGAGGATGTGATTGCTGCTACTTTGTCCACTGTATCCTCTTACCCAATTTAGAGGACAAGTTTGAATTGGCTAATAAACCCTGAGCTGGTAGCATTTTGTATGGAGGTTGTAAGGTAACTTTGCAACATAATACTCTTTCAAAATAAGCCTTTGCTGCTTTTTTTGAGGGTTCAGTTCCAGCTACCTGACCCCCCACAGGCAATGCATGTGCCCTTTCTTTACTAATCTTGGCTTTTAAGCTGTCCTGGCTAGTTGTTTGGTTCAATTATTTAAAATCCTCGCATCAGGAATGCTTACTGCTTGTGCCGTTACTGTTTCAGAAGGTATTTATATTTTTCAGTAGTCTTCAAAGCTACCAAAATACTTTTGTGTAGTTTTAGTAAGAGAGGAGCAAAGATGCAGTGAACCTTGATTTTGGCAACTTCCCATCAGGAACCTACAACATGCCTCAGTTAAAGGTGAAAAATACATCCCAAGCTACACCAGAAAGCATGGAGAGCTTTTCAAACATTTTAGGTGGTTATGCTGTGCCCACTATTGCTATAACGTTACTATTATCACCTCATAGTCTGCACAAGCACTGTCCCTAGAAAAGAAAGGGGGTTTTGCCCACTGCTGCACTGTTGTTAGCAGGAGGGTTGCTGTTGGCATTGCAGGAGGATGTGGCTGGCTCATACCAGCTCTTTGTATGAGATGTCCTCCACTAAGTGTGGGGAGTGGGGGTACTCGTGTCTAAATCACTCAGTATCACACCTGCCTAGAGACAGGCTATTCCTACTGCTACAGGCATGTCCAAAGTTTGTTCATTCAAACCTGAAATGCAGAATGTCTAAAGAGAAACAACAGTACTTTATATTCAACAGGCATTTTTATTTCTTTTTCAATATGCTGCTGAGCTGGAAGATTGGGTTGTACCAAAAATCTTGGCAAAAACCTCAGACCAGAAATGGCTCATTGGTTTACAGAGCATGACTGCAGCAAAGGTGTTAAAAGTGTTGTGAAAGGCAAATGTCAGTGCAGGGCAAAATGCATTCCAGTCATTAACTCTGTTTATAAAGAAGACTAAATCACTGTTCTTTGAGAGTGACATCATGTATCACAATAAAAGAATAGCAGCTGAACAGGAAGCCCTTTCCTTGACAGTTGATGGTATAATCTGGAAAACTAAACCTGTTGCATTAAAAAGGCCAGAAGAGTTTCCCTTCAGGAGTTGGAGGAGTCTGTCTGTTATTAAGCTGGTTATTGTTACTAAGACACATATTGTTCATATGCAGATCACAAACTTTATATCTTGAATGAGAAGAAGGTAAGCCAGTGCTTCTCTGCTATTCTCATTCTGACAAGATCCTTGGTCCCTTGCGAATAACCCAAGTCCTTTCATCCAGGAGTTAGCTCTATTCAGGGTGACTTCCCTGCTTCCAGTCAAGATGCAGGGCTGGGAGCATTGTGTGAATATTTGTTTAGGGTGTTGTTGAGGGGTGAACAAATGGGTAGGAAAGACAAAGCTCTTCGAAGTTTCTCCCTGCACCCATTCTGACTGTGCATCCTGGGGACGTTGAGGTTGGTATGTAACATCCTTGTACCTGGGATGGTTACAGAGATGAGTAACTGGGGCTGGAGCATAAAAGAAATGTCAGGAGGCCAACACTGTTAAACTTGGTAAATCACTTTAAGAAAGTAATTCTTTACACTTCAGTGGTAGTTTGCATTTATGATGACATCATATAAAAATCGGCTGTGATAGACATTTATTAACTCATAGCTAATGAATGGCTATTTTACAAGGCTTGTGCTTAACTGTTTTGTATAGAAGGATTTGTGGTTGTTAAATAGCAACATTTCTTTTGGATTGTTCTTGAAATGCTGGTAGTTTGCAAAATGCAGCAAACTGGCACAGTTTATCTTCTTACTGGGAAAAACACTCTTTATCTGTGTAAGCTAATCAGTCATTGCAATTTTAGTTGATAGTTATGGCAGCTTCATAATAATAAACTTTTATTGTTTTCTATCTGTGGGATCATATGCTTGAGTAGCTGTCTTTGAAATACCTGTCATAGGGAGTAACCATTGCACTTGTGTCAGTTTGTTGTTCAGAGCCTTTTAAGAATATTGGCATAGATTTTTAGAAGCTAATTGAATAGCTGCCTCCAGAGCACAGTGAAATAACTTTATTAGGCAATATAAGTAGTGCCATTGAGTTTGTTTTGTGTCTTTCTTATTAAATCAGTTCAGTTAGCTGTTTGTTTTAAATCCCTATAGTTATTAAGCCTCATTCTACAGCAGATCCAATTTTGTATTAGCAAGACTATACAAAGTTTCTGAAATCTAAAGCAGAGATGCTGTTCCTTCAGCTAAGGTATAATTAGGTTCCTTGTGGGCGAAGGCTGCTGAGCATCAGGCCTGGTTTGTTTGTCCTGGACTGACATAAGGAATTTCTGTTACAGGTTTTGAGGCACTGGCACAGGTTGCTGATAGAAGCTGTGGCTGCCCCATCCCTGGCAGTGTTCAAGGCCAGGCTGGACAGGGCTTGGAGAAACCTGCTGTAGTGGAAGGTGTCCATGGCAGTGGGTTGGAACTGGATGAGCTTTAAGGTCCCTCGCAACATAAACCAGTCTGGGATTCTGTGACGCTCCTTGTGAGTGGCTCTGGCATGGTGACCAACGCTCATGTTCCATTGAGTGCTGTTGGCAGAAGTGGCCACTGAAACTACTGGCAGCTTGCATTGGTTGATTCAGCCAGTCACAGGTATCTGAAATTATCCTTGTGGCCCTGAAGAGGCTACATGGTTTAGTGGGAGGTGGCCCTGCCTGTGGCAGGAGGGTTGGAACTTGATGATCTTAAAGTCCTTTCCAACCCCAACTATTCTGTGATTCTATGATTCTTTTAGATTAACAACTTGCTGCATTTTATCAGGCTTGCAGCTTGGAATCTCTCCGGTGGGCAGCTGTTCATCTCTGAGGTACTTTCTGAGTGCTCTTAGATGCAATCTGTAACCAAAATTTGCCAGGTCCAGATGTAGTAGTGCAACAGAAAGCTTTGTTTTGGCTGTTGGACCTGCACACCTTTAGCATGGTGTGAGCAGTCTTTTCAGGTTGGTCGTGAGAAGTGTGGGAAGGACATTTGGATCCAGAGGATGTTTGACTTCTCAGCTTGCATGAATTAGAAGTTCAGGAGCTTCACATGGAGCAGCTGTTGCTAGCCCCTGTACTGCATTGCAGGTAATTTGAGGATATTTGTGCAGTGGATGTGGCAATGCTGAAGGGTTGTTGATGGTTATTGGATATACAGGACATCGTTTTAATGAGGCAGTAAGGCTACTTATGAAGTTTGGACTAGTAATTTCTTTCATTTTTTTTGAGTAACTTCAGGACTTTAAATCCCATGTTTTTTATGAAAGTCCTATAGAGCAAGCTGCATTTCCTTTATTGAATGAAATATTTTTTTTTTTCACTTGGAAACTAAATGTAACAAAAATTTAATAATTCATGAATTGAGCTTCAACATCTTTTAAATAATAGATAGACTGTCATGCCAAGTTCAGCTGAAAACTTACCGAGCATACGTTTTTATGGTTTTGCTTTGACATTTCGAAGAATTACAGAGCTACAAACATTTATTTTGTATCTCTGCCCATGCAATATTTTATTCTTTTCAGGTTGATTAAAGAAATAAAAGCGACAGTTAAAAAAAAAAAACGTAACTAGCTTCAGTTTCTGATGGGAAAAGAGAACTGAAGGGAGAGAAGCCCTGGGTGCATGTTCATAAATGATTCACTGGACTTTCGGCTGACAGAACAGTTTCATAATAACTTTATTTTTCTTATCAGTGAAATCAAATGTTAAATAGCTCTACTGGAAAGTGCTATAAGGGTGATGAATAATTACACCTCTGTCACCTCTGCTGTCTTTGTCCTTTTCAAAATAATCAGCCTGCATTTATTTTATTGGTTATTTCTTCCCCCTCCCCCCCCCCCCAATAAAATAGAAATGGTTTTCATTAGGCGCAAGCAAGTCACATTTTGTGGTATTTTTGTCTATGAGGAGGATGGGTAGCCTCTTGTTTAAAGCCAAAGGAGCCCCAAAGTTGTCCCTACTGCTGATTTATGTGACTTTGAGCCCTATTGTGGTACATGACTGGACGTGCAGTGCCCCAGCGAGGTGGGGATGGAGCCCATCCTGGTGTGTGGTGGCCCTGTTCCTCTGCCATGTGTTAGAGCTCAGTGCTGTCCATGTGTGCTATTTGTAGGGGCACAGATGTGGCAGGAAGGCCGGGTTAGCTGCTTGGGGGTTTTAGCACTGTTTCCTGAGGAGAAGGGCAATGTGTGACCAAGGTGCCCATGTGCAGGTCTGTGCTGAGTGGTGTGCTCTGTTTCTAACCACCACTGAATCTGCAGGTTGGTTTTGGCCAAATGCAGCCAGAGGTGGAGCTTTCAGACAATTTAAATTCCTAAAGTTTTTTGTGAACTTAAATGTCTAGGATTTCTGTGCTCTTCTCCACACGTACTCCTAGTCCGGCAGAAACCTAAAACACAGGCTCAGGCTATTAGACAACAGATAATGTACAGTTGAAGGTGATGCCATAGATGTTACAGGTTGCAATTCAGAGGAAAAACCCAAACCAGAACACAAAACTTAAAAGGTCTTAAAGCATCCAACACAGCATCACAAACCCACAAGGCTTTGCTTGTTCTGTGTTTCATGCACCTACGTTGTAATACCAGTTCAGTGGAGGAGCAGCTGACTCCAAGGTGATGGATTGCCTCATCTGTCTTGGCAAGACCTTCTGAACCTGTGGAAAGACTTAATGAATAGGTTGCCTCTTCTCTGCTACTTTGGAAAACTTGTCAAATGTCAGAAATGGAAAGAATATTTTCCTTCTTTTTTTCCTGTGAATGTGGATCTTTCAATGGTGAGAACAAAAAGATGTAATTTTTAATTAGCTGCAGTTAAATATTTATCTTCTAGGATGTCCTAATGTGAATACTGTTCAGTTAGAGGTTTGAAGGTTTTGTAATGGTGTCGAACTGTTCTGTTGCACCAAATGAAGAGTCAGGCAGGAGGGGCTTGAATAGAGGTAACTACCATTCTGTAGAGTCATTTATGGCTCTAGTAATAATTGAGTATTATTATTATTTTAGCTTTACTGCTCTGTGTACAGAACTGAAGCCGAAGAATAAGAAGTGCTTAAGAATCCAGTGCAGATTATTTGAAGTGGCAGTACCTATGCCTTTGTCTCATACTATTTACAAACTAGGAGCTTGTCTTATTAATCAAATGGGAACAATCAAAATTTTAAGAGAGTCATTACCTTTCAACTAGACATTCCAAGCGTAGAAGGATAACATTGGCACTTACAGGGTATTAACTGGCAGATATCATTTGAAACTTCACTGTGATAAATGTTCCCACTTGTGAAATTACAGCAAATCTACATTCAATTCCAGCTGTTCAACTCCATGAAAATAGTTTGGTAAGCTGGGTGGTTATGTGCAATAACTCATCAAGCTGATAAGACTGTTTCTTGCACCATATGTTACCACTTAAGTCTTGACCTGAAACTTTTATAGTTTCATTGAAGGGGAGCTAGGTTAATATTAAAATCAGAAGAGTTTGTCTTCTCTTTCCTTTATTTTAGAAACTTGAACTTGCTTCTTGGAGCCTGCAAAAACGTAAAAGGAATAGGAAAATTCCAATCAGTTCCTTTTTGTACTAAGTTGGGCTGATGTCACATGGTTGTTTTTGTAGAGAAAGGACACAAAAAGTTATTTCCTGATTTGGGGCTAATAAAGCTTTGCTCTGCTTTGCTTATAGTTTGGAGCTCTGAGAGAAGAGCTGGCTAAATTAGGTTCTTGGCTCTATTACAGGTTGGGCTCTTAGCCCGTGAAGAACCTCACAGAAGGAAGAAGGCAGAATCTGCCTTGGCATTTTAGAATGGTTTCACGTGAATATTTAGGTTGTAATCAGTAGTTTTGTAGCGTGATTATGGTTAGGAGTGTAATTTCTGGCAAAGATTTCTTGTAGAAAAAGCCATTAAAAAAATCATTATTTAAAAAGTAGGCTCTGCCCCAAAGCTTTTCTAGCATAAGTAGTTTAAGATTCAAAGCGCTTGATTTGGCATAACACCATTTTGTTCTCCTTTGTTACGTTATGTGAAAGCTGGGCCTCTGGGTTCACTTCTGAGCATTTATTTTGAAAAAGTTTTTTATTAAAAGAAACACCCAGAAGGTTTTCCTGCGTCAGTTTTTTATTGAGCACTTTCCACACAGGACGTTTCCTTTCCTCATGTGAAACACTGCAAGCAACTTAATCCCAGGGGGAAAAGAGTGCTAATGTTCAGTGGCGGAAGAAAATAATTTGCATGGTATGGTGCAGTGGTAGGAACATTTTGATTAAAAATGCAGGAATATTCAATCATTCTATCTGGCAAACCATATGTACATGAAAAGCCTATCTTCATTCTTATCATTCTGGGTGCTCATATTCAACGGGATGATTGATTGGCGAGATTCCTATTTCTACACCTTTCATCTTTCTTCAGTACTTTCATAAATGTTGAATTAAGCAATATTTATGAAACTTATCATAAACTGGAGTGTTCATTGTAAGTGACTGTGACAAAGTGGATTCCCCTACTCTTGAACTTCAACGGCAATATTGCACAATACATTTATTTCTGCCTGGTTAAAAGCAAAGACTTTTTTTTTTCTTATACATTTTTCACTCTCAGAAAAATTACAGAGAGGGGAAGATTGAAGGGCTTTTGAGAACAGGAAAGGAGAATTGCTTGCACTGAAAATTTTGCTCCTTGTTATCAGCTTTGGAAGGTGAGACTGTTGTCTTTGTGAAGTTGACCTCTTTCTTTTGCTCTTCATGTCATTTTGGTTTTGTCTATTACTGTCTATCTTAGATTCTTCCATGTCTGGAACTAGGTACAGTGTTAGGGTTTGTGCAGGTTAGTTTTGGGTGAAAGTGAATCATATTAACTCATGTTGCAGGAATCTCATAGTAACACAAAACCATTGGTGAAAAAATCAAGTTGTTAATTCTTATTTGTTGCCAGTGACTGATGTTGGGCTGTAGGAAGTGAAGATGATCTCTGTGCGGATCTGTGGCTGGACAGAACCAGTGACAGCTTGTTGCAGCTGATAGATTTCCTCTTGCGTGAACCTCATGAATCTTCCTATATGAGAACTGGATAGGGCTCTATTTTCCACTTACCCCACAATGATGTGAATCCACAGGCATGTTCAGATGCTCAGTGTCGTCAGGCAGTTGGTTTGCTCTGGAGATGTGGGAGCCACGTTACATCACACCTGCTGGTGCTTCTGCTGCTGTGATATTCCATTAAGTATCTTCCAAATTGAGTTTATGTTTTTCCTGGGGAAAAAAAAAAAGACATATAAATGTTTGATTTATGGAAACACATGGAACTTGCAGCTGTATCTGTGTCACTGCTTTCCCCAGTAACTGAATTAAATAGCTGGAAAAGGACAATCAAGGTGGCTGTCACATGCCATTGCATGGAAGTTAGTACAACATCTGCTTTGCCTGCTGTTTCAGAAATCACTGGTGCATGTTATAATTGGGAATAGGATCTCTAGTACTTTTTTCTTTTTACTGGTGAAAGCTGTGCATGGGGAATGCTTAAGTTCTGCCTTTCGAAAGTTACGGTAGCAGGTTGATATTTCTACCCTGTTCAACATTTAAGTTGCAAGAAGCTCAGAAAAAGTGCATTTCTCTTTTTCTGTAGTCACTCTGACTTTTATCTTTTCATTGTTTGCCCAAACACCTTATGCTCTTCAGTACTTGCTCTTTGGACTGCCCCACATTCATTGCCTGATTAGTATTTTTGATACATAGAGCGAGTTAATTGCAGCTATAATCACTGCAAGCGGTTGGTGTTTTGCTGTTTTAATTTGGTATTTTCTCACAGAGCCATTAGAAGCGGATGCGACATAAACTGCTAGTTAAAAGCGGTATGATGCATGGGCTCTCTGAAGGCATGAGGGAAAACTAGCTGGTGGTAGCAGAACTTCCAGTTAGAAGCATTTATGTTGCTTCCCTTAGGGAGTGTGATGGGAGGGTAAAACTTTTATGCTATCAGGCACTTGTAAGCAATTCTCCATCTGGGATTTTAAATTGGAATAGCTCTATTATTCATTTGTACCTCAGAACTCCTTGGATAATAATCTGCATCTTCTTCTAGCTGTGAGTGGCCATAGTCACATGTGCTGCTGGTGAAAGCACAAATTAAACGCTGCTTCCTGGGCTTGGAAACCACAAGCTGTATTTCTTGCACTACCAGATGCTTCCTGTACCATCTTGGGCAGTCTCTTGCTAATAAAATGAATTTTAGATGCAATTAACTCACTGCACACATCAGCAATACTTAAGTGACTTGCTACAGAGATGATTTCTGTGCTAGAGTCTGCAGCCATGATTTGGGACATGACACCAGGTATGTGAGAGAGTTGGAGGGAAGGTGCTGAACCTCTTGTCATCCCTGCCCTGGAAGAGCAGTTCAGAAACTGAATGGTTGTGTTAAAAACAAGAGCACAATCTCCATCTCCTTTTTGCATGCTTGTGTATGCATTGGCTTATGTATGCATTTGGTGTATGCTTTTTCCAGCAGTCTAGCATGTCCTTTCAGGTAGGCTTACAGCAATGGGAGGGGATGCTCACTGATAGCTCTAGGGCGCAACCATACTCTATTCAGTTACCTGCATGAGTAGAGACTAGGGATAAAGTCTTTTTAAAGTGTGCCTTTTCATCATGTTGTGTTTCATTGTTTGGATAGTAATGTAGTGAATAAATTGGTCAGTACTGATAATTTCTGATTCAAGGAGCAGGAGAAATCCTCCTATTAGAGACTGTATCTATTTAATACTATAGCTGGGCACTGGGGGGAGGCGTCACTCACTATTTAGATGTTGGTTTTGACCTATTGCAGGCTGTATTGGTGTTTTCTCATTATCCCAAATGGGATTGGTAGATCAATGAGCAGCAACTGGAAAAGAAGCAGAATTCACTGTGCATTGGATTTGGCTGCCCTGATTACTGTGGGGCTGCTGGCAGCCAGGAATACTGGCAGCGTGAGCTTAAATTATGCACAAGGTTCCTGAATTGGCAGTTCAGTCAGCTGTAAGGTCAAAGAGCCAAATTCAGTCTTAGTATGGAAGTGCTGCTGACTACAGTAGCGCAGCGACTGCTAACACCGTGGCTTTGCAGCAAAAGTAGTTTTAGGAGAATCAGGTTGTGCTCAGCTTATTGGTACCACAATTTCTTGTAGAGTACTGCCAGTGGCTGCATATATTGTCTCTCACAGCAAGTGTCTTTGAATTATTTATACCTGACTCGATTTGCAGTCCTGGAATATGAGTGTTTTCCCACCTAAAATTAAGCTAAGCAGTTTCTCTCGAAGGCCCTTGCTGGTTATTAGAAGTCATTGCTGATCACCACTCTCAATGTGTTATAGTGGTTTGCTACCAGCTTCTCATAAACTCACTCAGAAACAGGACATTTTGCTGCAGCCTCCTAGTCAGGCTCTTAAATTGTGTAAAATTAGTTCAACATGTGTGGTGGTTGTGTCTGTGTAGAACCCTTCACCAGAGTCCTTGGTGTGCCTGTTTAGCAGAGTTACTCCCCTGTCAGAGCCAGCCTGGCCTCCAAAAGCTTGGTTTGGTGACTGGGAATGTCTGTGGTGACCCTGAGGATTTTGGGTCTTTTTTTTTTTTGAGGACGTTGGTGTCATGGTCTGAGTGTCTGTAAATGAGTTACAAATATCCTCAGAAGTACTTAGCCCTGTGTTGGACTGCACTGGGCAGTAACTGTGGGTGGAAAGGGTTCTTGGCTTCACCCAAATGAAAAGGTAATGAGATGCTGAGTGCTGTGTCTCGGCCTCCTGCTTTGAAGGGATGAGTGCCTGATGCTTGTTGAATGGTTGGTTTCCTTTGTGAATACTGACTCAATTCATGTTTTTTCTTACCTTGTGGGTAAGGATGCATTTGTGAGCATATTCGCTTATGAGCTGAAATTAATTTGTGAGTTTATCTTTTCCCACGTTTAGCACTGCAACATCAAATAATTTTTCTCACGATTTAGCTGAACACCGATTCCTCATTTAGTTAAAAATTCTAAATCTTACAGGCTACACAAGAAATTAGGTTCTTAATGGCTGTTTTATTCAATTATTATGGCGATGCTCGTCCCATTGTAGTTAATGTTCCATTTTGAAATTGGCTTGAGAGGGAGTGTAAAACATTACTGTTCTCGCCAAGTCTCCGCTATCCTCACATGCCATCTTAATGCAATTTTTAACCATGTTAGATTTTTTGTACAGTTTTGTTTAGAATTTGAACCAATAAATTATTAAAATGCAGTTTAAATTTGATACTGTTTTTGCAAAGATTTTTTTCTTAAAGTTTTAAGCACTTTTTAAAAAAAATCATTTCAGCAAAACTTCAGTGCTGCTTGTCTTAGGGAAAAAAAAAGCAGCCTTCAAATTCTTTGTTATTTCTCAAGCAGCGCTAACAGCAACATTATTGTTATTGCAGTCCTTTTTGTTGATGGATAACATTCTTTAACAGTTGATTTACAGGGAGCTGGTAGATAAATCTGACAGGAGATAGAATTCAGCAAAGAATTTACAAGCAGGGGGTGGGAGGAGAAGGATTTTAGGCTAATTCTTTGCCATTAGTCATTGTGACTGAAGGCTCTTGGTCAGTCCTTAGATGAAGAGGCAGCACCTCCAGACTTCCCAATTTTCTTACACCAGATGACTAACACACTTTTTCGACAAAAGGGGAAGATTTGATCACATAATGAGAGGAGGTATTGCTGAGGAGAGGGCCTTAAGAAAATGGAAACATATGCCATGAGATAAAATGGAAATGCATTTCAGAGAACTGCATTGGCCTCTCTAAGAAGTGGCTTCAGTGTAAATAGAGAAACTGCACAATGGGATCTAATTCAAATAAATAGTATTAAGGTGACAGCTCAAGTACATTATATTTGGTTATAGTGGGCACTGTTAAGAATAGTTTCTTTCAAACAGTATTAAAGTGTACTATTAAAATAGTTAAGTGTTGTAGCAAAAATTGAAATCTTTGCAATGCAATAAATAAACTGCTCTGCAGAATGATACATCTGGGAAGACCCTTTCACACCCAAGGTGCCACCTGTAGATAGAGAAACAGGCAAATTATCCATGTAAAGGTGGTAAGAAGAGAAGAAGTGGGTCCAGAGACCAAGGTACATCGTGGTGTATTTCGGATGGTTTCCAGGTAGCACTAAAAATACCATGTTGTGTGTTACTTTGGACAAAATGAGTAAGTAATGACTTGGATATGGCAGTCGCAGGGGTGTAAAAGGGCAGGTAGGAGCCTAGATATAAGGCAGCTGAACAGCTCCTTGCATTTGCGTTCTTTCTGAATCACCATTAACTGGTGATAAATCACTGGAATACAGCAGTGGTCATCTCTCTGGTGCGTTCCAGCCCAGCATATGGGTCGGGTTTATCCTTCCTGTAAGTGTACAGGAAGTATTTTGTCATATGACTCTCTGTGGCTGCAGGGCTTTTTGTCCTTCTATTAATGAGGAGGAAGTATGGGTGTGGGGGCTTTGGGGTGTTTTTGTATGTGTTTTGTTTCTTTCTCCCCTCTTCCCGTGGAACATATTGTGCCATACAGTGCACTCTGGAGTAGTCTCTGTTCTGTGTGCCGAGAGCCTTCTGGTGTGCTGAACACCTGGAGAGCTCTGTTCTGTGGGTTTGTACCCAGCTGACAGCTTTAGCACAAAGAGAGAGTCTGCAATTAAAAATTCACAGGACTGTCGATCACAAATGAGGGTCAGCTGCATGACACAAAATTACAGGCGTCTTCCCACCTGATCAAGTGCTTTGAAACAGTCATTTGTCTGCTGAATCAGAAGTCATTTGTCCATTGTAATTACAACCCATCAGAGTGATTCCTGCAAAGAGGTGCTGGGTATGGAGAAGAGCTTGTGGAACAAGCTGTGTGGAGAACAGGAAAATGGAGCTGCAGCCAGAGTGCCTGGGAAATGCAGTCCAGCATGTGCAAAGTGATCGTTGTACGCTGGGTCACTGTAATACTACCTAAAGGTTATCTGAAGGTGGATCCTTCTGACCTTCACATCTTCCTTCTTGTGTCTAAAAAGCGTATCTGTTGCTAAAGAGAATATCCCTTTATTTCAATGTAATTAGGACAAACCCCAACCTTTTATACTTTTCCCATGTACAAAGGCTCTGTAGGCTGTCCATTCCATCTACTGAACTGTGGCTCCAGTTGCATCTATGCTGTCTAATGGAGTGCTTTTGAGAGAGAGAATTACTAAGATAATGTTGTATTTAGTACCAATTAAGATAAAAACTAAAGACAGTCATAAATGCGTGTCCTGAGAACTTCTGAGTGAAATCTTAAGAACTTTATGTTCTAGACTGGCCAAATATCTTATGGGAAGTTATATTTTGACATATATGCCTTAATCTGTGGTGCTAACCCACAGTTTTTAAAACCTCCTTCAATTGCAGGTAGTAATGTTTGTTCATTGTATTCAGACCACATACAATAAGCAAGGCTTTTTAAATAGAGGGCTTACTGCTGGCCTATTGATTTAATGCCTTTTTTACTGTGGAGTGTCACCTTGGCCACCATCGTGGCTTCGGCTGAGCTTACCTGTGTGGGAGTTGTGAGATACCAAACCTTTTTATAACAGCTTACGTTGCCATTAATAGTAAAGACTGCATGTAATTGTCCTATCCTCATTTCAGAAGAAATTAATGCATGTTGTTGAAAGGCATTAGGAATAGGAAGGTAAAAAATGCCCTCTGTCCCTGTCCCCCCATACCACTTGCAGAGCTTTGTGCATGGACAGCTCTTTTTGCTACCTGTTTTTATTTTAGATGGAAATTGAACGGTTCTGTTCATCTCTTCATGTATTATTTCTCTGATGTGCGTCATATGTATCCCTTTGATGGGAAAGATAATGCAGAAGTTGGCTACTGCCTAGAAATACCCAGCAGAAATGCACATACATATTTGATTATGTATTTCTTTCTATCTATATAGGGAAAAATAACAGCAGTAAATGGCAGGGCTACAACAAAGCAATGTTCTCTTATTTAAGAGTAGATGTTGGATAGCTTATCTGAATGGAACATGGTTGCGGGGAAAAGGTGGAGAAGTGGTGAGAATAACTGTGGAACTGAAAAGAGTGTCTAATGCAAGCAAAAATTGAACATCTGATGGTACTGATATGAGCATCCTCAGTGGAAAGTTATATCTCTTTTAGTAACAACGGTTCTAGCTGTGTTTTATCTTAATTTCCCAAGCTGTACTTATGGAAGTAATAAGTCCTGCATCTTCTAAATGTTGGGGTTGGTCCATGGATCTGTTCCTTTTGAGTTCATTGTGGTTTACTTTGAGGGATCAGTCAGAATACTGGCAAGGTTAACTTGTTTTGTTTAGGTCAGTGCAGTATCTGCTTCTCTGGGTAAATCAGCTTATTGTGAAGTTTCCTCTTGTATACCCAGAGCTCTGTTTGGCAGAAGAATTTAAATATGAAGTCTGGAATTAATCTGAGTGCTCTTTTCTGTATCCTGTGAAGAGTAATAATGTGCTTAAATATTTACCACACAAAACATGGACCACAATGATATGTACTGTAGGAATACCAGCTCTTCAATTTACTGCATATTATACCAAATAGGATAAGTCTGCTTTGTCTTATACTTTGCTTTAGTACAGTAACCCTTAAACCCTGGCTTATTTGTTCAAACTAAATCCTAATCTCCTTTTCTTTGTTAGTAACCTGCTTTATTTAACATACACTTCCTATTTCTAGCCTCTTTGTTGGCATTATCTGCTTGCAAATGGATTTATTATCAGGTAATCCTAGTTTTGAACAAAATGTCTTTTGCTATCTCAAACCCCCAGGCTCTTCTGTGTTTGCTCTTCTACCAGTTAAGTGGAGTGAGTCAATGAAAGCCTTTTCAGAGCATCATCCAAGTAGGCTGTGCAGAATGAAATCCTGATGTCTACTCTGTGGCTAAAGCAGGTGGTGTGTAATGGCTCATTTGACCATAGGGACTGGGAGAAGCAGGGAGGATGGATATTTCTTGCAGTAGATTCCTCTATTCTTTGCCTCTTTTCCAGTGAGCTATTCCATCCCATACACGTCTTGTATGCTGCAGCAAAATACTTATGGAAATAAGAGGGAAATTTAATAGCCAGTTGAAGCAGACCTAAGATCAACATGATGTCAGTGAAGGTAGTAGCCCCTCAGCCTTGCTGCATCCTCTGCGCTAAGGACTGTGACAACACAATGTTACTGTGTACCCATTCAGGAAGAATTGATGGTTTTAATACAGTAATAAAACAACCATGAAAAAGTGGGTGGTGTTGGTTATTTTTCTTTCTGGGTTAGTCTGCTACTAGGTCAAGTATTGTATAAAGTTATGGGGTAAGTATACTCTTGACAAAGGAGAGATGAGAGGGAGTGGGGAGTGTGACAGAACTCTTTAGCAGCAATGTTATCTTAGTTTAGCTTAATTCAAGGAAATTGCTAGGGTGAATTTGCATCTTTGTTGACAACTTTACTATTCCTTCTCTCTTCAGTATCCTCACTCTGTGTTTTATCTGCAAACTCTGCCTTGCCTTTCTGTACTGGAAGGTGTGTTAGGTCCCTGTGAAAAGGAGATGGGGAGAAGATTTGGATCTGGTCCCTAGGCCATTAGAAAGAAATTCTGCTGACTTCACTGGATGATGTATCAAGCAAATAGAAGATTGTGGGTACTTTAATTCATTCTGCCTTTCATATTTAACTGTGACCTTCTTCAGCCTTGGGATTCATCACTCTTCACAGAGATGAAAATGTGTCTCACTTCCATAACATCATCCCTCCCCATATATGGGTTGATGGTGTTTACATGCAGTTATAACAACTGAATAATTGTAAGCAGATAAGAAAACTACCAGCCATTTATTCATAAACTGGTCAAAGGAACTTTATCTTTTATCCTGGGATAAATATAAAAGTAATCCCAACCTGACAGGTCGGATACTGCAGATTTTTGTCAGAAGGTAGGAGTGAGGGACACAAGATAAACTGAAATGTAATCTTAAATTTTAACAGCGATGAACAAACACCACTCCCAGGAGAATCTCTACTTATTTTAATTTTCAGCAGACCTGGGCTGATATTTCTCTTTCTCTTGCATACACAGGGAGTACTCCATGTATTCGCTTTCCTTCAGCTAGTATTTTGTGTATGCAAATGTTAAGTTGCGTGTTTAGGTGCATGAGACTGTTATGAAGTCTCTGAGGGAGGTGGATTGAATTCCTGGCAAATGCCTCAGCATGCAGCTAACTTATTTAGCTGTACTGCCTAACTTGTTTTAGCATTCAGAGAGGTAACAAGGACTCTGAAAGATGCAGTAGAAATTGCTCAGTCTTCCTTTTTAATGCTGTCTTGACTAGGGGATGATAGGAATTTCACCAAATGAAAGCCTAATACAGATAAATTTGAAACCAATAAAAGAAAAAGCATGGTAAGCTAAGGCCAGTAGTTACAAGATCACAACAGGTTAAAGGGAAAGCCAAACAGATGTGAAATAAGGACATCTGAATTTGGGTCTGTTCATTGGGAATGAAGGCTGGTATAACTACTCTATGCTGGGGTGTACCCTGGAATATTTACACTGGTGCCTAGGTGCATCTGTTTCCTGACAAACATATTTTACGTAGAATGGGAAGCCCTCCATCATGTAAAGGGGTGCAAGCAAGGCATGGGAAAGGGTAGAGCAAGGCCAGGACATGCTTAGGATCCCCCATGGCTGTTGGCAAACATGTCTGTGCTTCTTGTGCCTCATGCCAGAGGCTGCTGTGACTTTAACAGATGTTGAGTCAAGGCTGCAGCCTCAAGGCAGTGCAGTCCCTGCAGATGATTTCAGACTGTGTTTTTATTAGTTGTGGGTGAGACTGGTTTGAGGAGTTTTTTGGGGTTTGGGTTTTTTCATGGGATTTTTAGCTCCAGAACTCTGGGATCTACCAAAACCATCAGTGACATGCAGTGCACAGCAGCAAGGAGTTTTCTGGCTCTGGTCCTTGAAAGCATGCACAATGACAGCTATTTCAGAAAGCAGTTGACAACCTAAATGTGTTATGCTATTGTACATCCGCATTTTCACAGCTAACGGTCTTCTGTGTCAGTTCACGCCTGCTGCTTCTTGCCTAAGTTGTTTTGTGTGCACCTGCAATGAACAAGATCTTTCCAAGCTTTTGATTAGTGTCAGCTTCAGCAAATTAAAGGGTGAGGGTGCCTTATCAGCCCTGCACAAGTTGTTCACTTCTGCTGTTTGTATTCATGTTAAAAATATAACTGAAATATCCCTCTTCAGCCTCTGTCAGAGTGAACAGGATGCTATCTTATAATAAACCCTTACATGATTGTGTATCATTACAGCATCTTACTTCTGCAAGAATAGTAAAGATATATAGGATGTGCCTTTGTAATTGAGGACAGTCAAAAATCCTAAATGAATCCCAACCTATATAGATCCTGTCATGAACTGTGTGTAAGATACGATGACTTGGTTGACATTGTGCTCCCAGGGGAAGTCAGATGAGGGATAAGAAAGAGTAGATGCTTCTGGCACCTTCTCAGAGAAGCCAGACCCAATACAGCAGCATTTAAATACTTCTGAAAAATCTCACTTGCCTGGAGTGCAGGAGAAGTCGGATGAGGGAATGGCATGCTGGAAGGATCTGCCAATAAAGTGGCAGGTGGACCAATAAAGAAGAGGGAATGATGCTCACAGTGTGCTGGTCCTGGGCTTGGAGAATTACCTGATGAGGAGGAGAGAAATTAATATTTTATAGCTATTCATCACCATTACGGCTGCATCAAAAGGCAAAGAAAGAAGTGGAGAGCGGTAGGCTGGGAACACATAATGTTCCTTTAGTGGTGCTGAGGGTTTGCTCTGATGAATCTGTCTTGCATCTCACCCAAAGAAAAGAAGTTGGCTGATGATGTGCTTTGCAGATATATCAGTGCTGGCACATAAACAACTCTATATCTGGTACACAGGTGTTTGATTTTGTATTTGTTAACGAGCCAATAGCAGGCAGATTTAGGGAAAATGGACCACAGTTACTGTGTAGAGACAGAGTTTCTCTCAGTGCTTGTAATCTAACTCCACCATATGTTCAGTGTATGAGCATAAGCCATGACACATCTTCCAGTCAGTGAGCCAAACTCACATCTGGTGAAAGATAAGTGTGGAACTACACCTACCAGTGTTACCCAACCTGATACATCGTTCTGTAGTCCTGTCTTGCTTTGTCGAGTTAAGCAGATGCCTCTGACAATTCTCCCTGATTATTCCTCCTGTCACAAACTTCTGTCCCTTTTGTTGCTGCTTGTATGCTTTCCAGAAAACACTCTTCACAGCAGATGTTTGCTAAGGCAGGAAGCATTAGAGAAATAGTTGTGAACAGTTGATTTCAGTGTGTTTGGGGTTTTTTTATACCAGGTGCAGTTATTGAATCTGAGGATTAAGCAAAAAAATTGCTAGATTTGGGAAAGTCTTCAGGTCTAATTAAAATGAAATGCTGCTCAGGTATTATCTGCGATATTTCTGTAGGAATGGATCAATGCAATGTGTGCCAGAAAACCTAACACAGGTGCTAATGCAGTGTAATCTTTTGAGGGACAGCAGAAGGGATAACAAATTGAGGCAGTGTGTAGGTACTCCACTGGATTAACAATATATAAACTAAGATTTCTTTGCTGAAACTATTAATGAAATTGGGAGGAGGGGAATATTAGTAAAAACTCAGGCACCTTTTGAGATCAAGTTGTAAAAAGCAAGCATGGGAAAACCAATTGAAAGCATAACATTAAATGAGTGGTAGGCTCTCTGTGCTTTCCCGTATCTGCTGATGCTTGCAGGTAGGCTTTGTTAAAGTAATTGTAGGGAGCTAAATAGCACGGAGTTTTTCCAGATGTAATAGCTCCAGGAAGTTCTCAGCAGCATGTTCTCTTTACAGGAACTGTTTTCTTGTAGCAGTTTATTTAGAGCTAAAGAGAAGACAGCAGTTCCTACGTGTTATTCACCTTGCTCTCCTCAGGTTGTCTTTTTTAAATAAACCTTTATTTCCTCTCTTTTTTTCCTATTTTTTTGCCCTTTTTTTAGGAAGGGATCTTTCTCAGTCAGTGTGTGGAAAAGAAATAATAGAAATACCCTGCATCTGCAGTGTATCTTACATTGCTGGGGACCAGAAACCATTTCAGTGTCTGTAGTAGTCATTGCTTGCTGCTCTTATCTCCTGTCCAAGACTGATTTACAATGCAGCTAATGCCACTCTCCAGCCTGCTGAACCACTATTAAAGTACATGCAAAAAACCACACATGCAGTTTGAGTCATAAGGGAGTATATTGTAAGAAAATAGTGCATTGATTCTTTTCTTTGGTGTAAACAGAGGGAGGGGGAAATACAGCTTGGTACACTGAAGTCACAGGGTGCTCCAGAGAGAATGGAAAGGGGATGCAGTAACAAGTGTGGGCAAACTCATTTAAGAATGAAAGAAAAAAAACATGTTCTAAGAAATTCCTAATTCATCAGTTCTTTGTCTCCAAGAATTTCACTTGCTTTTGCAAGTGTCATTTTGTCTTGAATCATTGTAGCTTCCTGGGAAAGTATTGTAGTGTAGGAGTTAAGGGATGTGCGGTCTGTGTTAAAGTTGTATTTATGATTATGTTCTGAACTAATATCTTAAGTTTTTGTGAGACAAAGTGGCATTTATGAATAATTTATTCATGACATGGTAAGCAGAACTATAGCAATTTCTTCCCAAGAGTTATTTGGAAGAGCTATTGACAATATGAAAATTAATGTTAGCAAAAGGACATCAGTAGAGAGTGGTTAGAGAGAGAAAGGAAGTCTGCATATAGCCTCTTGGGAATATCTTGGGATTTATAGTTTTTTCTTACTTTCATTAATTTGAATACTGGCCAGAATATGAAAGGTACTTTATATTCCTCCAAAACTCCCCACCCCTTAACTCCATTCTAAAATCTGAATGCAGTACTGTATCCCAGGTGTGCCAGCTACACAACTGGTTGCCTGTAGCAGACTCACAAAATGACTGAGTTGCTAAAGTGAGAATTACTTGGAATCTCTTTGTCTAAATTCCAAATTAGCACTTGGGAGCAAGATCTGGTAATGGAACTAGTTCCCCAAACAATCAATTCAATGGCAGCAGCAATCAAACTGTAGAAATTAATAGGCCAGAATTAACAACAAAAGAGATTTTACTCAGTTGCATAATAATAGTTTGGTGTTTTTTCTGCATGTTGAATGCTGAGTGAAATGCTGGTCCTTTCTTATGAAATACGGAATTTGAAAGGTTCAGGGAAGGACAGTGAAGTTCACCATAGGTACAAAATGGCTTTTGTGTACGGAACTAGTAGGACATGCATTACACATTGCACCTCAGCTGAAGTCACAAGGCTAACTTTGAGGTGCTTTGACTCTGTTTTAATTAAGTTCCACTTTCCTTTTGTGTCACTGCATAAGCAACTGGGTGTTAGTGGATACTGAAACACTGCTTGACTCCTTTTCTTAATAACATGGTGCCAAAGCAAGCTGGAGAGTGAATAAGAGTCAGGATTCAGTATTGATTTAAATTCACTTTGTTCAAATGTACTTTTTCAAGTCGGCGTTTACAGCTCTTGCTGGAGTCCTGCTGATTCATGAGTGGGTTTCAAGTCCGGCTTTTGTCTTCTGTGTTACTACAGGTGACCATAGAGGGAGTCCACCAAGATGTCCCTACATAGACGATAAGGGAAACAGACTCTTGAAAGCTTTCTGGAAGTGTTGGAATGAAGTGGGTGGATGTGCCGCCTGTGCTGAGGCTAACCTGGCATCAGGAGAGGATGACTGTGGGATGCTGCTGGTTGGGGGCAGTTAAGTGAGTTTGCAGTGGGTGTAATAGTCTGGCACGGTAGAGCTACTTCCACTGGGGAAAGGACTTTCCCAGACCTACCTTGGTGCAGCTTAGTCCCCGTCTCTCACCCCAGTGCAAATTTACATTCTCTTTAGGAAGCCTGCTGCTGGCTGGCCTGAGCCTGCTTTGCGCATACTCTGCACTGTCTGGATGCAAATCAGCTTTAAACCAAGAGCATGATGAGCTTGTGGGGGGAAGCACTGCTGGGAAGCTCTGCAGTTCCCTGCGCTACCTGTGCATCTCTGCAGGAGTGGAGCAAGCCTCTGTCACTAGACAGCTCTGTAAATAAACCCAAACAGGCAGAGCACAGACTGTCACCCTGTGTTTACCCAAGTCACAGGCCTAGATGTTGGCTCCCAGCAAACTCTCATGCACTGCAGCATCCCATTTAGCCAATGCTAAACATGTTCCAAATCCTGCCATAGTATTTTCCTTATATTTGACAGTTGTTTCCTTTATTATGTGGCCACTCATGAGGGAGCTATTTCATAGGGATTTCAAACGCCTTATTTGTAAAAACTGCAACTCTTCCTATATGCAGGAGAAAGTCTGTTTGATTCCTCTTGTTCTGTTTCATTTTTCCTAAACTAAGCACTTTGCTTCAAAAGGGTGTCCTTGTAAACCTTTGTCCTTTTAAATTCAAGGGTCAATGATACTTTCTATATGCAAATTCAGTTGTTAAACGTATTGCACATTACTACTTCTGGCAGATGGGGAGAAACTGCAAATTTATCATGGTGATGGCTTCAGGAACAAAGCAAGTAATTATAGACACAGTATGACAACTAACCACAGTCTCTTTTATTCTCTAGTGTTCTCAGTAGCTTTTCATATGAAAGAAATAGAAGGTTACCTTAGCTGTGTGTCTATTTCTAAGCCAGTATTACCAGGGACTACAGTGTATAGCTTTTATTATTACCCATTAGAATGCAGTTTAACTTCTGGCCCCCAATAAAACTCTTCCCAGAGATGTATTCATAAATACAAGTTTGTGTTAAACTCTGCTTTTGTTTCTTGTACACTATAAGGAATCATAGACAGTTGGAAGGGGAATATTGTGCTTTTTTTTTTTCCTAGTCATATTTCATATACTGGATAATCTGTGCTAATATTCAGAATGTATTTTATAAAGTAGCTGGTTTGTGTTTATGATGATGGTGGTGGCTATGAATTCTACATGGTGACAGCTCCATTGTCACAGTAAGTGCAGCAGATCACAATCCAGATATGTAGGTTGCTAAAGAGGAAGAGAAATGGAGGTTTGCAGTCCTCTTGGAACAGGTGGAGACTTTCATGGAGCTGCTTACCATTTTTGGAGGGTAGAAAGCAGCAGCAGAAACCAAGTTGCTCCATGAAGCTATGTAGTTTCTGCTAGGTGAGGCTGGGCAGCTTCACCTAGCACCACCCGGCCTTCCTGCTGCTGGGCTGGACAGGTTGCTTCACTTGGAGGCATCAACAGCAGATGCCTGGGGGCAGACTGTGTTCCTGTGTCTCCTCTCTGCACCCTCTCAGTTTAGATTTGAGCTTCAGTTATCCTTACAAACTCAACCATATTTTCTTACCAGCTTGCAGTCAGTTACTATATATTGATCCTTAGTGAATGTAGTGATCTGCACTCCAAATGACTAATTAAATATGCCATAAATCTGCAAGGGAATGAGTACTTCATGTGAAAGAATTCCTTTTTTTTTATGTTATAAAATATCATGTTCTAACCACAAGTGATTGAAACATAGTTGGAAGTGATCTTACACTGGCAAACTGTATAAACTGCAGTGCAGTGATGTATAAAGAGCCCCGGAGATTGCGCAGAAATTCGGAGGTCAAAAGTCCAGTGGATAATATTCATAAACAGCCAGAGGAAAATACGTGATTGGGCTGGCACACTGTGTACCTCGAATGTCACTTTTCTAACATTTTGGGAAAATCAAAGTAATTCCATTGGTGCTAATGTTACTGGAGAAGACACCAGGTCATGTTTTCCTGCATGTGGCGTAGCAACCCATTTTTGGACACAGGCAGACAGGTTAAATGCAAAAGAGCCGTGCACTGGCAAGCCACTTGCCTGGCTAGCTCGCTGTGCAATGATAACTGAGTGGAGGCAGCAAAATAGCAGAACATGACCAGAGGAGCTTGCCAGTGCTGAGCAGAGGTGCAGATGCCTCCTTGGTGTTAGAGACAGCCTAAAGTCAAGGTTATACTTGGCTTGTTTGAGCTAGTGCCCCTGGAGTCTGTGCAGATCATTGGTTTTACAACATCCAAATCCTCCTGACAAGATATAAAACTGGAGCTTTTCTGGTAGTGCTTATCAGGCCATCTTACTGACTTCAGGGATGTGACTCCTCTTAGACCAGCTATGAATTTAACCTGGCCTAGACTTTTCTACCACAAAAGCCTGCAAGTGCTGTCTTGCCTCATGATGACAAGTGCAATCTTCACAGGAAAATAACAACGCGCAGTTGCCCATCCTGCCTTTCCTTGCACACTTAATTCAGGTGGGCGGGTATTTTGCTTCCTCCCCTAGAAGGAGGCACTGATAACAGAAGGGTAACCCTGCTCCATGTAAATTATAGCTGGCAAGCAGAATGCCTTGTCCCTCCCTAGACAGAGAGAAGGATCTTCAGGGGAGTAAACTATCTAATATTTAATGGATGCAAGTTGTCAGGACTATAGTCCGGTAGGCCAGAGACTCTAATACTGATCTAGTACTGATTTATTACAGAGGTGAGGTATGTGGTCTGTGGATCTTGTGCCTGCAATGAGGCTTTTCTTAAATGTCTGAAAACAAAATACTGCTCTCATCCCACAGTGCCAACTCAGGCACTCCTCCTCCTCCTCCTCACCTCCATCAGCAGAACAATGACTTTTATGGCATGCTGAAACAAAAGTCAATTCCTAAGCTCAAATAGATGTGTTTGCAGGTTTAAACTCCCTGTATTTTCCATTTGCATACCTGCATGTAAATATTACACTTGGCATTCTAAAACTCACTGAACAATAGTTTAATAACCTTTATACACCTTTATTGAGAAGCACATGAAATAAGAGTGATCAGGCTGTTTCTCGTCAAATCCCTATGACATTATCTGTATAGCAGTGGACTTTAATTGTGATTTACTGAAAAATACCTGTGTTCAGTGACCCTCAAACTCACGCTGTCACCTATAAGAGGAGAAACTTGTGATCTCTTGGCAGATCCAGCAGGAAAACAGAAGGTGTAGGCACACTGCCGTGCAGACCTGACTAATTCTTTTTGTAAAATGGCATAACCTCAGTAACGAGAGGAATCAGATGCCTCATTCCTAGGCATGTGACTTGTCTGAAGTGTAATAACTCCCGGCATATGCTGTTAAATAATGTTCGCCAGCACAGTAAGCTCCTTTAGAGTACCTCATCTGAAGAATGCCTTTATATTGCCACTCTAGATGCTCTCTAATTTTTTCCAGTATTCACCTTAGAATACTTTTCCACTCAGGTGTGTGGGAAATGACTGCAATCTGTCTTTCACATAGTTTTTCTGCAGTTAATCATTTGTCTAGAGCAACTGGTGCTGCAATATTATGAGACTTAGGATAAAATCCCAAAGGCTAATTTACAGATGGTAAGCTTCCTATCAAATCTGAATTTGATCATTGGAGAGTTTCAGTAAGTGTCTTGTATCCAAAGGTATGAGTTGCCTTTTTTTAACTATATGATATAGGTGCTCAAGAACAGAAAATAATAATCCCACCCTTTCAAATGACTTGATAATAGGTGAAAGCTTTTAGCTGTTGGCAGGCTATCTCTGAGCTGCTTATGCTCTAGTTGTATCCTCCATTTTCAGAACCTCTCACAAGGCAGGTTAGGTGCTAACTGAAACATATATGTGATCTTGCATAAAACGTGTTAAAATATGCAGTCACCACTCACAGAATAAGCTCACTCTGACTTAAAGATTCAGGTCTGCAGTGTGGTGTTGAACAGCCAGGTTTATAGAGCAGTACATACAAGAACATGTAAATAATTTTCCAGGACCTGGAATAGCATTAAAATTTCTGAGTTATGCAAAAAAATTCCAGAGAGCTCTTAAAATGAAACTGTTTCCCATAGTAATATGTGGTTAAAATGGTGACATTCTAAACTTCAGAATATGATAATGCAGGCCTGAAAGAACTTGCATGT
Organism: Lathamus discolor; assembly: GCF_037157495.1. NCBI lineage: Eukaryota > Metazoa > Chordata > Aves > Psittaciformes > Psittacidae > Lathamus > Lathamus discolor. The sequence continues at coordinate 13,024,536 of NC_088890.1, read as the reverse complement.
AGAAAGACTTAGTGTCCTTTTCATCACAGGAATGTAATGGGAACTGCTGCAGAATCTTAGTTAATGTCAGTTGTCTTCAGTGTTCAGTGGTTTTTGTTTTGGGCTGTGCAGACAATTGAGAAATATCTTTAATCCAAGTAAATCAATTATAACAAATATAATAAATGTATTATGCTATGAATTATGTGTGAATATGCATTTGTGAGTATGTGACAAGCATAGGTTTAACCATATAAATAAGTAAGCCAGTTGTGAATAGTTATTTCTTATTTTTGTGAATATTGAAAAAAACCCTGATACTCTAATGAAGTCTATTCCATTCACTTCATTAGATTATGATGATTTAGGAGGCCATAGACTCAAGAGCAAAATGTTTCTGCTTTGGTATCAGTTGTTATAATCTGTTATCTTTTTGCTCTCATTTGGCTTGGGAGATTTCTGTCTTTTCAGTGACATTTCAGGGCCCATTTTAGTCGATGTGTAAACGTAGAACTCCCAATGATTGATGCATTTTTGTTACAAAATGTCATGGCTTCAGTGGGAGTTTTAGCTGAGTATAGATTACAGGATCAAGCTCTCCGAAGCCAAACAGCATTTCCACAAATACTTACTGAACAGTAGAGAATTCCAGAGGTTAGCCAAGCCCTACGTGTGGGTGTCAGTGCTGCCCCTTGGCTGAGTACAAACTGCTCCTTCATTTCTGTGTCGCCTCCTTTATGTCATATAATCAACACGATAAGTCTTGGCTGTTTGTGGGGGTTAAAGGTTGAAGAGCTGTTAACAGGTGCTAGCTTTGTCTTTGGAATTTCTTTGGTAAGTGAAATAATGAGGGAAGGAAGTGTCAGATTTTCCAAAGTCGAATTCGGATGCTGCGCAGCAGCGGTGGCTTTGATTTTAATCACAAAGATTCTGAAATGAAAACAGAGCTTTGAAGTTTGGGGAAAATATTAAAATTTGCTCTCTTTGCTCTCCTGTTTGTTCACCAGCATGACTTTGGACGGTCAGACTTAAAAGCTGTTATTGGCACACACAGATCTCCTTTAAAGTGGATGATGATAACAGTGACTCTGCTCTTATGCTAAGCAGATTAGAATATAGCTTTTAAAAAATGACCGTACATGAAAGGCAGTTTCCCCCCTCCTTAAAAACCATTTTGAACAAAGTGAATGCTGTTCCATCTCGTAAAAGACAGATGATTGACATTATATAGTGCATGAAGTTTTTCTTTTCAGAATCATGCCATTTTATAATAAAAGTAGAGATAATGCTGGGAGCTGGTAATTACACTATATACTCCCCCAACAAAAAAGATCCATTGGGGAAAGAAATGAAACAATATGTCTTTACAAAGAATGCAATTAAGTAAAGCTAGATTAGAGAAACCGCTGAGGATAAGCGACATGCATTATTATCTCAAATGTGTAAATTCAATTTTCTTTTTTCCTAATAATTCTTATTTCACCAGCATTTTTTCCTCACTCCGTGGAGATCAACTTGCAACAGCTTCATTTTCCTATTGATCTATTTAATATTTTTCCATTGTGTGTAATAAAACACTAAACAGAATTTGCTATCAATGTGCAAACAGCCTTTCTGTCTCAAAAGAGAAGGAGATAATACTGTTGCAAAAATCTTCTCCCTGGGGTGGGTGATGACATTAACGTTTTTGTTAGGGGAGGAGGGGCTCAAAATCAAATCTTGAAATTACCAGTATTTATCAGAGCCACTCACAGAAGTAGAGGGGAAAGGTGAGATGGCTGAGTAAATGTCGTCATCTCTGCATCTCTAAAGGCAATGCTAAAAAGGCATTAAAATAAGGATGGAAAGACTCCCCTTAGGAATATTTATCAGAGGTGCTTCATCCTGGTGGCAAATCAAGACAAGACTTGCATGGTAATATCTGTTGATATGAAGAGTTTCTTAATAACAAGTTCGGTTTTCTAAAAGTGATATTTTATCCCTAGGACAAAGAGTATCTGTTTTTGTAAATGAAAGGATGTATTGTAGATCAGTTCTGCACAACTGGGCAAGGAAAGGAGCGTCACTGCCTGCTAAATAAGCTGCTTTTAGGTTAGAATTCTGTTAATGCCCTTTTGTTGGTGAAAAGAAATTTGTATGTCTTTGGAAAAACATCCAAAGAGGGGGAATGTGTAAGGAATTATGCTCTAATCAGTAATGTTCACAGCAAATTCAGGTTGTAGAGAGGTTTGAAGACTGTGTCCCAGTTGTATTCAAAGACCTGCACACGTATGCAATAATGACTTTATTCATCATCTGTGATTCTATGAGTTGCGCAAGGTACAGTTCACTGTTCTTCAGTTTATCTGGGAATTGCTTTGGTGCATGGACTTCTGCTAATTATGAATGCTGCACATTCAGGCATGTCATCGAAAGCATAAGAGAAGACTTCGCAAATGAGATTTGTTTAGGCAGCATGTTATCAAATGACCTGATAAGTAGGGACTCATCAGGATAATGATTAGGTTTTATGTACTATTACAAGGATTGATTTGCTAGAAAGGCAATGAGAAAAATCCCATATCTACAGAAGAATTTATCTGGCTGAGCAAATTACCTGACAAGAGATGCAGGTCCAAACCAGACTTTAAAGTTATCTGGAAGGGCAAGATTTTGACTCCTTATCCAATGTGACATGTATTTTGTGTTGTGAAATGAATGGCTCCACTTATTTTGATCAAGTTATTTAAAAAGGAAAATAATATTAGTTTCTACGTATCTGACTACTTTTGGTGGACATCTTCATTCTGGGACTTCCTAAGCATTGGGAGGTTCTCAGTAGCCACATTTCTGGTCTCTCATTACTTCAGTAATATATTTTGGAATGTAATCATATACTCATGAAAGTCAAAGGCAATTTTTGTTCCGGTTATAATTGTTTATGATGTGGGCCTTAATTTACAACCTTAGGAAGTCTTCCATTTAGGTAAGCAGTTGGTATTGTCATAATGCATATATTTTGCAGGTGAAAGTTTATTTGGGTGTAGGTGACCAGCTAATTTATTACTGATATAACTTTTGCTTTCTTCAGCTTCATAACAGAGTGAGCATAATTGTCTGTGGTTTGTGTATTCTGGAGTTGTGGGTTATTTGTTGGGTTTTAATGTGTTCCGGGGTCAGAAAAAAAATGACATTATTTCCTTTAACTTGGCTTTGGCAAAGTTTTATTTATTTATTCCTTCATGTTTGTACTTCGTTTTCCAAAAAATATGCAATGTGAAGAAGAGCTGAGTGAGAATTAACTGGTCTCTGCACTTTGAATTTGCACAGGTAACAGAGAACAGCCACTGCTTTTGATGCAAACACAGTGTGCCACATCTTTTAGATTACACTGCTAAGGGTGCTAACAGCATGCTAGGAAGGGCTGCATCTTAGACTTTTTGTCTTCAGAAATCCTCCAAATTCAAAACTGCCAACTTCTGTCTGATTCCAAATCTCTTGGAAGTAATTTGGCTTATATTGTTATAATAGTGTGTATAATTTGAAGCTTATTTCACTTACTTTATGGACTGATCTAATATAACATGAATTAGTGAAGTTCCATTAGCAAACACTGGTTCTGTATTAAAATGACAGTACATCCTGTGTTTATCTGCACTATTGTAATAGGCAGAAGTTTTAGAAATCAAAGTTGTCTCATTTTTTTTGCACCCTGATTAATGAGACTTTCCTTGGAAATCATGAATATGAGTATGAATCCCATGGAGAAAAATACATATCAAAAACCCCGCAGATATTCAACTGGTTGCTGCATGACTGTGTTCCCTTCCAAAAAGACAGGGTATTTTATTGAACCAGCTCCTAAAAGTCCACAGTTTCCTTTTATAGTACGTTATTTCTGAAGATATGCATACATGAGCTCTGCAGCTTAAAGATTTATGGTTGTACTTGCCAGAATTATACAAGGAATTATTTCAGTAGTGTGTGTGTTGTGATCAATCATATTAATGCAAACTTACTCTTTAAAACAAAAGCCAGATCTGAGGTGGAGCCATGCGTCTTTCAATGCATTAATGTAAATAAGTATTTGAGAAATTAAATCTTACTACTGAATTATTTATATAGGATGGGGGACTTTTATTTCTGCTGCTGCTGACCTTCTTTGTCTCCCCTCTTTGATTTTCCTGGTTTTCTACCTAAATTTGCCCTGCGCTAGCAGGGTGATTGCCTTTGCATTTCCCACATCGTGTTTTTACCTCTGTATTTTGTGTTTATCGCAACCATCTGAGCTGTATGACACATTTTGGGGTACTGAGCAACCAGCCCTGGAGGGAGAGGGCTTTCCCATCACACTCATGCATTTTTAAACAGTTTTGTAAGATTTTCTGACTCGTAAGGCCGTAGTATGTGCTAACATCTGAGAAAACTCCTGTTGCGTGTACTGTTTCCCTCAGCTATGTGTTGACATTAATGCTACAGGCAGGAAGGAAACCCTGAGAGATGAAAATAGGATTATTGCAGGATTGTGCTACCTGGGCTGTGCTACTGGCTGGGGAGAGCTTCAGCTCACTCTGACTGGGGCTGGAGAGAGAGGTGAGGCAAATGTTCAGGCTTGAAAGGCTTGAAAATCAGTGGTCTTCCAAGTTTCTTTGTTTGGACCTGATTCAAACTCTTTTGTGGTAATGAAGACCATCGCTATTAACTTGAGTAAGATCTGTATCGCATTAAAAAGCTGTAATTCAATAAATGCTAATTGAAATAGCTGATAATTAAGTTTTTCAAAGGCTCTAGAGTATGAGCTTAGTCCCCAAATTGCACTTTGTATTGGATTCAGTATTGCCTTTGCCATCTCATTTGCTTCAGTTCAGTTCTTTTTACTGTGTAGAGTTCTGGAAAATCTGTGTTGTGTTATGATAGCGTTCTTTTGATTCCTACTTGCAGAAAGCTGAAACAAGCATGATTAATTTGAAAGGATGAGATTTGTCTCAACTTAGCAGATGTATTTGCAACCACTTGTAAAACTGCTGGAGGCCTCAAATGTAAATGGCTGTTGCAAAGAGTGTTTGTATTTAAAATATAAGCCTAGACAGATATTAATAATGAAAAAGGCCAATAAATGACCTTTTCTTCACTTTTATAAAGTAAATGCAGCATCAAATTTTTCATCTGTTGTTTTCTTTTGAAATGTGAAAGATCACACAAATGAAAGCAGGTGAATTAGATTATATTCTCTACAGACACATCCTTGATGCTGTAACAGTGTTTGGATAGATGAGAATTATTTGTTCATTTATTCTATATATTTTCTTGATCTTCACACAGTATTACTGCTTCCCATTTTCAGGAGTAATATTTTAATGCCATCTAAATTTATTATTTTTTTACAAGTGTAATAATATTTTTTGTTTGTTTTTCTCTAAGATTTCTATGCTGTCATGCCTGTACTCGGGAGTTCATTTGTCATGTGGTCAATGAGGCATGATTCTCCAAACATCCTGATATAAACCAGGAGCAACCCTGAGCAGCCTTAGAAAAGAAATAAGTTTGTGGGTAGCTAAAATGGCTTCTATCATGTTATTGCCTTATAATAACAACACATAGATCTGTGCATTAAGAGTGGTTCCCAGGTTAAATTTCAGCAATGGCGAGATGCGGGGTGGGATCCTGAGCAGGATGAGAGCAAGTGAGCAAAAGGAAAGGGACAAGGGTTGGGCTGGTGCAAATCATAGAGTCATAGAATGGTTTGGGTTGGAATGGACTTTTAAAGGCTATTATTTAGTCCTGCCCTGTGTCGTGAGCAGGGGCATCTTGAACTAGATCAGATTGCTCAAAGCCTCGTCCAACCCAACACTTGATATTTCCCGAGACAGAGCACCTGCAATTTCTCTGGGCAGCCGGCTCCAGTGTTTCACCACTCTCATCATAAAATCTGTCGTCTTTATATCGAGTGTGAATCTATCCTCTTTTAGAAATCCACCAGGCTCTTTTTGGTCAGGCCAGTTTCACACTTCCCTGAATTGTTAGCCTTAGAGATTTATTTCTGAAACGTGTATTATTTGTAACGCTACCAGCAAACTGCTAAGTGATAATGTTGTACAGTCAGGGGCACTGCACCTGCCTTAACTAATTCACCTTTTTCTCCTCTCAGTGGGGTGCTGCAATTAACAAAGGAAGAGTAGCAAAATCCATGGTGCTTTGGCTAATGACATGATTTACAGTCCTGTGGAATAAGTTGCAGTAAGAAATAGAGGTTGGAGGGAACTAACCGTTGTCTGGTGATGGGGTTTATAGCCCCACACTGTCCAGAGTGCTGTAGGCTGGGGACCAGAGCCCCCACATCTTGGCTTTACTAAGGCATTCAGCCCGCTCTGTGCTGTGTGTGGCCTGGCACTGGAAGCTGGTGGGATCTGTATCCATCAGGGAAAGAAATGGAGCATTTTAAGTAACTGTTTCCTACAGAGACAGGCTGAGTTGGCCAAGGTCTAAATCAGCTCTGCCTGGTGCAGTGAACTGACTTGTCTTAAAAATGCCCTGACCTGCACCCTGAAATAACCCACACTGCTGGTGAGGCAGCCTTGAGGTGCTGTCCTGTGACCTGAGCCCAGTCAGTTCTGCCTTCCAGGGTTGCGAGGCTCATATGTGAGAGGTTAATGGATCTTGTGTTTCCTTCAGTATAGGGCAGGGTATTTTGCCCTGCTCTAACTAATTATATAAGAATTTGCTTAGCTTTTAGCTCTTTTATCGCTTTGTTATTTCCAAGACATTAAAATGCTCATTAGCCTTGCTTTCCTTTACTGACGTGTCTGAGCGTGGCGATTCCTGTGGGCATCTTGCCAGCCCCACTGACAGAGACAAAGCCCTCTAGGGGAAGGAGCAGGTGGGTGTGAAGCCTCTTTCCATGCTTGTCATGGCTTTTCTGCAGTGCCGTGTCACGGTTCCTCAGGGCTGTGCATGCAGCATGTGATTAGCTGACAAGTGCTGGTCAATAGGTGAGGAGCTTCGATGCCCTTGCTGAGAGGTGTTGAAGAGAAGCGGACACCCAGTGAGTGACTGTGCATGAAACCTAGTGCTTGCCAAGGAGAAAAAACCTAGAGAAAGGACATGCAGTGTCTGTCCGTGCTACCTGTCTTGAAGGCTGAAGTCTTCTGTAGGGCAAGGTATTAATCACAAGTTGGAAGCCTGCACCCTGAGGTGCATTGAAAAGCTGTATCAGGAGCTGATGCTAATCGCAGTGCTTACCCTGCAAACCAGCAATACAAATCCCTCTGATTTTTATTTATTGTCTTTTTAATTTATTTTTATTTTCTTTTAAAGCTTCAGTTTCTGAACTATGGGAGCATCGTGGTTCATATTTAGAAATAAAACACAATGCACAATAACTCTTTGCTGGCAGCAGGAGACAGAAGTCAGCCTTGTGAGCTGCGCTTGAGCAGAGCATTGAGTAAATGCAGGGGAATTGTTGTCACTGCAGAAGCGTGAAACAGTGTGAGGGGCCAATTTCTTTATTTCTTTTAATTTATACTTTGTGTCATTAATGCTGTCCTATCTGGGGAAGTGGAACAAGACAGAGAAATTTAACATAACAAGCGCCAGAGAGCTGCAACAGAGCCTTCAGGTGTCTTGGTCATCTTTGCATCTTGTAGGACCTGGGCTTGGCAGGTGAGGGGGATGTATTCTGCAAAGGAAAAAACAGTTCCAGGTATTCCCTCTAATGATGTCTGGGAAAAGCTTTATCAAGGTATACAAACTAAGTAACAGAATGAAAAGTGCTTATTGCAGTTGAATTTGTGTGTACAAGAATCCAAACCCAAATGAAGCCAATGAAATGACTCCCTGAGCTTCTTGGTTTTCCCACGCCCAACACAACATAGTAACTTCCCAAGTTTCAGTGAATAAATCCCAGTATCTTTGTTCATAGCAGCTGATTGGATTCCCTGCTGTAAGCTCCAGTGTTAGTGGTAAGTCTGCAGGGACCAGTATTTGCCAATTTATCACCTCTCTATTTATTTGTAGGTAAAATATTCTCTGATTCATCCCATCACTATAGAACGCTTTTCCAAATAAATTGCATTTTGCCTCCAAAAATACAATTCCTTATTTCATATTCTTACTGTTTGCTTAGTTTATGTCCTTTATCAAATTGCTTTCTGCAGATTTCTTATAACCTTCATGTCCTCCATTATAACTCATGCATTCCATCAGTGCAAGAGAGTGTGCTTTGCATCTCTTGTGCCCTCTCTGCTGGTTGAAGCCAAAGTAAAGGATTCCATCTTCTGTCATACTGTTATCAGAAAATCAAAACTTGAGCTTTACAAGTGCCACTGATAGATAAGCAGAATGGATATAACTTCTTTTGATGTAAATCCCGCCACCAGCAGAATATTCACTTGTTCAGAATCAGCTGTTTCAGCTTATTTCCAGTGTCTGGAAGATGCTTGAAAACAAGAGGTTTACTCCAGCAGGGAAACAGTTCAGACAAAGTGTTTTTATTTGTATTAGTGTTGTATTTTGAGTTGCAGTCACAGACTTTACATCCTGAGGAGCTTCAGAGATAGAGGAGTTCTTGCTTCAGAAAGTTTAAAGTTTTATCAGAAGACAAGAGAGTGTACAGATTATAATGCACAACAGAAACCATAAAGTAACATCAGTCAGAGTGATCTCTGCAGTTTCACAGCTGTGAAGTATTTTAAAGAAAGCTTTGTATGGATGCAGACGTTCTTTGCTTAGAGATAATGGCTCATGTTTCTTTGAGACTTGAAACAGACTATTTTCCTTGGAAAGGAGGTAGATAAAAAAAGCCACATTAGTTTTTGGGGGTATCTTAAGTTGGCATAAAAGCTCATTTGTTATGGTTGTGCTTAAAATTTCTCTAGTTGTCAAAAGATAACCATCTCTTTATTATGCTTTATCAAATATCTATTTTATGTGATTACAAATGCTGCTTATGGTTTTGGATATCAGCACATTATTCTTATGATACTTACCTCATCTTGTGAAAACAGCTCAAGCTGGCTGCTGAAATGTAACTAAAAGGTGATGGAGGCTGCAGTCCTGCAGCTATGTGCTTGCGTGGCACTTGGAGTAACTCCAGAGAGCTTGCTGCATGCTTGGGTGATGTTCTCCTCCCTCTGCCATTAGAAATAAATTGCTAGAATGCCACATAACATTTCTAACACCTTGTTGAAAAACAAAGCTCTATATTTCCAGTTAGTTCTTATTGCTTTGAACTTTAAAGAAGATGTAAGCAGCTACATTCCTGTGATAAATAGCCTCGTACCTAGTTTTATGATGACTGAATTATTGAAGGAGAACAAAAGTGGTGGGAGGATTCCAGCAGACCTTGTCCAAATGACTGCCCTTCAGTGTGTGTATAGCTGCTTGGTGTGGGTGGGAACTGGCAAGCCTTCGAGTGGTAATAATGGAAAACTCAGGAAACAATGCATTTGATTTCTTTCTTTTCCCACACAAACTGTCTAATTAAAAGTTATGCATAGAAATGCTGCTGCTGTTTCAGAATATGGGAAGTGTGTTTTTCATGTTCTCCTTTTAATTGGAGGGACCGTACGATGTTACATGAAAATCTTCAAGAACTCATTGTGAATGTATTGCCCAGGTCTCACATAAATGTCAATGGAGAGAAAACGCATTAATGTTCCATGCGTTTATTTGTCTTTCTGTGTTAGGATTAGTCCCATTAGCTCTGTTGAGGTAAGTGGGGAAGCATATGGAGAACTGGCTGCTTAGCTGGAATCAAATGAATTTATGAATGTTCATAGTCTCAGCAATGGGACTTTCATTTTTACTGTGGCTTATTTATATTATCCCATCTGTAAAGAGTAAAAGCAAAAAAGGGAACATTTGACTGTATGTACCATGGTACAGCTGCTGTGAACTCTCAGTACTCCCTGGTGCTGTACCCTGGACACTAGAATTAAGTCTGAATTGTCTGTTATGAATATTTGAGGTGAGTTACAAATATTAGACTGACCAAAAGAAAAGAAAAAAGGGATCTTTCCTAAGCTGATGGCAGCCAGTTCTGTCATTTTTTCCTCCATTCACTTAATGCTGCAAGATAAAAGTGTACTCTTAGCATCAGCATTAGCATACTCCTACATGCTCTTTCATCTCATACATAATCAATCTACTTAGCCACCAATAGCAGCAATGAAAAAGCAAAAGCTTTAACTTAGCTGAATGATAGCAACACACCAGCACTAGCTATAATCAGATCATTGTGGTGATTTGTGCAAATAATGATATTCTCCACCTTGCCCAGAGCAAACCCCTTTAACTTGGAATCATGTTCTTCGTACTACACAAGAAGTAATTGAATGTCCAAATGTTTTGTCAGCGGTAGCTGTACAGCTATAAAGAGACCAATTGTAAAGCGTTGTAAATGCTTCCACTTCTGATGAATGCTTCCACCAAGCCTATAACCAAAATGAACCCAGTGAAGAGAACAGAAAACTAAATATACATCTCTCCTGTACGTGCTGCAGGCACTGTCTCTGCAGCTGCTGTTTCACAGAGACGAAAGGAAACTTGAGTGAAGTTGTACTTGTTGGCAGTATATCATAACATAGAAGTGATGCTTCTGGGAGGACAGAACTGTTTTGAGACACTAGCCAACATTGTGACATTTCCTTTTATTGAGAGCATCTGCTATCGAGGTGGTACCCAGCCTACATTTGTTGATTTCAGTAGGATTTGTAGTTGCTCAGCAGATTCCTAGGATCAAAGCCAAATTGTTCAAAGTTTAGATCAAATAAGTTAGACTCCAAAGCTAAAATGTTGACATTAATTTCTCCAGCAACACATTTGATCTAATTATGCTCACTGAAGTATGTAAAGGCAGTGAGGAAAAAAAAAAGGGGGGGGGGAAAAAAAGGGCTATCTATATATTCATTGTTATTGCAGTTAAACTAAAGAGAGGGGGTCCAAAGTTTCTTTTTCTGGATGATTTCAAGGAAGAAAAGACTTAAATGAACAAAAAATGGTAGCTGTAAGAAAAGTTTTACAGCTTTCCATCTTAGCATTGTCATTTTGGTTCCTAAGAAAATTGTTATGTTATTTATTCACATCATTTATCTTCAAGCATTCATGTTTTTTTATGAGATATCCCAATGGGGAACTAATGCTCTTATGAGGACCAATTTAAAACCCTGAGAATAACTACAAAGCTGAACCCACAGTACAGATGCAATGCTATACTTGAATGAAAATGGGAAATAGCTCCAAAGATCTTTATTATGTATGTAGCTGGAAGCCTGTGCTTAGCTGGCTCATTTCCTGGGTAATCAAACATGCCAGTCACAGCACCCGAAGCATGGATGGGCACCCTGCCCACCCTAAATGCAGGTTCTCTGGTCTCAGTAGAGTCCAAAATGTTCTGTATTCTGAAGAGCTTCTGAGGTAATGAAGTCCTTACCTATGCATATTTGTTTGTAGCTCATCTTTCTCTAGGGAAATACATTTCTGCAAGACCAGAGTACAAGCATAGATGCTCCAAGATCGGTTGAGGAGAAAAAGATGCTGAGATATCTGTGATTCCAGGTGCAGAAGCTCTTTGCAGTATAACAAGTAGCTAGGAAAAGGGGAAAACAGAAGGATGATGATAGCACCCTGCTATTCATTCATTATGTGAATCTTGTGAGACTGTCTCCAAGGAGGATATAAGAACCACAGGAAGGCCAAAGGACTGATTTGTTATTGCCCTCCTCACACTGCCATCTGTTGCTTTCTTTTCAGAGGATGAAAGGGAAGAGTTCAGAGTTATTTTTCACTCTAAAAGCTGTACTAGACCTACCATGAGCATGATAATTCAAGTATCTGAATGTGCTACTCATATGTTGCAGTGTTGGATCCCTGTACAGATAAAGTAGGCAGTTCTCTGATTAAGATGCAAGGTGATAGCGGTAGCAGGGTTTGTAATAGAATGAAAATGTAGATAAGAACTAATAGATAGTTACTGAAACTTGTAATTCTGGGAAATTTCTCAAGCTGCAATAATATATTGTGGGGAGAGCCACAGGGCATGTAGCATTTTATGTACAGGAAAATTTAGCCTGTGCCTGAAGTATTGCAGCTACTGTCATGTGTCCTACGTGCCCAGTTGCTTTCTGGCCCAGTGGGCCATCAAAGTCCCTGTAATGCTCCTATTTACCCTGGCACAGAAGTCATTTGGTGGTGTTGTTGTCTCACTTGGACAAGTGTCATGAGTCATAACAGCAAATGGCCCTCTGTGGCATAAACATTTCTATACTGGCCTCATTTGAAAGTATAGCTTCTAATTGCAAAGAAGTCCTCAGGAGTTATTTGGTTCCAGTTATACTTGCCCTGGCCCTTCTTAATTTTTCAAGGCAAATAAAGAACAAAGGCTGATATTTTACATCTATTCTTTACACTTTTGTTTATTTAAATGTTATTAGAAGTGCCTTATCTGATCTTGTTCTCTTTCTGGTAGAAACAGCTAGCATGTGTGCTTTTGGCAGGCAAAGCTGCTCTGACTATCAGCACAAACTGCAGGTGCTATCAGAGAATGTTTTTCTACAACTGATGATGGGTATCAGGAGATTTAATGTGGAGAATCCTTCCCTGTGCACCATATGGTTGTGGCTCTGATGAAGAGAATACTGTTGGGGCTAAGAGGCTGAAGGGAGAAGGTCCTGCATTTATTGTACACCCTTCTCCTCATTTCAAAGAGTTAAATGGGGCTAAAGGTGGGGTAAAAGTCTTCAGCGTATTAATTACGTTGTGAGTTAGATGCTCTCTTCAGCCTGCACCTTTCTACTTCATAGCAGTGGTCTTTTCCATAGCACAGGATCTGCTTTTCTCCTTGTGTGCTTTTTTCGAGAATGAACTGTATTTCCATGGAACAGCACAACCATGTACAGGATGGAATAACAACACTGGCAAATAACTGCTGAATGTATTCAGCTCCTGAATAAAGCCTCACATGTTATCAAAGGGATAGAAAATTGGAAGGGAGCTGTTTGGCTAGAACAGGTGCCGATGCTGGGCAGCCACATGCTGTTTCTTTGTCCTTACTAAGCAGAATGCTTTCTTGTACAGTGGGAGCTTTGCCTGTGTAGGGACTGCAGCATCCAGGCATCTTGGGCACAAGAGGAAATCTGTAAAAGCTGCAGATGCTATTAGTCCCAGCACCCAAAGCACAATAGTAGCTCGTGCATGTTTTAATTTTGTTGATAATTGAATAAGCTTTTATAGTAGCTCCAGGACATTGGAGCACTTCGAATCTCCCCATCATATGAAATGCCCAGGTTCCCCAAGCTGGGATTGAAACGGTGGCATGCGGAAAGCACAGCTGTATTTGGAATAGGCTGTCCTAGTAGAGTCCAGTTGCGTGCACTTGTAAAGTCTGTTTTGAGGCTTCTCAGGACTATCTATGGCTCTGAGACAGCTCAACATTTGCAAAACAGGATATGCCGCAGGCAGCCAGCATGTCCATGCTGTTTGTGTATTTGCTTCTGGCAAAGAGAAGGCAAAGCCTGTCTCTGTGAGCAGGGCTTGGGAGGTTGTGAGAGATCCTTGTTCTGGGACCTGCTTGTTTCTGGTACATTTGGCAGAGGAGGAGATTTTCCGAGTGATTTTACACTGCATTTGTACTGCTCTGTGGTGAACAGATAGAAGAACAGAGACACGGATATGGCAGGGGGATGTGCCAGAAAGGGAGTATTTCATATAGAGTGACCCATGCTTTGCTGGTGTGAATCAGTGTCTTAAACTGTCATCAGTGGAGATTAGGGGACTAAAGCCTCTTATGTTCAACACTGGTGTGATGACAGCTCCTACAGCCGCCCAGCGGACAAGTAATTATCAGCTGATCTACTCATAACATCTTAACAACCCTTATACCCTGGGTTTTGCATCGTTTTCTGTAACCAGATGATGAACTGTGCTCTACAGAGTGGATGCTAACCTACCTGAAGGGTTTAGCAGTTTCTGACTTCCTACAGCATTAAACCATAGAAAGAAAAATTAAATTGGTGCTTAATGTAGATTTTGGCTTTATTCGCTTCCTTCCACACTTCAAGAGGCAAGTGTATTGACTAACATAAATCAGGGGTTTGAGACTTTGAAATGTATCTCTTCTCCAGCCTCCCCTATGGGAGGGAAGAAGACAACTTCTTGCAGCATATACCTAGTAGAAGATGGTGGAAAAATGTGATTTTTCTTAAATCTGTGGGAAAGATTCAGAGCATTAATTATGAGGTCGTTTGGTTGTTCCTCCTGAAGACACCCGGTGTGGTATCCCCTCTCCTCCTTCACCGTCTCCACAGCAGTTGTTAAGTGGTGTGTGTGTTCTCCATCAAAGTATTTTTAGGGGTGGAGCTTTCTGCACCAGTGATAACATCATTAATCTGCCTGATTTGAGGAAAAGTCAAGCAAAAAAACCTTTGTGCAGCAGCCCCAAATGGGTATCATTAATCAGTGATCATTTCAAGGTATTAATTAGAGCACTGGGCTTTTTGCCTAGAAAGCATACTTCAAGGCATTTTTTACACCAATAAACTAAGTAGTTTTCATTAAAGGGCAATTAGCAGAGAGACAAAAGCAGGCAAGTGCTCAGTCTGTTTCATCAACCCCATAAACAAGGTGCTGCCACCAAAGTCCTTTGTGGTGTTTATTCAGAGTTTCTAAGAAAATTTTTAGTGATGTGAATACAGAGAGGGTTTTAGGGAAAAGTGCAGAGTTCAGAGTCAAGCAATCCTACTGAAGCCTCTTAGATGCTATTACAGAACGGCTGCTATGTGTTTTAATTGTGTTCACCGTACTAACAAACCTGAATTTCTTTTAAAGTGAGCAGTGCAGCACTTTTTGTCAGCCAAGCCTCCACAGGCCATTAGAGATCCTTTGAATTCAATTTTTTTTTTTCTGGATTGGGAAGAACTGAAATCTGATAGCTCAGAAGTTGTTTCAAAAAGATTTGTGTGTGTGTCTGTTCAGTCCTCCTGGATATAAGGTGTGTGCTCCAGCTTAAAAAAAGCAGAAAATTGAGATGGGGAAAAGCAGGGCTGATGCTGGCATTTCTCGTCTACAGCTGCTCTGAGCAGCATTGCTCCTGCTCTGTTCCCCAACACTTCTGAGGGTGCATCCTCATCCTCATGGGAGCCTCTGCACAAAGTGAGGCTGTGTCCCGCACTTTGCACAGCTCTGGCTTGCAAAACCATTTTCTCCAGTCTATTTTATCAGTGTTGCAGGCACTGGGAAGGTATTCATTTGAGCCTGGTGTTTCTCTGCTTCTCAGGTGACTTCACTCTCGAGACTGACTGCATGTATTATTGGTAGACACTGCAGTTGTACTTGGCAAAAAAAGCTAGAAGGGAAGGGTTAGTGTTTGTTGGTTTTACCTTTGGGAACCTCTGTGCATAAGCTACTTCATGATAGCATATATTAAAAAAGCCAATTAGCTTTGCTGAGAAGTGAACAATATTCTCAGCCTAGGTTTGAACTCAGCAGATTTCCCCCCAGAAGACAGAAGAGGAGGCCACGTCTGGAGCACAGAGTGGAAGAGAGACTTCTGTATCAGCAGTCAGATTTATCTAGTAAACTTTGTGCATATCTAGTAAACCTCTGTGCATAGGAGCAGCCAGATTTCACAGGTGCCCTGTTTTTGATCTTTAAACTCCTGTACTTCTTGAAGACTGGCTTCTTTGCATGTGTTGAAAGTGTTTGCATCTAGACAGGGATGAACTGGTCAGTGTTGAGGACACAGCTCCGTGACATTCTTAATTGGATCTAAATTAGCATTGCTGTGATTTTGCACTCTGCTCCCTCTCAGTGGTTACGTGTTGATTTACTGAGTTTTATTCTGCAGCTCCTAATTCAGACCTTTGCAGTGGGTGAAGAGCCTGGTTGTTGAACTCAACACTGGGAATCGCCACCTGAAACCCAAGCAGGACTATACCCCGCTGTGTCCAAGGGGTACTTTGTTGCTGAAGTTTTGAACTAGTCCAGAAGGGACCAGGAATGCACTCTTGATCTTTGAATAGTCCCCATTTACCGTGCTTTGGCTCACAGTGCATAGCTGTTTCCAAGTGCAAAAGCTCTGTGTTCCTTTTGAATAAGACCAAAGCCAGAAGAACTTCAGCTATTAACAGGCATTTAGGCCATGGAATTACAATAGAAAGTAAAATCCCTGAAACAGGCACTGAAGGGGTGCTGGGATGGCCCATGCCACCAGCTGTGTTGCTCTGTAGATCTACTCCTGTTGTGCTGCACTGCTTGCCAAGATAGGTACAGCCCCTGAGACTCTCTGAAGAGCCCTTTGGTTTTGGGAGGAGACATGGCTGTACTGGGTGTACTGGGTAATTTCTGGGCAAGAAATTGTCTTCTTCCCTTCAATAGGGGAGGCTAGAGAAGAGATATAATTTAAAGTCTCAAACCCCTGATTTATGTTAGTCAATATACTGTTCTCTTGAAGTGTGGAAGGAAGCTAATAAACCCAAAATCTACATTAAGCACCAATTTTTCTTTTCTATGGTTTAATGCTGTAGGAAATCACACGCTGCTAAACCCTTCAGGTAGCTCAGAATCCACTCTGTAGAGCACAATTTGTCTGTGTCCCAGTACATGAGTACTGGGTGTCCCTCAAGGCAGTGGAAACAGAGTAGCTTAGGATGTTGTAAGCATGAATTAAATTCTGTCCTATAACATCACCAGCCATGATGAGCGTATGTGTGGTAGGTTATATCTGCAAAGTGGACTCAAATCATTAATTTGGTGGTACATCCATAAGGTATGTACGATAGCAACATCTTGGCTTCATATCCTGGAGACAGAGCAGTGGCACACAGTAACAACAGCTTACATCTCTCTGCAGCTCTTCAGTGAGTTGAAACAATAGGAAAGGTTCATGGTGCGTGTTCTTCAGGGATCATTTTTCTTCTAGCAGGAAGATTTACTTCACACAAAATGAATCTGGATATTTCCTGTTATTGGAAAATGAATATAATGTTCAGAATGAGTAATCTTGGCTGTTATCTGACAGATGCCAATCATTTATTTGTTCCCATTCAAAATGAAGTAGAAAGGAAGCTATAATGCAGTGATTACTTTCCTCTAAAAGAGGAAATATCTGCCTGAACCTTGTTTCACTCAGACTAGGTGGTGGCAATCATCCAAATGAGACCAGTGGAGCATTTGAGTCTGTCCTTCCCAAGCATATGCACGTGTACCCCCCAGCTCTCTCAGCTCTCATCCACTTTGCTTGATTGACATGTTCAAGTCCCAACACTTGCCACTGAGAGAGGGAAAGGCAGATTACTGGTATGACAGAACTGCTTTGAATGCTCATTTGTTTGTATTGTCTCTTGTCCATCACTGTTGCCTTGCCCATCTCTGTGTATATTATGTTGTCTATGTATCTGCATGAACTCTTGTAAACCAAAGAAACAGCATTCCATAGTACTCTAGCTGATGAACAAAACACCTTCATTTGTCACTATGTCATTTTGACAAAACATTAGAAGTCGCATAAATGGCACTTGTAGAGCTGTGCCTGGCTCTGCAGTGCACCTAAGTTCTTTGTAACCTCATGACATTTTCTTGTAAACGACTTGCTAAAATTAAAGCATGAAGGTTCATTAGCATTTTAGAGGTTTTTTTTTTTTTTTTACTGTATCGTGGTTACCCTCATTATATTTGCTCACTATAATTAAGGTTGTGATTATTCAGACAGTCCCGCTGCAGTTTTCTTCCTCTGCAGAATAAAATTGATGGAGGACATTCCTGTCTTCAGGAAAAAAAAGAGTGGTTGGATACAGCATGTCATAGTGATTCCATAATGCATGATTTGTCTCATAATAATTTTTTTTTCCCCTCCTGGTCCCCAGTATGCACCACAAAGATGTGGTATCATTAAGATTGGCTGTCTGTCATACAAGAGTCATTAAGGGGAAAAAAACCCCAGTCATTTCCTGATGATAGCATTAAATTGGAACGGAGAAAACAAAGTCCTGGGTAACAACATAGGATCTTTTTAAAAAAAAACCCCACTATTCAGAAATATTTAATAATAAATAATATTATAAATAAATGTATAGGCTATTTCTCATACAGAGAAAATTCACTAACATTGTGCTTGGCAGGAGGGAAGGGGGATTGCACAGCCAGAAACCCACCTGGACCGAAGTATCTCACAGTGAATCGACTCCTATCCTATATTCCATTATGCTGACATTTATAGAACCTCACTACAAATATATAGTGAGGTTTTATTCAGCAGTAAGTTTCCAGGTGTTTAATGGCAGAAAAACCATAGTTCTGAGTTTTGTAACAGGAGTCAGAGGTTTGACAAACATCAGCTTTATTTATAAATAGTCCTCTAGGACAAAAATGATGGCCCCTACTTAGAAAAGTGTCTTACATTACCACGATGTATAGTGGAGAGCAATGCATAGTGCAGCATTTTCTCCAAGATTGTTCTCTAGATAAAGCTGCAGAAGACGATGTATCACCAGACAGGCTGCCCTGCTTCCCTAAGGAGTTAGGGATTTGCTCTCTAATCTCTTCCTGCAGGACTATTTTCTAGATGCTTTTAATTTACAAAATAGATTAATAAGTCCACAGTGGAGCTGCCTGTTGTGCATCCGTCCTGTATTCAAAATACATGAATGTAAGGTGTTTTTCTGGGGTTGGAGAGAAAATTGAAGTTGAATCATCCCTGTGTGACCATTAAGATTACTGCTGCATTTTGAGCATCTTAAAAACATGACTCTTGTTCTTCCCTTTCCATCCCTGCTGGAAGGTTGGTGTTTTTTAAACTAAGATTGTGATATCTGTCTCAGGGCTTCAGAAAGCTGTAGATTACTTGCTGTCTGGATGTGAAGGCTACAAGTACAGAAGGAGTTGCTTTTTAGGCTAACACAAATACTGACCCTGTTTTATGTTCTTTGTGAAAATTGTGTACAGTAGATAGAAGCACAGAGAGGAGCTCTGTGTGTCAGGAAGGCGATGTGCCAAACCATAAAGGCAGCTGAAATGTAAATGAGTGGAAAGTGGTGGAAGTGAGATGCCATAGCAGACAATGGAAATCACACTGACAGATCAAAAAGAGACTGAACCAGGTGTGAGAGAGTGTAATTTATCTGAAGAACAAACATACTGATTGATAACAAGGAATTGCTGGGAAACACAAAGGAGAAAACACAGTGAAGAGCCCAGACCCCGGTTTCAGTGACAGGCTGTTGAAGGTTTCCTCTTGCATGAATGAGAGGGGAAGTTGTACAGTGGTTGTGTGGGTGGCGCTGGCAGTGGTGTGAAACAATCCCCCTGTTAGCTGGAGCAGAGGTATGAAATTATTTATGTTGTTAGTGGTCTATAGAGCTGGTAAAAATTCTTTCCCTGAAAGAGGTAAAAATAATGTCCCCGAGAGATGCATCTTTGCCAACTGAAAGGTGATCTGTTTTAAGCAGCATACTGTGTGTTTTGTGGTATGAATCAAGGGACTGACTTTGCACAAGGGTCATGTAAATACAGAATCCAGGTGAAATTCAGGCATCCATCTGTTCTGCTCCACTTAGTGCAATAGGTCCCTGAAACCAACAAGAATTCAAGCACTTTCTTAATGTGTACCTGCAAGTCCTTAGCTTGGGTAAGAGATGCCTAGTTGCTGTGTTGAGTAAGATGTAACTGCTGCTGAAATGTGGAATTGAAACTTTCTTGCCTCTTCCTACTAACTCTTGAAAAAAATTCACAATCCAGCAACCAGGTGTTTATTGGCGTGTGTGTGGGCATGGATACTGGTGGACAAGAGAACCTGGTGTTTGAAAAGCGTACTTCAGTTTGTACCTAGTCAGATTTGAGTGGGCAGTTAATATCTTTGATCAGTGGCTTGGAGTTGTGTTTGCCTCTTCTTTTGTTGGATGAGGTAAAGTCTCACCCAACCTATCCTAGCAGCTTCTTGCCTGTGAGCTCTTCCAAAGATGCTGTAAGGAATACAAACCGAACTAAATCTGAGGCAAACGGAAGAATAAAGTACAATGTTAATGTTACCCGCACCATGTTACTGTTCACTGTTACTGCTCAGGAACCAGAGGAGGTTGGAGAATGATGTGCAAGTAGTTAATAAATAAATAAATAAATAAAATAGTAAAAGTCCTGAGGGAGAAGAAGTGCGAATAACTTCTGTCCTTCAAAGGAGGTGAGCTGCATGCTCATTCTCTGAATGTAGGTCCCTCTTTATAGTCTTGCTTACTGTGATTTTTTCCTTCTGAAGAGTGTCTTTGGGCTAAAAAGAGACTTTGCTTCAGGCCTGTGCTGCTTCCTTCTGTGAGTTCTGAAGACTTTTATAGTTTTCTTGAGCATACGCTATCAGAAGTTTATATTAATAGAAATATTACTTGGGAGTATCCAGCAAGTTGAGATCTTTTAAAACAGCTTTTAAAATGGTATCTTTAATATTTCTACATCTGGTAATGAAATTCCAAATGGACTGAACCACTTCAAAGCTTGCAGCACATCTCAGACAGCTTGCCAATTTTGCTTCTAAATGTTTCTGAATCCAGTAGCTTCCACAGCGCTTTTGGTTCCTTGGTGATTAGCTCCAGTAATAGAAAACTTCTACAGAAAATCTCTAAAGCAGTTTGTTTCTGTGCAGGTCTTCGGTGCATCAGCTTTTCATATATCAGCATTTCAATGGCTCAAAGTTCTTGATCATTCTGAAAGGAAAGAATGACCTGCTTTGCTTCACTGCAGTGCTCATTACTTGTGTAACTCTGTCAGTCCCGCCAGAAGTATTTACAAACCACATCACATCTGCTTTGGCTACTGTCAATCAGCGAATGAAAGAAGGATCTTTGCATCTGTTCACCAAAACCTAAATAGCAGGGCAATTAGAAGTTGTCTTGGAGTTTTCATCTATGTTTGTGCTTTCATTTCACAGTTTTAATAATATCCTCTGGCCCTTTTAATTTTTAACAACCAGGACAAGTAAAGGCTCAGGGAAAAGATACGATCAGCCTATGGGACTTTCTGGTACATTTTGGTTTCTATTTAGCTACATTATATTTGCCTTATCACACTACTCATTTTACTGTAATGGGTGGCGTACAAACCAAAGTTATTGTCCTGTTCCAAAGAAAATGCCATCTAAACAGACAAAAGGGACAATGGATAAAAAGCTAGGACATGATTGTCTCCATCTCAAGGATGATGTGTAAAGAATGCGGATGTACTTAATCCATATAGTGGGGCACTGTGCAGGTTTCTCAGCTAATACTGTGATCCAGACAAGTCCTGATTTAGATCAACCCGTCAGGTCCATGTGTGGACCTGTGCAAATAAATTCAGATCACTAAAAACAGCTTGAAGCTTTCCTAGTTACAGTGTTCCTTCTCAGTCTTCCAGATGTGTATCTACTAAAGTTTGTGCAAGGCAAAGTAGTTTACACAGCCATTGGGTTTTGTGCTTTCATGTGTTCAGCTGTGGAGTTTGGATGTCCTGCCTGTTTTAAGGTCATGATTTTTTGTCTCATCTGTACATAGCAGACGCTTAACTCTGGTCAAATGTAGGGAAGCACATCAACCTGACCCATTTAAAACTGAGACAAACTCCAACTCCCTGCCGGTGCAAATTGAACTGCTGCTTTGGAAATTGCAGAGGGGCATGCATTTACACCAGAAGAAATTGGCTTCTTGGCCTATCACAGTATGCCTTGGTAGTTTAGATAAGGGGAGAAGTAAACAATTTTGTAGCTGAACTTAACCCTTTGTTGCTGGGTGACTAAAATTGTCCTTTAACATGTTTGAGTGCATTCATGCAATAAACAGTTACAAGGATTCTCGTTGCTCACCATGGGCTTGACTTACACTGGCGCTGTTTCCATTAGTGTCAGCCACCTCCGAATCAGCCACAAACTGCTTTTTCTAGGTATTTCCAGTATTACAGGTTGACATTCAGGCTGTGTGATTTGCCACCTAAATTACATGCTATTTTTTCCTGTTTCATAATCCGATTACTGTAATATTAACAAATAAAAGCAGGAGCTGTTAACAACAGTAAAGCTTTAATGTGAAATGAGCAGAGAGGGAAGAGAACAGCAGCAGGCAAGAGATTTAAAAATATAAAAATGCTAAACTGATTTGTTTCTTCCCTCCAGCTGGAGCATTGTGTTAATTCACATTCACAGATCACAGGTCTCATGGTGGAGCTTCCATTTTGAACAAGTGAGGAAGGCTGAAACTCATAAACCAGGGAAAGTCAGACTTTCTGAATTTCTGTTTCAAACTCCATACACAAAGGTGGAAGCTTTTTTCTTGCCTTTTTTTTCCTTTCTTTTCCCTTGATTTATTGACATTTTTGCATGAACAGGTGCTTGATTTATAGAGAAAATATTCTCTTTTAGAAGTCTCACTGATTAATATGCTCTGTGCCTGGCTGAGATGACATGTATTGAGCTTCCATCTCTGCATTTTTTCATGCTTCATGAATGTCCTTTAATGCAGGTAGAAGTATCCTTGAAAATGAATGAAGGTATCTTATGAAAACAAGCAAGTTACGAAATGGGGTTTAACATTTGGCTACTCTTCCCTTCTGTGTAACTGGAGTTGGCGAGGAGGCTGGACAGACAGCAAAATGATCACTCTTGGCCCCAGACCTTGCAGTCTAGTGTGAACAGACCTAAAACCACTTACTAAAGTATGGATGACAATTTACTGCTCGTAAATTGACAATCTTGGAGCAAAGGTGCTGAGATGGTGCTTTTGGTGGGATTTTTATTGCCTCCCAAGGAATATGCTCTTTCCACCATGGGAGTGAATGATGGTGCTGGCAAATTACTCCCATTTTTCATGGGTAAGCAGACACTTCCCTATTCAGCAATTCCTGAATTAACTATGAGGAGATTTACAGTCTTTAAACCAATAAGCATATACCCAGAAAGAGAAAAATTGTCCATGTCCAGGTTAAGTACTGATCTGTGCATGTATACAGGCTGAGGATGCTGTGTACTACCTGTTTTCTAGTGACCACAGTAATTATGTTTGAAATACAGGATGTTTGCGTAGCTCAGGCAAAGGTGTTGGGAAGGGGGAGCAGTAGGGCTCTGGTCTCCCAGGGCATCAGTGAATGCTGGAGCATTGACTGAGCGGGATGAGGTGTGAAGGAACTCTCCTAGGAGTGAACACCTCTACAAACTTCGTGGCCTTCTGCGCTATATGAAAAGTGTTTTCTTTATTTGCCACTGTGCTGTAAACCCATAGGCATGTTCCTGCAGAAGCTCCAAGTGTTACCAATTTTCCACTTACCCAATTCTCTGCTGTTGCAAAGGTCAGAGCAGCAGCATCACCTTGCTTGCAGTGGCACATAACAGTCTTCATAGTTTAGGCTACACTGGAGAATATGTTGCCCTCTGCTATGGGGAATGCAGGGAGAAGTGTTTTGTACACTCTTTGGCATTAAATTTTTATGATGCTGTTGGTCTGCAGAGAACAGGGACTGGCATTCACTAAGATGGGCATGAGTAATGTCAGGAGGGCTCAAAGCAAGAAATACAGAATGGACCTTGATGTCAGTTCTCACCAAGGTTTGCAAGAGATTGCTAGAGAATTGTGGATTTGAGTTCCCTCCCATTGGCATGAATGAAGTTCTCCTCCATCTTTTCCTTAGGAAGAATGGTTAATGTGCGTTGCTGAGTGTTGATCATGTTAAAGTAACAGTACACCAAATGTGCGTTATGCCAGTATTTCCCCAAAATTTCTCATGGATTGGATTTACGTTTTTTGGTTGGTTTTGTTTGTTTGTTTTAATAAACATTCCACAAAAACTGCTTTCATATTCCTGCTAAACAAAACTTCAGCATAACTGTATGGGGTTGAGAATCGAAGAAGGCTGATGAATTATCAGAGAGATGCAGCAGGAGGAGATGGCAGGAGAAAAGCTAAACTGTTTGACATAGACCTGCCATATAGATCAGTGTGGCTGCAGGAAGTGAGGTTTCTGTTAACTTAATGAGCATTGTATTGGTCTGTGTTTGTTATAGATTATTTTTTCCACAGTCCTTTGCAGTAGTTATTGAAATCTCTCTCTACAACAAGTCTGTTTTATGTTGGTTTGGTGCCTATTTAAGTAGAGACTGGTTTCCAGAAGCACAAGAAGGTAACAGACCATTTAGACTGGATCTTGCATTGTAATCTCTTAAATGAGATAATTTAACAGAATATTGATCCCACATTGTTCACTTATTGTGGCCTATTGAATATGAAGCACTGAAAAGCTGTAATTTGGTTGGAGAATTATTCAAGTAGACTATCATTCCTTTTCTGCTCTTGCAGGAAAAATGAGCTCAATAGAAATGTTTCTAACCTGGAGTATGTAGACTGCTGGCTGATAGGTCATCAGTCCTAGTTTATCTTAAATTCATAGATGATTAAACATAAGACTTGTAATATCTTCAACTTTACATCAGTAGTTGCAGTTCTGTTTTCTTACTAAGATCTTCTGATACTTACATCTGAGGATGTTTCAAACTCTTCAGAAACATTTGAAGGTGGTGTCATGGATGCTGGGCTACTGTTTGTGACTACACTAAAACCACTGCTTAGTTAGTTTATTTAAAATGAAATTTTAGAGAGTTCATTTTGTTAATCTTTCTTTTTAATGTAATGCGATTTTATAGACTAAGGGATAATCTATGGCCACTGCTGCAGATTTCTGCTTTTTATCTCCCAGGAATTAATTTAATTTTGATTTAAAACATTAAAACGTTTTCTCAATTCCCTCTCCCCACACACAGAAGACCAATTTCTGTTTTTGTCACCAGAGTACAATATCAACAGGTGGCAGAACTACTAAGAAATTAAGGAATATTTTCACTGTCAGTATGTAAACCAGAAGGAATTAGGAGGTAACAAGTTATGAAGCTTATGTTACAGTATTGTGATTACAAATGGATCTTAATCCTAACCAGATGAGAGAGGAAAAGATATTTTGTGCATTTCTAAATAGCTGATTTGGATAAACAAGAATTTGTTCTCTCTGAAAGATTCAGCAATTTATTTTCTATTTATTGAGAGAAGGAAAAAGATTCATTGTAGTAATTTTTCTCTAGTCTTCCAACAAGTCCTGTAGGAAAAGTAGAAAAGATGAAATTTTAAAGTCTTAATGCTGTTCAAAGATTAAAGCCATCAAATCATAAATACATTCTTTAATGATATTTTAATACATTACAGAGAAGCAAAGAAGTAAGCTTCAGTTTTTGTTTCTCAGTGATCTTTTATTTCTAGTAGTACCTTGAACATCTGATTAGGATTTGTCAGTTGTCAGACAAGTTGTTTAGTTATGTAAAATTAAATACAGCTATCTACTAACAGCGAAACTTAACTATAGGTGAATTCAGTCTTGTTTTGAGATGCCCTGAGTCCTATATCATGGTGACTCTTCAACCTTTTTACTTGCCAATGTTTTATTGTATTTAAGGGGAATTGCTCCCAATTTCAGAAACCCAGTGATGGTGTAGCATTTCAGAGGGCCATGTATCAGCACAATACAATGGTGTCTTGTGGTTGCTAGAAAATGATTATGGACAAGGAGGTGATATGTATTAGTGACTTTATTGAAGAAAAGAGTGCAGCAGGCCTAGGCAGGAAGCAGCAAACACTCTGGAGATCTTTAATACCTCTTGGCCTTCTTTAATGAAATCCAGTCATGTTAATAGCAGATAAATATTTCACATAGAGCAGGGGATAATGCTGAGGAGAAGGGTCTTTAAAGCCAGCACGACACTGGAGACAGCTACTCTGCATTTGTGGTATTATTGGTAAATGTTTAAGAAAGTGTATAATCCATGTTAATGTTATTTCATTTCTCTTACATGGTATTTTCTTGTAAGAAGAGTGCAGTTTCTATCTTTCTGATGCCCGTAGTCTCATGCAGCGCAAAAGACATCTGGCTGTTCAGCTAGGGGAGGGTTGCTAGCAAGAGTTTCATCCATCCACCAGCACTAATCAAGACATATTACAAGAAGTAAATACCTGAATAATACAGATTTGTAATAATTAGCATGTCCTCATTTTGACTTGATGTAGGAATAAATGCAGAACTCAAGACTTCCTACAAAGAACACTTTACCATTTCCCAGTAAATCAGGTGCTTTAGCTGAAGCGTCTTAATTAATCACAACAGCTCTGTTAGTTCATGGGCAAACAAAAGCAAGAATATAGCCTCCATATAACAAGTACTTTATAATGAAAATCGAGTTTGTGCATCAAGCTTGCTCAAGTTAATAGTTTCCTTTGTACCTGTTGCATTTATTTAATTGTTAATCTTAACAAAAAAAAAAACCCCAACAAAACAACCCAACACTTTTTCATTTGTGTTGTGAGTATATTCTCAAGCTATTTCTTCTTATGTCTATTCACAATGGACTGGATTGTCCCTAGTGTTAATCCTGTGGAAGCCACCTGCATTACAAAATGAATGAATGGGGCTCAAGCAGTCTAATCTTTCTTATAACTTTTCTGTATCAGGGACAGGAGAATCTGTAAAGATATTGATCCAGCAGAATGGTACATTATTAACTTGCAGTGATGGCCTTTGTGACTGACAAGAAAGTTGTAATAAGCAAATACTTATCAGCGATCAGCAGGATGAAGGAAAGAGACATCAGGACCAATGGCCATGCTCGAGCGAGGAAATCGGATTTCAGTCCCTATTCCCGTAAGGTCCATTATGTGATGGGTCACATATTATGTACTGTGAACTCTGTAGCTTGAGCACAGGTAGTTACTTTCTATTCCAGAATACCTCTATACTGTGATAAATGTAGATGGATAGGACATTATTATCTACAGCTGCTTTACCTTGGTAACCGCTCCTATGCCACTTATAGGTTCTCCTTTTTTCTAGCTCATGTGGCCTTTTCTAATTCCTGTCTCTCTTCTTGATTTCTATCCCATATTTTTTTCTGAGAACACGAAAGAGTTGTTACCCCTTGACTCTGAGAACTGATTGCATCCAGTTTCATGTTTCCTCAGGGTGTTCTGTACCTTTGTTAGTTGCAAAATGAGGAAAGAAAACACAACAAAAACCTATTTGGAACAGTGTAAGAAAAATTGTCTACATGACCCCTGTAAAGATGGCATCTGAAATGTATTGCAGACTATAAAAATTATGAACAGGTGAACTATGCCTGTAGTACTGTGTGCTGGCTGTGCATGCAATAGTAAATACTGACCTCCTTACTCTATAAAAATCAGAATTTCAGCTATATTCACGTGTGGTGAGGAATGATGTTCTCAGAACTGTCTCCCTGTAATAGGGAGCACATAGTTCATCTTGAGCCGACTGCTGCAGATAGTTCTCCGTTTCTTGGAGCTCTCAGATGCTATCAGAGCACAAGCCACACTATTACACGTGTGGGCTGTGTAGGCGCTACAGAAATTACTTTGTGGGAACTAGGAATGAAAGGCAAATAAAGCCAAGATGGTAGTTAAACATCCATTTATTCAACTTGGATAATTCCAGTAGCTGAAGATGAGATCTACAGCTGGTATGATTTAAGTGCGCCATTGTCTTTGGAGACTGTTTACACCAACTGTGGAGTTACTTGTGGCAATTTAACTCTCACCTTTGCTAGCAGGCATAAATCAGGAGCTCACTTCTGTTGTTGGTTGCTGTCGTGTAGCCTTATCTTAAAAAACCCATGTTTGTTTTGGTCTAAATGGAGGCTTCTCTGTGAGAAAACTTGGCTAAATGGCACTCAGGGTGTTCCACAGAGCCTCAAAGAGCTGAACAGTCTCCTGAAGGAACAAGTATGTAGACCTTCTGTTAGGAATTTATGTAGATGATGGTAGGTTTAATGGTATCAAACTATACAGGTCACCAGTAGCAAGGGTCTTGTAAAATGGATGCTGGTAGTCAGAATATTTGGGGAAAATGAAGATCTGGCAAGAGCTTGCTAAATTAATAAATACTTCTAATTTGCTTTTACCACTGGTTTTCCTTCTCCTGGTTATTAATATGCAGGTAATAATTTTCTGCATCCGAGGATGTGATAATTAGTAGCCTGAAAGCAGCTTTCAGGGCTCAGAATGATGGGACCTGGCTCCCAGGCCAGAAGAGCCAACTGCCAGCATGGAAATGATTTGTTTCTGCGGAGTAAATCTGTTTCCTTTGGCTTGCTGAGTATTCAGAGAGAATGATACAGCGACTGTACCCAGTCTTACCCCACATCCTGCGCACACTATCTCCCTTTTCTCTTGTGTGCCTTGTGTGACGGGTCTCCTAAACAGTTCCAAGTTACACTTAGAGGTGAGAATTGTATGTATTTAGCAATAAGATTATATATATACTATTAATTTGGGTTTTTTTTTTTTTTGATACATTAGGACACTAAGAGGTAATCTTTCAAGCTAACTGAAAAATAGTAAGTTCTAGGCAAGGAGCAAGTGTGGGAGTACTGTAACTGTCATATTCTCCGGTCTCTGGCATTTTGTCCATTGCTATATATCATCACCATGGCTACCGTGGTAATGTCTAAGAGAACTCCAATGTAAATCTGACAGCACCTCCTTAGCGGTACTTAAAATCATGTAATTAAGTAAGAAAATGCTGCTGATTGAGGAGGTTAGAGCTGCCTTGCAGAAGATTACAGCACATGTCATGATTAACAATCAGAACATTCTTTTCCAAACCTCTACCTAATTTAGCAGACTAAGGTTTCAGCTGAGAATAAGACTGCTCCTAATGCTTCAAAAAGGAGGGAGAATGGTAATTTCCCACCATTTTCACTGCTTTCCTGGTGTTTACTCCAGTGTCAGTCTGCATTCTAATTTTGCTCTCTGGGTTAACTGACTTAGCAGAAGTACTGAAAAGGCAGAAAGGTCAGTGTTGTTGATCACAGCACTTTAATTCACTTCGGTCTTGTGGCATTTTATAATTAGGATGGGGGAATAGCATAAAAAACCATCTGATTTTAGTGACAAAAACTCTGCACCCATCAGTTAATGTGCAAAAATTAATCTTTTTCACTTTGCATCCCTAAAATTATAGGTTGGTTTCAGAGATAAACTTGTGTTTATTTACAGGCAAAGACACTTCTGTGAAACTATATAGTTAAGATGTTTGCAAGGAAGAAAACTGATTAATATATAGCATATAGGGATATTATTTAGATTTTAAAATAGAATATGCTAGTATTGCATATGAATCACTTACAGCTGATCATAGCGATGAAAGGGGTCCTGGTAGACAATTCCTGTGTTAAATTGTCCATGGGGTGATGGAATTTTCCTGTGAAACTGCTGGGTTTGAGACCATTCTTAGTGAGAGGATAATGATGCTGGTAAAGCAGTTCAATTTCTCTTCCCCCTCCATACCTGCATAGACATTTACAGATGGGATCATCTAGGGAAATCTGTAGTTTGTAGACAAAGCAAGGTCGTCTTGAGGGATGTCTAATGTGACTGTGGCAGGGGTAAGGTCCTTATCAATTACACAATTTTGTGTCAGATATTTTATCTTACTTCTTGTCAGTTTCTGATATATTATTGTTCATGTTGTTCTGGCTGCATTCACTAGGCTTTATTGTATTTCATTTCTTTTTATATATGCATATATATGTACATAAATATATAAGAAAATAAATATATAAATTGCCTGCCTATTTTCTTGGCAGCCTTCAAGAAAAGCTTTGCTATTTCTTGACTCACGTTGCCTTCAATGTTGAGTCCATATCAACACGCAGATTTCTTTGGGGAGTATTCAGCTTTCCCTCCATCACTTGGCAAAGTGCCCATATGCCTTGAGTTACAGAGACAGAAAATATTCCGTTACCTAATTCCTTTCTGTAGGCCCTACACCCCCACTAAAAATGTTGTGGGGTTTTTGTCTATGCACGTTAGGTAGAAGTGTGATGAGGATTAGAGAGAAAGTGAATGTGCTGCCTGTAAAGTTAAAGAAAAGAAACAACCCAACCAAAACCCAGAAAATTTAGTCTTTTCTAAAAACAATGTTTCACAGAAAAAATACCAACTGCATGCAAGAGCAAAAGCCCTGGATAAAGGAGAGTCGATGTGTACGTCCATGGAATTGGGGCTTCTTGCTCCCAGACCCTTTGAGTCAACAGGTTACTGATATTGTCTTACATCTCTAACGAATACTCATTTCACTTGCTCCTTCTTTTGGCTGTACCATGCAGAGGTTTTGCAATATCTTGAAGATTTTTGTTGCTTTCACATGCCAGTTAATAATTGTGAATGGTCATGGAGAAACTCAGGAAGCTTTCCCACCCCAGGCTGTGCAGTATGGTGCAGACTGACATTTTCCTCTCCTTTAAAACATGGGAAATGCCCTGTGTTAACATCTTTATTCTCCTATTTCCAAATTCAGCATGCTTGGTTGAGAAAATTACAATTGAAAAATAGATTCGTGAATCCTTGAGGCTTGGTTTAAGTGTAAATGTTGTTGAAAAAGTCCTGTATCTGTGTCTGCATATCCTACTTGTGGAAAAGTTGCTGATGAATCTGACTTTTTCTTATAAACTCTTGGGGATGTGCTGGCATAGATATCATTAATAGCATATGTTAAACCACAGCAAAAAATAGCCTTTACTTACGCAGCTACTGCTGGAGTGATCGAATATCTCCATTGCTGCAGGCCAGAATGTGCAAATTAACACAAATATTCAAGTGTTAAATTACTCCCAGTGAAAGGCAGGAGGGTTTACAGAAAATGCAGGCTCTGTCATGTATCTATCCGCCAGCCCAGCTAAATGACAAGATGATACGCAGTCCAAAGGAATTATTGACTCAAAAGATAAGAACATGAAGCAGGCATTTGAAATTCAAGTCTGCAATTAACTTACCTCAGAATGATGTTATGGGTTTTATACTACCAGACAGTTGTTGGGATGAAAAGCTGTAATTTTACTACCAAGCAGGCATCATTCAGGTACATAGTTAATCAGAAGAGCAAAACACTTCAGTGTTCGGAATTCAGATGCTTGTAATAATAAAAAGGAAAAAAAGCTGCAAAACAGGGTATGCGATACATGGTATCTGACTCTGTGTGCGTTGAAGGTGAGAAGGACCTTGTGTACTGTCAAGTTAAAGCAAGAAAATTAAAACTTTGCAGAAAGTTCCTTACTGTGAAGAAGCCCATACTTTAAAGACAAAAATAGATAGATACAGATGGAACTCCAAATTATGCAAGTCCCTTTAGTGAAAGGATTTCAGTCCTTTTTGGAGCAGAAGAACTTGAAGCTTCTATCTGCTCTTTGGGTTACTGTATGCAACCATAATTCTGTTCCCTCGTATGATACAATCCTTAACTTCAACATATGCTGTTTCATCCTTTTCTCTCTGGTGTATTGCATTTCTTGGCACC
Organism: Lathamus discolor; assembly: GCF_037157495.1. Taxonomy (NCBI): domain Eukaryota; kingdom Metazoa; phylum Chordata; class Aves; order Psittaciformes; family Psittacidae; genus Lathamus; species Lathamus discolor. The sequence continues at coordinate 12,993,234 of NC_088890.1, read as the reverse complement.
ATTTGCTACTTGTCCGTTATCTTACTCAGAGAGCTGAATGTCAGGAATCTGAAAGTATCCCCCCCTACAAGGGTGGAGTTGAACCCTCATGCCTCTGCTGCTTCAATCTCTGTCTAGGAGGAGGAAGGGCAGCAAATTAGAGCTGGGTTGCATATAAAGGCGAAGCAAATGAGATGTGGGCTTCAGGGTGAAGGAGCTGGTGTTGAATTCCTTTGGCTTAACAACCCAAATGGGGTGCACAAGGCGTTAAATGAGCTCTGCTGTTGAGTGCACCTTTCTCAGTAGTGCAGCCATGTACATAGTTTAATGACCTATGGTGGGGCTGGGAGGCTCTCACAGCGCCTTTACCTACCCAGCTGGGCATTACTTTGCCATTAAGACAAATGCTTGTGTGGTCAGACCTTTCAGCAGAGTGTTCTGCAGGCTGTGCAGGCACAGTCTGGGCTGCTTGTGATTTGATTACTGCATTTCCAGCAGGGTTTCCTTCAAAGTGGTATTTGTAGCTGTAGCAAAGACTATATTGGAATGGCTACAGTTGGTTTTGTAAAGCAAATTGAGTTTAGGTTCCAGCCAGGAAATCATTTGAAGGCATGCAAATGGTTTAGTAGTGGATGATGGTTTTGCATGTCAGTTACACGCATGTAAAAAAGTGCTTTGCTTACCCAAAGCTTTAATGTAAGTCAGGTTAGGAAAAGCAACTCTAGCAACATGTTGTGTTCTTGCTCATGGCATCTACTTCCTCTGTATGTTTGCAGCCCCACCTCTACCCGAGAAGTAATAGATGGAAATTGGACTACCCAGAATATGGAAAAAGCTGTAATATTGCATGGTTTTCTCATACAATGACCCTATTTGCCTCCTGAAAAACAAATTCTATTCAAACTCTAGCTTTATTTCAGGCCACTGAAGATGTACAAACCGGTAATGTTTTTTTCCCAGTGTTGCCTTTTTAGTTTAATAATCTTGATAATGTATTTTCAGAACTGAAAATTGCAGTGTGCTGTTTCAGATGTGTTGAAATGTTTCATTACAACACTAGTAAATAGCTCTCTGCAGTTTTTAAACAAGATGCAAATTCTGACATGTTTCTGTGGTACTTCTGTTTTGATTAGTCAGAATTACCCAACAAAAAATACTCTGCCAGGAAGTTTTTGGTCACCATGTTCTCAGTTCCTTGAGTATGATTTTTCATTCATCTGACTCCTGCAGGGTTTGTGTATCTCATGCAACTCAGAGTGGCTGACTTTGAAGTATTTCTGTTTCCAGATGGGCTGTCAGCCTGGCTGTACTGCAGTCCCTAGGTCAGTTGGTGAGAAAAGCAATTTCTGACCTATAGGTGTATCTTTCAGAAGAATAGACCAGGGACTAGGGAGGGAGGGAATGTGATTTTAAGCTAGTTTTAGGACTCCAGGGCTATTTTCCCTGGGTGAAAGTTAGATTAACGCTGAATATGATGGCTCCAGTCCCTGGTATGCTTCTTGTTTCCTCTGTTTCTTTCAAGAGGTTCATGAGGGGATGGTCATGGTCATTTCACCAGCTGTGTCACACTGTGGGATATCTTTTATAGCTAACTGAATCCTGAGAACAAATCAAGCCCTCATTATAGCCAATGTATTGAAATTTTGCTAGAAGCATGATCCCCAAATCACCTTCTTCATTCAAGTGAGTCTAATCTGATCTGATATTTCCAAGGTTTGTATCTTAGTTACATTCTGAATTGTTTCTCTGGGTACGTTCTTACTCAGTATTGCTACAGATAGTTAGTTCTGAAATGTGAACGAAATAACTCTTCTGGAATAGATGTGTAACTTTAAATACGATATGCCCATTTGAGTCACATTTGAATGTAGAACAGCTCGTGGTATTCCTTTGGGGTTTTTTAATTATCCCAGCCAGTTTCCAACGTGCTTAAAGTGTGCTTTAAAATGTGTGCTTCTATAAGGAATATCTTGAATAGCGTGTTCCAGACAGTGCGTGGACTTGGACACATGCACAAACAAAAGCTCTGAAAATTTACCAAAATCCAGGTATCTTGAAAGTCAGGGTCAGAACTGAGAATGGAGCAACAGTGAGGTTGAGGGACTGTAAGGGATGCTCAGATTTTGTTTATAGCTGAGAATTTTTGACATATACTAAAATTGATATGAAATACATAGCATTTACAGTCAGCTTCGTTGATCATGGTACAACCTTCACTTCTGTTTGCAGTTCTGCTCCTGCAGTAGTGCTAAGCAGCTGAATAGTCAATAATGAGAAAAAGCAACTTCAACACTTAGTAGTATTGTCACGATCAGGTGAGGGTCAGTAACTTCAGCACTCCTTTTTGTTTTCCAGAACCTGAAAGTGACAGATTTATTTTCCTATTCTTTTTTCTAATATTATCTATCTCCCATGCAGACAGGCTGAGAGAGTTGGGCTTCTTCAGCCTGGCGAAATCTCAGGGGAGACCTTATAACAGTCTTCCAATACCTAAAGGGGGACTACATGAAATCTGGAGAAGGGCTTTTTACAAGGGTATGTAGGGACAAGATAAGGTGTAATGGCTTTAAACTGACAGAAGGGAGATTTAGGTTGGACATAGGGAAGAAATTCTTCCCTAAGAGGCTGGTGAGACGTTGGTACAGGTTTCCCAGAGGAGCTCGGATGCCCCATCCATAGCAGTGTTCAGTGCCAGGCTGGATGGTGCTTTGAATAACCTGGTCTAGTGTGAGACATCCCTGAACATGGCAGGGGGCTTGGAACTGGATGATCTTCAGGTCCTTTCTAATGCAGACCATTCTGTGATTCTGTGATCTTGGAATAATGATGTTCTGTAGCTTGTTATTCATCCAGAAATGGCTCAAGGGGCCTTCAGGGGTAGAAATCTTGGTCATCTGCATGCTTATGGGCAGTCTCTCCTGCTTTGATGAAAGTTTGGCAGCTGACTTGATTGTACAGCTTCCAAGTAAACACACTATGTGTTTTGTTTTGTTTTTTTTTTCTAGTATAGGAATAAGAAGTCTCCTTTACATGTGCTTGCTAGGGAAAAAGAGAAAAATGTCTTTTAGTTCATGGCTGTGGAGAGTGGGCCCATGAGCAAACAAGTTCTTGCCCACCAGCTGGCTTGCCATAACTCTGGTCAGTCTGCACCATTCCCTTATCCATTCAGAAGTCTGGTACATTACAGTTAAAATGGCACACAGAAAGTAAAGAAGGGAGATTTACGTTTTGTAGTTCATCTGCTGATCGCACTGATGGAGGTACAGGATTGTATGTGTCATCTCCCCGACATAAGGTCCCCTGGAGCCTTCTCTTCTCCAGGCTGGACAACCCAGCTCTCTCAACCTGTCTCCATAGCAGAGGTGCTCCAGCCCTTGGAGCATTTTGTGGCCTCTTCTGGACTTGCTCCAACAGCTCCACATCCTACTGATGTTGAAGGTTCCAGAGCTGGATGCAGAACTGCAGGTGGGGTCTCATGAGAGCAGGGCAGAGGGGCAGAATCCCCTCCCTTGACTTGCTGGTCATGCTCCTTTCGATGCAGCCCAGCACCTGGGTAGCTTTCTGGGCTGCAAGTGTGCACTGTGGGGTCACATTAAGCTTCTTGTCAACCAATCTGCCATCTTCTTTGGAATCACAAGACTGTGGGCAGGCAGTGATTTATATCAAGAAAGCAGGAATTTTGTGGCTTCCTGCTTCAGCTGATGTCTTCCTCTGTAGGGGCTCTCCAGACTGATCTTAAAAACATGTAAATGAATTGTTAGTGCATTAAAATTACACTGAGAGGGAATTCAACTGCATAAAGACATTTTGCACCCCTTCACCTGGCTTCTGCTGAAGGAAAAAGTGCTGCAGACCTTTTTGAGGACCAGGTATATACAGAGACTTGAAAAACCTTGGCAACAGTGAAACAGGAAGCCGCAGTTCCCTTATGAATGGCCTTTCATTACACTCTCCATGTAGCCTCAGTGTGGCCCTATCCACAATGCTATTTTGACCAGGTGTTAGCAAGAGAAACCATTGCTTATGTCTAAGTGGCTATTTCCAACCACAGCCATCAAGTAAAGATGGTGGGTGGGTTTCTTCACGAGTTTTTTGAGAACTATAAACCAGTGAAACTGTTCCGGAACATAACCAACAAAAAACCCCCAAAATCAAACATAAAGCCCCAGCAGCCATCTGGGTATCTTTTTATCATCCTTTCCTACTACCTTTTAGTAACAATCAGAAAAAACTTGTTGAAGGGTCAGAAATACTGAGTTAAAGAGGTAATACTGTAGTAGGTTGATTACATTCTAGCACAGAAGTGAAAGGAGTATTGTGTGAAATTATTGTCATGATTTTGATTCCTGTTACCCAAAATGTCTCATTAAAGGCAGGCACATCTTTTTCCTCGAGTCCCAGCCTTTTGCGAATGTGCCTGTGGGGATGTGACTGCAGAGCCATGGCCTAGGTTTGCATCTTGTGGAGGCAGGACTCGGAACTGCTGTGGGAGGGTTAGACAGTAATGGCAAATCATCTGCCTGTGTGAAGGATGCTCTCTACACCTTTTGTAACATTGGCACAAGATGAAGATTTAATATTCTTTCAGAGGTGGTTGTTTTGAGGGTTGGTAATAATTCACATAATTATGTGAAGGCTTTTAGGAAGATGGAGTTGCAAATCTTTAAGGGTTCTATTTTAGTCCTGCATCTCTGTATGTTAATGTGTCAGGCTGGGAGTCGCAGGAAGCCTCGTGTCAAGGTACGGTCTGGAAGTAGCCGAAAGCTGCAGCTGCCCGAAGCCCTGCAAGGGAGTGGAGAGTAGTTACATTGTGCATGCTGAAAAGGTTGCAGGAAGCATCAGAAATGTAGGGATTGCTGAGTAAACTGAAACTCCAACAATGTAATACTTGTCACTAAAAAGGCGGTTTCTGTTTGTACATGGTGATTTTTCGTATTGGCTTGATGCAATACATAACACCAAAAGTGTTGCTCATGGGAAAAAACGTCAAACAAACACCAAAACAGGAAACTAAAAAGGTGTGCAAATGTTGCACAACAGAGGAATGCTGTTGCACAACAGAGGAATGCTGTTCCCCAAAGTGCCTTGTATCTGTTTCTCCAAGACAGCACGTCTGGTTGTCAGTTTGATACAGCTTCACAGCAATATCTAAGTTCCTAAATTGCTTACATAGTCTTTGCTATGATAGAAGTGTAAAGATGAGAGATGAGTTAATCAGTGAGTTACTAATTTACATTTAATCAATAACATCCTTAATAAGTACATGTTGTCAATAGGAAAACCATAAATCCCTGTGTTACATCCTCTCACTATGCACAGCAATCAACGTTTGCCCTGTTAATAAAATAGATTGAAATTCTATTACCATGTCTTGAAGTAAACTTGTACTCACCTCTTGCTTGAGTTATTTCTGTTGTCTTCAACTAATATAACAATAGGGACTCTTTTCAAGGCCTTTGCATCAAGCTTTTATTTCAGGCTGGAAGGTGAATTTAATTGATGCTTTCCTGATGCTCAGACTTGCCTCATCCATGTGGCTTACACATGCATTTTGAATTAAATTTCAGCCTCAAATGGAAACAGCCACAAATACAAATACCTTGCTGAAGCTGCACAAAATGAATTATGTGGATAACAGTTCATCAGGCTTGGAACTTGGCTGTGTTTTGTCCAAAGCAGTAAAAATGTATAAATGAATTGCTAAGTCACTGTAATATTAATGGCTTCTCATCCTTTAAAAGCAGCATGACAAGGGGACAGAGGACAGGATTGCCTCTCACGTTAGTGGAATTTTTATTTAAGCCTAGAAACAACTACTAAATAATTCTTCTTCAGATTAAGTAATTTCAAGTCTTTTCTGTCAAAGATTTTTGTAAAATACAAGAGAGCAGTAGGATTTGCGGAACAGTCTCTGCACTTTGGGATCCGTCTCCTTCCTTACTGTAAGACACTTTTGGATTGGGTTGCCAGTGAAGCCAGGTGAGGCTCAGATGTGGCAGCAAAGACTTCTTGAGCTAAACTCACTGCCATTAGCCCATTGGACTAGAACCTGCCAAAAAGCAAACTGGAATAACCAGGCTGTTCCTATCATGGGAATCACTGTGGCTGCTGGAGCCAGAAGATAACTCAGACTGGGATCATTGCTTCTTGAAATGACTTCTGTTTGCTTGGGGCAGGGGTATGACAAGAGTTGGACTTGTGGAGTGGAGCCTCACCTGGGCTTCTAAAAATCTACTGGTTTGGCTCTGGTGCCCATGTGGCAAGATACTGCTGGTTGTCTGGAGCAAGGTCTGTCTTGTGGTGACTAGTTCTGAATTGCAGAGGCAGGAAGGAGGAGCTGCACAGGAGGAAAAGCAGGAGTTGAATAAAGTGCCCAGCCTTGCTCGCCCAGTACACCCGGCTCTGCAGGCACCCAGGTTTTGGGTGGAAAGCACTCCCTTTTCCATGGCAGTGGGGACAGTTCTTGTGGGAAGGAGGAGCAGGAGGCCATGCCCTTCTTGCTCTGTACACTACAGTGAGAAAAGCAAAGTGAAGAGCCTGTCAAGGCTGAGTTCATGAGTCCTTTGGCAGAGGAGCCTCTGGTGAGAGCTAGTTCCCTCTGGCTTTTGGCTCCCTGGATTTTCTATTCTTTGTGGTCTTTATACCCTGTGATTACTCCTGGCTGTGGCGTGCTTTGGGTCATTGTTCAGGGTCTCTTGCAACCTTTGCATTCAGCCAGCAGCTTCTGTCAGCTCTGCCATGATCAGCTGTCCTGGCTATGACTTTTTCTGTGTTTATTGTCCTTATGTTTCTCCTGCTCCATCCAGCTAGCCCCATTCACTCTCAGTAGCGCAACAGTTGTTCTCTACTTCAAGCAGTTTTGAAGGACAAGCTCCAGAAACAAGCCAACTACAAAAATAAAAAGGAAAAAGAAAAACAAAACCCATCCCTCCTGATATTTTGAAGCATTTTGGCCTTGTTTTTCATTAACTGCGTTTCAGGTTATTGTAGCAAACTAATCTGAAATACCTGCATGTAGGCTGCAAGACTCGGAAACTCTCTGCGTTAGCTTTCATTTGCTTCTTCCTGTGTTAGCAGCAGAGAAATGTTGGCATTCGTTTTTGGGGGAGCAGAGCTGAGTCCAGATTCTGAGCTTTTGAAATCTACAGCATTAAAACCCTCTGTGGGGAATACCATGCTAGCTTATAGCGGGCTGCCTTGTTGTAGTCAGCTCAGTCAATTAGAAGCTTGATGTCTATGTTTTGTGAAGCGATTAGCATGCTAAAATAAATAGGAATAAGATTGAATATTGTTTCCTTGAAAGGTTTCAAAACCTTGTATTGTCAATAATAATCTTTTCCTGCTTTTTCTGATCAGTCCTAAATTCAATAAGGCTTCTACAGAGCCAGTGTGACCAGTATATGATTCTACGTCAGACGCACTTCAGTTGTCATCTGCCCATCCCTTTTCCAGATGATTTCCTGAATTGACTGAAATTATTTGGGTTGAGGTTCACAGAACACAGCTGCATTTATTTTTTAGAAATGCTTATCAATGTTTTCTTGATACCTCCTCAGAGTATTTCATCACTAGGTTCCCAGCCTCTGTTCCTAAGGACTGTGTGCAATGAGAGCTGTGACATAGCAGCAACATATGGTTTTGAATGTATGATGCAGACTCTGGGCTTATAGTAGAAAAAAGTGAAGTTGCTCATAAATGTTATACACCAAGTATTTTGAGTTCTCATGTTACAAATTTACATTGGCAGCTAAGTGGATTGCAGTTGTGTAAATGAAGATGCATTCAACCCAGTTTTGTTTCTGTCAGCCCACTTATCACACAACCTTAGGGCACAGATGAGGGTACTCAAATGTGATGTAGGGGATGCCATTCTAAATCTGGAATTTGCGGTGGGAATCCTGCTGCCACCTGCTGTCAAACAAGAGATTGGTTGTGTCTCTTTGTGGCACAAGCAAAATTGTGGTTCTGACCTATTCTTAAAAAGCATAAACTTTTGATTTCCAAATGCAAACCATCGTACTTCAAGCTCTTTGCGTTTTCTTCGTTAAGAAGATATTAGTTTCCTAACTTGTATTTCTAATTTGTTTTCTTATCATAGCAGGTCTGTAGAACATCTGTTTGGCATTTCATTTTTAATATTTCCATAAAATGCAAGTGTGGGTAAATTGCAGGGTGTTATGCTGATGGCTTGCATTTATTGTAGGCAGGATTTGGGAAAGTAGAAACCTCATCAGCAAGTGAATTTGAGTATATGATTTTGCATCCCAAAGCATTTAAACATGCACTTTAAACCAGACAGATGTTGATATAGATGGAGCACTTTGAACATGACCAGAAATGTTTCTGTCTGCAGTTATGTTCTGGGCTGGAGCATCAGCAGTGTGAGAGTGGGAGCCTCTGGGGCAGAAGTCTGAGCTGTTGCTACAATGAGCAGTGTGTAGTATCAAGTTTTCAGGAGCACGTGGTTGATGTATAGGCCAAAGGGTAACTCTACTACCTTTTATTTAGAGTTAAAGTATGAAGAGGAATCTGTACATGAGTTGCCCATCTGCAGAGGGTGCTAATGTAACTTTAAGTTCCACTTTCAAACATCATCCTGATGACTTTTCCTGTTTATAGAGGCTTGCTGAGTGACCTTTCAAAGCACTTATGCTTTGACCAGTAGTGCTGCTATAAAGGTTGATCCAAGAGGTGCAGGTTCTCTGAACAGGCACAAGCTATAACAGGAGAGTGCTTTTATGTAGTTGGAAGTTCATGCTAGAGCTCTTACTATAGCTTCACTTTTATGTGATTACAAGCCACATCTTTCTAATCAAAACTGATAGATGTTAGTGGTTATAAACCTAGACCAAGTCTAGCTATAACAGAGTTAAGACTCTTGGATCCTGCTTCACTTATTTTTGAAAATAGAAGCTGTGTTCCTCGGGCACATAAGTAACTTTGAAATTGTATGCAGAAAAGCACAGCCCTGGATTTCCTTACAGTCCAGCACTGCTGGGGCACAGTCAGTTGGAGCTGGTCAGAATTTGTTTCTCTGACCGCTGTTACAGGAAAGTAGTTCTGCCCAAATCCCATGCCAGAGCTGTTGGAAGTCTCATAGATGCGAGTCACGTGTGGTCCACTGCAAGTTGCCTTCTTGACATCTGTTTGGAAATATTTCCATCAACCTGTGAAGTCCCTTGCTGGAATTGAGGGGTGCTTCATCCCTCAAGCTGAAGGTTTTGCCTCCCTGGCCGGGGCTGGTGCTCCTGGCTGCCCAGGGGAGAGCTGTGCTGGTGGGTCATCATTCATCAGCAGTGCCCATGAGACTGCTTTTCTTGATAAGCTTCTTGTCGGCAGCTGGCAGCTGCCTGCTGAGTGGGGGAGGAGTTTTCTTAGTTTTGTTATGATATATTAGCAGCATTTGGTCAGATTTCTTCTGTCTAATGCTGTTGTTAATCATTGTTTTCAGAATGACATTGCAGCTGCCCTGCTGTGCTGCTGTAGGTGCTGTGCTCCCGCTAATGGCACCGATTGCACTGCTGCCAGCACTGTGTTTGCTAGCAATTACACCAAGGGGCTTTTTCTTACTTACAGGAAAGTGGGTCTTCATGGAGAGACACAAATGTCGCTGTGAATGCATGCAGACTGTGTCCTTGGAACTCCTGTCTTCAGTGTTTGCACTCTGAGAAATCTTGACATGCCTGTAGGATTGACTCTGGTTCTTACACACAGGAACAAAACTGCTTCTCTGTACCAGTGATCCAGGGAGTAGCAGGAGTCAAGGCTATTAATTTAATGTGTGCAATAGTTATCTTTTATTCAATACAGATGTCTCTTGCCACAGTCCTCACTGCATTCAGATTTAGGCTTTCCTGCCCTTTGCCACAGCATCACATTGAGTAGCAGTGGGAGTGCAGGTTCTGTACCAGCTCATGCACAGGAAAAGCCCATCTTCATGTACTGCTTAGAAGCAGCTCACTTACCAGGAATGATACATGCTGCTGTTTGGGTGCCACTGAAGATAGTACTAGTTACAATTCATCAACATATTTAGCCATATGTTTTTCATGTGACAGGGTATCTAAAGGTGGAAATGGTTTATCTAAAATAAGCTAAGACTTAGCTGAGTGTGGTAACTTGCAGTGGGTATGTAATTGGTGCCGATCCCCACTGGGTAGAGAGGAAAGTCTGAGTACAAGCAGTATTTAAGTTTAATACAGCATTACTGCTAATGAGCAATTATCACTGTTAAATGTTCAGGAATTGTGCTCCTGTAGTTAACTGGCACTGAGTTTGCTTCAGCTACTTCAGGTTTACATCTCAGTGAAAGCAGTATATGGTTTCTAGTGTCTTCCACATTTTCGACAATAACAGCTCACTCCTGAACCAGAGAGCCTGGCACTCTTCTAGTGCTAAGTAGGTTGAGTTCATCAGTCACATGCATACACTGTGTTAAGACTGTTAATGTATGTTTTAGTATTCATGTGTCTCTGGTCAGACAGATCTTAAAGCCTGTCATTTAAAGCTTGGCTTACTTTTGTCTTTTAGCACTAATGCCCAACATTAAGGAGCACTTAGTCTATATTTTAAGGAAATAAGTGGTACCTAAAGCCAGGAGATGAAAAGGGCATGTGTTAACAAGTGAGCTTCAGCATTGGCTTTATCCACAAGACTGATGAATGTATGTATATATGTCTGGCTCTGCTCATAGCATCAGTCACTGTTCTAAGCAGGACATCAACATATATGTATAGTGGGGATTTTAAGCTAACATGAACTATGAAGTCCTGCAAAAATCTGTATTGAATTCATCTTTGAGGCAGTGTAGGCCTGATCTAGAGCTCCTTGAAGTCATCGAAAAGACTGCCTTTTGACTTCAGCAGATTTGGATGAGACTCTGAAATCTGGAAGAGCTAAGTTCTTTTGTATAGTTATCCTAACAAATAAAGCTGAAATAGAAAAATACTGCCAATGTTATAGATGGAAGGTACAATTTAAACAGAGAGAGGATTTTCTTTCTCTTTGCCTTTTTTGCTCTGATCCTGATGGTCACTATAGCAACAGGAGCCAAAGAGATGAAGAACTGGAAAACATGCACTTCACTATGACAAGTTCAATTTACAGCCAGCTCAGCACTGTAACAAATCTGTGTCATACTTAATGAGTGTCTGTGCAGCACGTAATGGATCAGTGTAAGATTGAGATATGCTACAAGGTAGGGAAACCTGACTGTATATATTAATGAGTCCTCCTCATTAAAGAGACATGGGTGAACTGAAACATTGTAATTTAACCTGAACTTTTGTCAAAGCAGCCCCAGTCTATCATGGATAACATGAATTTTACATTTCATTTCTTTTAACTCACCTGGTTTTGACACTTTGGGGTGTCTCTGGGTATGACAGCAATGGGGATGCGGGGCACTGGGCTGCAGTGCAGCCTTGGGTACGAACCTGAACTTGGGCTCAGACAAAGCTCCATGTGACTGGATCCACAGCTGGGATCCCAGAGGGATCCCAGACATTTCCATTTCCATTTGTACAAACAGCTAAACTGCAAAAACATAGCTTATAGGCATTGCTTGCTTTGAGGATGAAGGCAGTTACAACTGCATGTCCTCAGTGCTGGAGCAGCTGCGAACTCCTGGTGCTGGGAACATGGCAGGACTGTCCAACCAGCAGGGTTAAGAGCTTGACCACACTTGGAAAACTTAGCTTAAGTTGTGGTTTTTTTTGTTGTTTTGTTTTGTTTGTTGGGTTGTGGTTTTGGGTTTTTTTTTTTTTTTTTTGCATTTGTCACACTTTGATTTATTGTACAAATTCAAATGGAGAGCTCTTCAGTGTAGGAGCTGTCTCACTTCAGTAGATACACTCTCATTTTAATACTCAGCCTCTAGCAGGCCCATGGTTCTCAACTAGTTTGTGAGCATTTAGGTTCTTTCTCATGTTAAGATGATATCATGTGACTGCCAGAAGGGCTGTGGTGGTATTCGGGCTGCTGATTTACAGCAGCTACAGGAAGGTGCAAACTGTCATCAGAGTGTATCTCTAGGAATATGCTGCACCCTCATCCCTTCACTTTCTTACAGCGACAGGACATACAGGGAGTTAGTTCCAAGTATCTCCTGCTCTGGGCTGAGCCTGGAGCTCTCCTTCTACAGGACCTGCATGGACATGTCTTTCAGCTGTCAGTTGTAGGAATATTTCTGCATGCACATAATGGGAAGGTCAGCCTGAGCAAGTCTATAGAAATACTTGATAGAGGAAGGAAAAAGCCAACCCTAAACCTGGTTGTTTTGAGTGAGAACTGCTTGGTCTCGTGTTCACGTGCATGGGGCTGTTGGGAGGGTGCCCATATGTGGTGGTCTTTACAGGGCCACTCAGAAGCCTTACAAAGGTGGACTAATGCATAAGAATGTCAACAGAATTGTTGGCTTGTGGTAGAGAACAGCACCCTTGGAGAGCAAGATTGTCAGAGCTGTTTAGCTGCTTAGTTACATGATATATAAGGTTTAATTTCATACTGGTTTTGTATAAGAAGGGTCTCGCCCAATAATCTTTTCTTCTTTTTTTTTTCCCTTCCTGCAAACACCCTGATTTTCACTCTGCTGATTAGGCCATTCTGTGCATTTTTTTACTGTTCTCTCTAACATGTCTCTCCCGTCTGTCCAACCCCCTCTTCCTTTTTCTTTCTCCGTGTACTCCCTGTTGCGCATGTGAGCACTACAGATCAAGAGGACAATCAGCTGGAGAACAATATGACAGCAGGAGGGTATTATTCTATTCCCTCAGCTGTGACTCAAATATGTGTCAGTCACCAAACAAAAACCTGTTTCGGCTTAGAGGCGAAAATAGATTGGTGCATGGGTAAATCTGCAACAATAGATTTGTTTCCCTCCCTCCTTCACAAATCTGCATTTTTTTCTTTAATGCTGCTTTTATGCTTCTGACTTCTAGCAGCTGTAACTTCTGTTCCTGGTGAATGTACATAGATTTTGTTCAACCAGATCAAGCACTATTGTTGTAGTAATTACTGTGATGGAGCAGTTCAATACTGTATATTATTATGTATAATATTATGCCTTACTAGTAGGACTGTACTTGTGCAGAGTCTTTCTGGGGTAAGGAGTATAATTAGAAGATAGGAGAAGAGGATTCTGTCAGAATTAGACAACAAGAGGTTTTAAAACGGTTCACCAAGAAAGCAAGCTTGCCTTCAAAGCATCAGTCTATCAGGTGTGAGGACCTGGATAAACTGAATCAACATAACCCCATGTATAGCTTCTCACTTGCTGTCTTAACACTGTCATAAAGTTAACAAACATTTAACTCTTTCTGAAGCTGTTCTGGGTCAGAAGATACACCCCGGTGTCACTCTGCATTTTGGCCTTGACGCTGGATAAGGGAGGAGGTGATAGCAAAGTGCTTTGTAACTTCGGGTTCTTTCTGTTTCCATTTTATGTTTTTGTCCATGCAAATGGTACTGCTTTCCAAAAATTCTGGTCTTTTTTTCTGCCCATATCTGTGCAACCTGCTCCTCCCTTGTGTTTGGATGACAGCGACCCCTTCTCAGGAATACCCAGTATGTCAACCTCCCTGTCCTGCTCATTGGAGCTGCCAAAGGGCTTTTCACTCCGGCTCATCTTACCACGTTGCCTCTACTTACATTTTCCACTCCAACACACTCGGACTCCTTCCTTTTATTTATCTTCAAAACTTTCCTATTTGAATCTTAGAATCTATCATATCTCCTGCCTTCCCTTTCTTCCTCTTCATCAGTGCTGCTGCTTCTTTTTCTCCCCTAGAAGACTTCATACTTTGCTCAGAAATCCTCCTCTTGCCCATTGAATTAATAGTTTGATTTCCTTACTCCTCTCTAGTCCATCCCCTGGTGAATATTTGTTGATTTTACCTTACCTAATGAGGTTTGATGTGCTTAAATAATCACTGAAGCATGGATTGGGACCCCATGGCTCCCGCTTCCTGGATGAATGCTCTGAAGAGGGGCCAGGTGATGATGATAAATTCTCTCTGAATGGCACAACAAATCTTTAGTTATCCTGTACAAAGCGGAATAGCTTCAGCACAGCCTGCAGGCTGGCAGCTAGGGCTGTCTTTTGGGAAATGAAAGGTATTTGAGTCCAGCAGTGGAGAAGAGAAAATGGAACCCAAATTGCTGAGCTATTAGATGAAGGCAGATCCGCTGTCCTCTCTCTCCTCTGCTGTAACACACCACTGATCCCTTTCCTCATGTTTTAAAGAAACGTGTTTGCTCCATTATACAAGAAGTTGGCTCAGATCTGCATATCCTGAATGAAGCAGTTGGCTCCGTGAGCTCCACATATGCCTAAATCCTTTTTCCTGCTCAATATTCCCTCCTGGCTAAGCAGGCAGCTCCTGCAGGTCATGTTTTTGGTTCTTAGCTGTCCCTGTACATGGCCTCTGTATCCTCCTAGTGGGTACCTGAGGGCTGCAAAGCTCCAGGGAGTACCCAGGTGGCTGAAATGTGTGTTGTGCAATGCCTTGCTGTCCCTCTGAGTGCTGTGCCAAGTTCGTGTTCTGGATACAGGGGAGGCTTAATAAATACTATGTGAGTCTCATGGGTACAAATTACGATGTTTCTTCCATTACACTGATGTTGGTCAAGTTAGCTGGCTGGGTGGGTATTAGCTTCTGGCTCTTAATCCCAAGGAACCAGTGTAGGGTTGGACACCCAGAGGTTTTCTTGTGGTCTGCAGCTGTATCGTCTGCTCAGTACCGCCAATACTACCTCTCCCCACAAACCCAGCCTCACATCTGTAGCTGTGTGATCTTTGCCCAGTGTCCATTTTCCCTCCTGGGACCAAACCCAGTTATTACTTCACATCTGCAAGGGGATAAGGAAGGTTTCAGCTGTGGGGTTTGGCCAGTAAGGCTGGTGCCACACACAGCATTTTGAAATCCACTTCTGTCATCCTGTGCTTTTCTTTCTGCTTAATGTTTTCCCTTTCCCTGCATTGTTATCCTCAGCCTAAAATAACTGTAAAGCAATATAAACTGTCTTACGTGTCTTAGTCCAAGAGTAACAGCTTCTTGTGGCCTTTAATTCTCTGAGGACATGAGGGCAAATTTTCTCACAATGCTCCATTTTTTGAGTGAGCAGTATGAAGTTTTCTAACGTATCTGAAGCTTCTGATTGCTTTCTGCACTCTCCAAACAGGCACTCATGCAGCCCTCCAATCTTCCACTTCTTTATGGGATATCATCTTTGCATCTCTTCTGTTTTAAGGATCTTTAAAAGCAAGTGCTCCTTCTCTGCTGTACTTTCATCTTGCCAAAAACTCGCTGCACCTTCTGTCTGCCTCAGGCTCAGGACTTGGCACGCCTTGGTTTTGTGCAATACCTTGTTTGGATCAAAGTAACTTTGCATTAAAAAATGCCGTAGGTATTGAATTTGTTTTTATTGAGAGAATTTAGACATAATAATCCAAGCAATAATGGAGATGGAACATTGCAGTGAGTTATGCTGAATGTCAAGATTATGATTTTTTGTCCCATGTCAGGAAGACAGAATCCAAAATGTCACATTCTTATGGAATGAGAAAAGCTTTTGGATACTTATTTCTGACAAACACTTTACTAATTACATGTATGGTTTACTTTCCTCAATCTTTTGTTTCTGTCAACAATATGTCAGCAAAACCCATGACTTTTTTGTTTGTTCTTGAACCTTGTCTTCTAGTTGAATTGAGTTTTAGCAAGATACTTTAAATCATATATGGTAATATAGATTTATCTTAGGGTATTTGGTGCTCCATAATAACAACTTTGCAGTATTTACCAAAGTAAATTGCCTCTTTACTAAAAATGAAGCCAACAATTTTGGATATGATACCTCAAGAATGGTTTGGTTTGTGGTTTGTTTCTTCATTTGCCCCTGGCTTATACTGCACAAAAATACAAAACTCCAGACTGATAAGTGATGAAGCTGAAGCAGTGGTTACTGTCCCCATCTCTTCTCAGTTTGATGAAGAAAGGGTCTGTCAGAGCCTGCATCTTTATCTCCTAAAAGTGTGTGCACAGTTTGATCTCTTATGGATTGCTACTTTTTTTCTTATTTTCTTTTGGCTTTTTATTTAGAGATGGCTAAGCAGGATCTTTGCTCCCTAAAGAACATGTAAGAAAGAGAAGCTTAAAATGAGCCCGGGAGCTGTGAAGTGGAATAGCAAAATGGTGAGGTTTGTTAATCACAAATGAAAGTACTTAGGAGTGCAGGAAAAAGACAGCTGTGTAAAATCAATCATTCAATCAACCAAACTACCATGTGCTTTAATGGCATTCATTCAGAGTCACTTAGTAAAACTGTAAAATTAACAACTCAAATAATAAGTAAGTCACCTCGAACAAGTGAGTTTTCAGCAGGAATGTGGATAGCTAAAATAAGCTCAATACAGCAACGTATTGCAGCTATGAACAACCCAGCCTAAGAGGAGCAGTGCTTCTAACCCTTAAATTGCTGGGAACTGACAATTACACTGGTCTGCACAGACCCTTGTGGACCGTGGGTAGAAATGGTTTCTGGGATCAGGAGAGGAAGCAGCTGTGAAAATGGTGTGAGATGTAAGGAAAAGCCCAAGGGAAGGGCTGGAGTCCCTGGACACATCAAAAGCACAGCCAAGAGGTACAGAGCCATGTCTTTGCTTCACATTGCATGGTGTGGTCCCAATCCTTGTGTGGAAGTGGGATGAGGAACAAGGATGAGAGAGTACTTGGCGTGTTATTGAAAAGCAGCAGGCACATAGGATCAGCAGGCTTCTCTGTGCTACATGTTGTGAAGGCAGTTCAAAACTGGCTCAAAAAGGGGCTGAAATTCAGGAGAAGAATGACAGGTATTTTGGCTACTCTGCTTGGCATATGCTTCTGCAAGGGGAGATGAAAAACCTG
This sequence comes from Lathamus discolor, assembly GCF_037157495.1. Taxonomy (NCBI): domain Eukaryota; kingdom Metazoa; phylum Chordata; class Aves; order Psittaciformes; family Psittacidae; genus Lathamus; species Lathamus discolor. The sequence continues at coordinate 12,976,351 of NC_088890.1, read as the reverse complement.
CAGGTTTGACAGAAAGAGCAAGAGTTTAAAAAGAGGAGAGGGAATTAAGGATGATTTTTGGCAGAAAGTGCATTTGGTCAAAGTGCGGATACTGGTAGAAGGGAGCAGAGGGGAGGTGGTGATAACCTTTGGTGACTTCCCTTCAGTGCAGGGACCCTGTGAAACAGTTGCGCTGTCAACTTCCATATGTGAGCTTGAGCCATACAATACCTTGCCCTTTCTTAATGCCTATGTTCTCTGACTCGTGGGATTGGGTGAGGGACTTGGTATTATTTTTAAGCATGTTTCCAACTCTCATAACTGACAAAAACCTGAACAAGGTAGTGTAAAGGCAAATGTAAAGAACTGGAAAAGCATTTAACTAAAATCCCAATAATTTGGGGGCTTAATTCTTTATTTGCTTTTTAATACTTGTCTCAAGTATTTAATTTCACCCCTTGGTCTTTCTGCAGCCATCCTGCTTTACCCATGCAACATCCATTTGGCTGTAATTATAGTCATGTCGTTCAGCTTTCATATACCTCCATGCATTCTTTTGGCAAGGGGGATTTTAAATATAAAGTGAGAGTTAATCAGGAGCCAGATTGAAGTATTGCAGAAAGATACTGAAACTGCTTGATATTCGTAAGAACTCTGGTGGCTGCTTTATGTGCGTTTTAAAACATGCTGTGCTTGATGACCTTGTAATGATAGAGTCTGAAGGGAAACAGAGACTGAATCATCACTTCTGAGATTGATGGTTTCAGCAGAGGCTGATGCTCTAAGCACGGTCACGAAAAACCAGCTGTTGTTCAAAGGACAGTATGTGGATTTGGCGCAGGGCCCAGATGCCTAAAAACATCTGCAAAGCTGCTGTGATCTCTGCTGATCAGCAGGATGCAGGAAGAGGTGGAGATCTGGAGCCAGATGTGCTCATTACCAGCAGCTTTGCCCCTGAGTGCCTGTGTTTGAGAGCCCCGCTGTTCCCACCCATGGCTCTGAGCATGTCCAAGGAGTGATGTTAAGACAAAACTGGTGTCATTAGCTGATTAGGTTGAGATTACTACAGAAATTGAAATAAGAGGCAGTGTATGTGTGTTGCGTTACAGTAGGAAGTCAAGGAACTGAGTCCCAGATCCTTGCTGAGGTTCAGGCACCTAACCCCCTGTGATTTACAGGTAGGTCCCAGCTCCATTGTGAGAGCAAAGCATTACCCTATATGCTCTGCCTGCAGTTTTCTCATGAGCACATGGCATTTAGCATTAGCCATGTGTCAGGGTAATGAGACACAAAGGTACCAGATGAAGCTGAACCTCAAGCCAGCCCTTGATTCTGATATCTTTGGGAGCTTTTATGTTGCTGAGTGCCACACTCCCCAGCATCAAGAGAAATGGCTGCTTTATCCTGGACCACAGGCGGTAGCCTCGACCTTTCCTGGCATCTGTCATGTTCCTGGCATCTTTCAAATCTCTCCCTTGAGCTGATAAAATTGCCTGATGACATGATGCCGCCTCCAAGCTCTTTGCCAAGCAGATGAGTTGCCAGCCTCCCAGGTGCCTGCCTAAAGGCTGTACTGTGGTGCCAACAACTCCATCCTGTGCCCCTGATGTCCAGACCCTCGTTGCTTCATCAAGTCCTGTGCTGGGGAAGCTTTGTGCATGCTGAGCACTCAGTATCTGAACCTGGACCCAACATGAGTGGTGGGGTGGGCATTTGGGCAGGGAAAAGAATTGCTGGTGTGGAGGGACAGATCTGGCAGTATCCCAGGGAGAAAAGGAGGGCAGGGAATTGGGAGCAGAGCCCCCACAGCTGCCAGCAATGTGCCTGGAGGGAGACCAGCTGCTCTGATGGGCAGTGGCCTGCCAGCATCTCTGGGGAAGGAGTCCAAATCCCAAACAGCCACAGGGAAGGGCAAAGATGCATGATCCCAAAGGCTTGTCTTTGGAGGTGCTGGCTACTTTCTGCTCTTGAAATGAAACAGCCTGGTTTTTCTCTTTTTCAAAAGATAACTGAAGTATTTTGGATACTCAGTTATATAATTAGCTTTTAGCTTCTCTGGTTGCTGTGGCTTAATTATTCTTGAGTCCACCGCTAAATAATTAGAGCTGTCTTGTTTACTAGCAAATTTTCTGTTTCCTACTCTGGGGTGATTTGTTTTATATTAAATTAAGTACCACGGGGAAGTAGCATCAAAGTGTCCCAAATGCCAGCAAAAAATTGGTTTTGTTTGTTTTGTCTCTGGGCAGTTTTGGATGTTTCCACTATGGACACTGTCCGCCTCTTTGTTTAAAATCCCTCTCTTTCCCCAGACGAGAGCTTTCTTCGGTTGTTGGATTTTTGTTGTTGTTGTCATTGCTTTTTGTTTGTTGTTTTTTATGTTTTCTCTTTAATTCTGTGTTGCCTGGACTGTACTTGGAGTTACTTCCAAGCTGAAGTTTGACATAAAAACTTCTGCTTTGCCTCTGCACCACTTGAATAACACGCAATGGGATTTGCTTCCCCCTTGGGACGTGTGTTGTTGGCTCTTCTACCAATGCATTGAGTTGACTGTTTCTTTTGTCTTTTGGAATCCCTATTGCAGCCACAGCTGCTCGAAAACATTTTGAGACTTGTAGGGAAAAGAGGGAGGTAAAAGGAGGTCCAGGGGTTCAATTAACCAAGAAAGTCAATGGCATCCTGGCCTATATCGGCAACAGTGTGGCCAGCAGGGCCAGGTAAGTGATTGTATCCCTATCCAGGCCAGAATGCTATTGACCTTGGCCACAGGAGCATGAGCTGGCTCATGCTCAACTGCTGTCAGTTAACATCTCCAGGTCCTTTTCCACTGGACAGCCACTTTTCCCCAAGCCTATAGCATTGCATGGGGTTGTTGTGACCCAAGTGTAGGACTGAATTCTGAATCCATGCCCTGTTAGGGGAAATGATTTTGTGGAGCTCTATATGTGTTTCCTTTTCAGGCTGGGGACACACATGTAACCTTCCCCACCCTGATGGGCATTGAGCTCCTTCAGCCTCTTCCCGTCTTCATGCAGAATGAGAACAGTCATTAAAATATGAGTAGTTTTTGAGGAACCCATTTTTTTATTGTCCAGCCAGTTCTAGCTACAGCTCTCTGTTGACAAAAACTGTACATTCTGTCAAGAACATCTTTTGTTTTAGATGGAGAGAAAAACAAAGCAAGACAGGGTATTGTCTCCAGGAAGGCTCGTGTCCCTCATTTCTAAAGGTCTGTGCAGAAAATGATGTGAGAATACTGTGACCACCCTTTTCTGCTGAGGTTAGAAGCTAGGCTGTTGTACCAACTGCAATAAATGAATCGAAGACGTAATATTGACATAGTGGATGAGGAACAAAAACATTACAATGCCATGTAAGACCTTCTTTCCTTCACAGTGGCCAGCACCAGCTACTTCTGAGAAAACCAGGGAAATCTGTAGGGCAATTTTTTTTTCCTTCCCACATGGAAATTTATGTTGCATATTATTTATTTATTTTAGGTCATCTGCAGTATCTATTTAGATGCCTGGGAAAGGGGAGGAATGTGCATCCTACTCTGGTAAGACTTGGCAAGGACTTCAGCATTTCATAAGCAATGTGCTTACTCAGGTTTTTTTAGCAGATTAATGATCTACCCAGCCTGCTTTGGTTTATTTAGTGTAAGATATTGACTCCTTCCCTATCCAGCTGTGAAGCTGCTCCCACTGCTTGCCATGCAGGCTGGGTTTGAGGGGCTTTGATGGGAAGTAGCTGCCTGCTCCGGGCTGCTGCCAAATTGCAAGAGCATCACCGATTTCTCCTCTGCCCTTTGCACTAGGCACCAGTGGTGACTTTTCCTTGATCTCCTGGAAGATTTTTCGCACTCTCAGGTATAGATTTCTGGTTTCTGGACCCTACTGATGTAGTTGTCAGAGTTCCCAAGTAAAGTCCTGGAGAGTTACTGTGGCTCTGCTGAGCCGCAGTAACTGATTGCTTATGTCCTCTGCCTGTGACAAATACACGTCTGTACCCCAGTGCAATAGGTTTATGCTAATACATTTTTCTCAATTTGCACTGGGCTGAAAGCGTTGGTACAGTCAGCTTAGTGAAATGTAGTTGCTTGTTGATCCATGGCAACTTAATCATGCGTCTGGGTTACCCTGTTACCAACCAGCTGTGCTGGTTGGGTAATTTACCATGGCAGGTAGTTGTTGTGTTTATGGTTTTCAGACAACTGATACTGTTCAGCTGGATGATAAACATTTCAAAACCACACAATGATTTAGGAGCTGTGGACAAAATGTATGGGGGTTGGGTATCTAAATTCATTTAAAGATCTCGCTGCATATTCCTGTTTCTAAAATGTGGCAGTGGGCCAGTTTTCATCAATATTTAAATACTGACAGATGCACTCAGAATAAAAATCTGACGAGGTGACTGTTTGCATCCTTCAACTTCTCCTTTCAAGTATCTAGCATTTAAACGCTTAATTTTCCAGTCCCATTTGCTTGACATAATTTAATGAGTCTGTATTGCTTTTAACAACTAAAGATCTTGGTTAATACAGGTAATTCTGAAAAAAGGTTAAGTTTCATAATCATTCAGAAAAGGCCCTGAAATGGAGTATACGTGAATGGGCTGTTGGAGAAACAGTTCCCCTTCCTACAGCAGGGAAGTTTTTAAAAGTACAGCTTCATGGAGTGATGCTGATAAATAAAGAACTTTTCCACCAGCTGTGTTGCAAAATGAACGAGGTCTGCTTTTCCCCTAGAGCTAAAGTGCTTGGGCAGAGATGCAGGCACTTGAGTGCTCTTTTAGGACTCTCCAGTTCCAGTGGATCCATCCCTGGAAAGTTGCCATCGACAGAACTATGATGAGGGTGATTCACCCCGTGGGATGTTTATGGCAGAGGAGCATCGCTGCACCCTGCCACAGCCCAGAGCTGATGAAATTGCCGAGGCTTGACCCCGTGTTGCAGGAAGTTTTCTTTGCATTTGGTGCCAAGAGGGTGCCCAGAGAGCAGGGGAAAAAGATTAAGTTGAAGCAAATGAAGTGTTTTGGGCTGGGTGGTTTTACGTGTTTCTTCTGATCCGTGGGGTTGGGAAAGAGCTCTCTTTAATGGCATGCCATAAACTTCTGCAGAGTTGTGTCTGTGAATTGCAATAGATTGTTCCTAACACTAAGTAGAGAGAAATGTGGCTTTTTTATTGTTGTTTATTTTTTAATCAACCCTGTGTTAAGCCTGTGCATACATCTGTCATCAGAGATCCTCTTCCTTTTGCACTTAACGGCATTTCTCCTGCCAACCCAAAGATTGACTGTACAGGGCTGGCAATTTTCCAGTGTCAGTTTTTCTTGTTGTCAGCTTTTCTCTTCTTTCTTTTTTTTCCCCTCTTTGTTGACAGTATTTCTTTGTTTGGCTTCTTTCCGTACTAGACTTTTCCACACCGAAAACCCTGTATAGGGACTTCGCTGTGCATGCTAGCGAGAGATAGCAAAGCATGCTTGAAAGTTGCTTTAAATACTCAAACACATGGGAGACATTAGCTAGCAAAGGAAATGTTTTACTGTAAAATAATCTGCAGTTCAATGAATTTATGGAAAGAAATTTAACCGCAAGCTGGGCCTGAAAGGTATGAAAACATGCTGGAAGGAGGGGTTCATCAGAGGAAAACTGCATAAAATGACTACTCCAGAGAAGGAAGAGGGCAAGTTAGCAGGGCATGAGGATTCGTGGCATGGATTTTGTGGTCTATTTCATTATGCATTTGTACATTGGGTGCTATTCATTCATGCATCAGGGTCTGGGCTTCCCCCCACCCTCGCCCCTGCTTTGTATCAGCTATAGCAGTATTTGCTGTTGAACTGGTAGCACAGGCAGCTCAGCTCTTCACAGCTCCTGATGTCTACCAGTAGGCTGAAGTATGTTTGCATGTCCTGTGGACCTACTGGCTTCCTGCTGTGTTGTTTATGTGGCAAGCCTGGGACTAGGACACGATGCTGACAGAGGATCTGTCTCCTTTGTAGGTCCTGGATGCAGGAGGTTTTTAGGGTCTGTTGATTCCACAGGGCTGGAGTGTGTGTATCTGGCTTTTTTTGCAGCCCAAGTCTGTGCTGCTGTGTCAAGGCACAGAGCATGGGGTTTTGAAGCCTCCACATCATCAGCTGGAACAGAAACCTGATGTCATCACCATGTGGAGACCACCTATCGTGAGGACAGCAGCTAGAAATGATAACAAGGCATCTAGGGGAAATGGAAAGTGAGAGCACCTTTCAGGTTTTAAAGATGAAAGGTCCGAATAGCGCTTGTACCCAAGCTTTACTACTAGCTTCAGACAAGGCAGTGAACAGGCTGACAGCGTGAGCTCGGAAGGCCCCGTGAGCTGTCAGCATGTTAATTCACTCAGACAAAAAAACTTCCTGGCTTGGATATTTGCCTCAGACCTTTCTGACTTCGCTCTATTCCGCAGGGCAGCCTGTCTGGAGCTGCATGGATCCAGCACCGCCTGTGCTGGTTCAGGCTCAGCATGAGCAGCTGCAGCTCTATTGCCTTGACAGAGTTTAAGTTTTCCTGTGATCAGATTTGACCCCATCTCCCCCAGCTCTGTGCTGTATGAAAGCTGCGGGCAGGAGACATGCAATTTAGATGACACCAAACTGTTTTCTAAGAAAGTTGCTGTAGTAAGTGCTAGCAGCTTTATTGATGAAATTAAATGTATATCATCCTAAATGATGCCGGTTTGTAGATCTTTACTTTGGCACATTATGGAATTTATGGGGTGTAAAACAATTTCAGAATTGACAGCGCAGAGATCAGAGAACACTTGTGCATTTGGAAATGCAAAGCAGTGTGTGTGTCGCAGTGGGAGAGGTGTTACTGGCTCCTACCCCAGCTGTAAGGGAAAGCAGAGCTGTTGTAGCAAACAGTGATAGTCCTGGTGCTCTGTCAGCTCCAAGTGAAGCAGCTTGGTCAATGCCTATGGATTATCCAGTGAATGATTCAGCTTGGGTGCAAGTGCTCAACAGGCCAATACAGTTATATAAATACCATGAAAACAGAGACTCCGGTTATCAGAGGTAGTAGTAGCAGCTATGACTAAATCATATTTACATCAGTACAACTGATTGCCTGAGCTCTAGATTAGTGAGTTCACACCCAGCTTGGGGGGTTTGCCCATCTGATGGGTTACAGTACTAGCAACTATGGTGGTCGATGGAAGTTGTGTCTGCTCCCAGGCTGTCCTCCTCCGTCAACCTCTTGTGAAGCCAGTGCTGAGGTTAATGTTCCTCCCTTAGACACACGTGAACCTGTTCTGGAGGCAAATGCTGGAACAGTGGAGTTTGCAGCCCTTGGAGAGCCTGATTGTTTCATCCATGCTGCTGCTCGTTTGGATGTAGGGATGGGGCTGCCCTTAGAGGGGAACTGAGGGATCCTGGAGCAAGGTGTGCTGGTGGGGCTGAGGCTGGGACACCAACATGCCGTGTGTCGGGGTCAAATCCTGGTTGCCAGGTCTGGTTGTAACTCCCATTCTGTCACCTTGGGCCTTTTCAGATTGCTTCCTATTCCTGTCCGTGTAATTTAGGGGAGAAAAACAATTATAAACTAAGGAAGATGGTTTGAGTTTGGCCTTTGGGGATTGAGGTCTTTGCTGCTGGTGCTCCTGACAGTGGGAATTTCTTTCTCGCACTTGTTCAGTTGATAAAGCAATGATTGCCTCTAGTACTGCATGGGCAGTCCTCTCTTAAACAGTGGAGCTTTCCATTTGGCAATAAAATATTTGAAGTCCAGCAATTAATAAAAAACAGGAGTGTTTAATTCAGACAGTGAGAACTGACAGCAGTATATGGAAATATTTGGCTTGTATTTCCTTGTGGATAAGGCTGTGGATAAGAACAAAGATAAATTGATTTTCCTTAGTGTCTGTGGCAGAAAAACCTCTTTCCTCTGGAAGACTTGCTTACACACTCAGAAACTTGGAGATAAAAGAAGGCTTGCAGAATAACTTGGTGGAGTCCTTCCTGCACCTCAGACCCCAGCAGATGGGAACGGGTCCTGGTGGGGCGAGGAGGAAGGGTGAAACCAGTGGTGTGTACATGGCAGAATGGAAAAGATTTAAAGAACTACCGATTTGGGAATGTCTGTGGGTTTATGATGTGAACATTTTGGTATTAGTGGAGAATTCAAAGACAGTTGGTGGCAGAAAGAAACTTAAAATAGCCCAAACCGGTAAAATTAGCAACAGTAGAGGAAGCAGCAGAGATTTTAAAAGCAGGCACTTGGGAAACAGGGACGATAAAACTCAGTAAACAAAATGCAAAGCTGTTTGTAAGGTGGTTAGGCTCTTGAGAGGCGTTTCCACTGTGGAAAGACTCATTCTGCATCTGTTTGCACATCTAAAATGGCCCAGAGCAAGATTCAGAGGAGAATTTTAAGTGTTGCAGCTTAGCTGAATGTAACAGAATTTAAGCCTTTGTAGAAATCACATCCGTATTTTGAGCCTATAATTGCCTGCTTTATGTGGTGGGTGAGTTTTCCTGAGATTTATTACGTTTAATTGTAATTAAAGGAATGAAAATATCTCAAGTTTTCCGTGGCTGTGCTATAGGCCACCTCCAGTCTTCCACTCTCAGTAGAAGAGTCTGGAAACATGGAAGTACTGCATTTATTGTTCAGCTTTATCTCCCTTTCAACACAGCACCTGTAGGTGAAAGCCAGCCTGGCAGGAGCTTTTCCTGAGTGAAATCTCAGCTCAGAGTTTTCTTTTCTCAGAGTGCTCCATTACTCCAAGGATTTATGTTGGAGAAGAAGCTGGAGAGCAGCTTCTTTCAACTTCTGGCAGTAAATAGGTTCCCATGTGGAGATTTTTGAATGGGAATATATTATTCTAGTAAAAAAATCTACAAGCAATCAAGTTGGTGTTAAATGTGGCTGAACCATTGTTTGAGGTTGTTTTTTTTTTTTTTTTAACCCCTGTTTACACTACATAAGGAAGAAGCTACCACCTGAATGTGAAAATTAAAATGCTTTTCATGTTTGTATTTCATGGTGGGCTTTAATTGCTTTTTTAGATTAATGTTTTCACCTCTCCTTTGCCCTAGTATCTGCATTTGTATCTGATTTCCCAGGGCCAGCTGCCCGAGGCATATCACAGACCTTGCTACCCTGTCATGCAGAGCAGAGTCTGAATTCCTGAACTTGTCCCATCCATTTCACTGAGGCAGTTTGTAAAGGAATTGCTACACAAAAAGTCTATATTTTCCCTGTCCATCCAATTGCCTTTGTGGAGAAATTCTTGGTTGGTTTTTTTTCTTCCCTAAAGTTTTGGAAACGAATTAGGTAATACTTTGGTTGGGTTTTGATTGTTTTAAAGCTGTCAGCTCTGAGATTTATAAAGAAACCTAGAGCTTATTCTTTCACAACAAATTGTCCCAGGGACAAGCCAGCAGTTATAGCCCATAATGAATTATTCTCCAAGTAATTGTAGAAATAGTCTCACTGCCTGGCTGTATGCAGTAAATACAGTGTTTAATGTCTCAATTGTTTAAAATTATTTGCATGGATGCACAACTATGTGTATATTGCAGTCACACCAGGGGAGGCCTAATGAGGGTTTGCCATGCATTTCTGTAGGTGCTTGCTGCATGAGCTGACTGCTCTTGGGTGCTGGGCAAGCAAGGTTGATCCTCTTTTTGCCTTTGTCCACTTTAACATGTTTACTTCTGGTTGACAGCGTATTACAGAACATTAGCTCTAAATCCAGCCCTTTCTCTGAATTCCAGCTACTGCCTGGATTCTTTTTCAAGGCTCCTCAAGCCTTGTCCAAACACCAGCATGCTTAAAGAGGATCTCTACGAGTGCGCTGCATGAGCCCCTGAGCATGTGGAGAGAAGGTTAATTATTGCATGCTTGCCTTTGGTTCAAGGCACGTTTCTGTAAGGTCATGGCTGTGGTTATCACTGTGGCCTCCAACCCACACATTATGTGTCTGAGAATTTCCTTAAGAGCATTCTTCACCTACAAACAGGTACAAAAGTCTTTGCTTTCAAGAGGAAGAGACCTCACTTCACTGAGTGCCTAGCTGGAAGTCAAAGGGGTTTTGATCCCTACATTGAAAGCAGTTTAAGCAGTCCAGGTTACAGATGAGTCCAGAAAACTTCACAGTGATTCTGCTACATTGTCTACACTAAAAAATCCATAGTTGCTCACATTTACAACTTAATTACTTATTAAGTTAAAAATTAGTTATGTTGCTTGAGAATAATGTACTTAAATTGCATTACAAGCATTGTTTTGGCACTGACTCGTAGCCAAGTAGTTTGCTTGAATTTAATCAACTGTTTGCTTGAGCTCAGACTTGAGTTTTGCAGAATCAAACCCCATATGTTTGTTGTAGGCTCCGAAACTGCGACATTGCTGTATGTGTTGCATGACAGCTGTCATTTTTATATTAATAGTATAATCTATTGAGAACTTTGATATAAACACTGTAGTTGACGTGTTTATGACAAAGAATTGTATGTAGCATTTAGTGCCGGAGGCTTTAGCACTGTGTCTGAGCAGCAGTTCTCTAATGTGCCCATTTGTTTCTCCCACATTCATGTTTACCTTGTTTTCCCACATCCTGAAATGTCAGAAGCTGCACACCTCAGCTCAGGCCACTGTGCCTAACAAGATGAGATTTAGCTAATACAACAAAAAGCAAATTCCTGAGTGGAAGTGAGGTCTGTGCTGATGCTACTACTTTTCTTTTGAATCGGCTGGTTTTACAACTGATTTATATGATGGTGTGTCAAAGGATATTTCAGCATGACTTTGAGTAAGGTGTACCTGGTTGGTGTCTCAGTGTGGACCCTAGAGTAACTTAGCGTGGCAGAGGTGTGAAGCTGCAGTGTCCCAGTGAATTGCTGGTGGTTTGGTAGAATGGCAGGAAGTTGAGATCTGGGTAGGACACAACATACTGATCCCCTTTTGAGCGCTGTTGAGAGTGGCTATGTAGGAAGAGTGGGGTCAGGAAGGAAAATGTTGCATTTGCTGCAGTTAATACTCATGTCTGACCTGGATCTAGGCTCAGGCTTGCTCACCAACTCCTCACTTGTAATGTCCATTAAACACAGGCAGGTCTGTAGGCCACCTCTCTAGAGCCTGCAGGTCCCAGTGGTGGAAGGCAAGCCAGCCTGATGGGCAGCAGGAGCAGAATAGCAACTGAGATGATTTAGGAAGCTGCTTCTGATCAGCCTTTAGTTAGAGCTGCCACTTTGGGGATGGTGCAATGGTCTAACTTCTGGAAGGATGTGATAGCAGCAGCAGCCAGCGGCTTTTGTGGCAGAGCCAAGGAAGGCACTGAAACAAAGTGCTTTGAACAGTTCATCTGAATTCTTCATACACAGTGGCAGTTCAAAAGCAATTAGCATCCCTGCCAGAGCTTGGCTGCAGCACTGTGGAGGGCACTGCTTGGGAGGTGACAGGTCTGCTCTCCATTCGTGCTCCACCAAGTGGTCACCAGGCTCATGGGGAGGAACCATGGCACACTGCCCCCAGCTAAACAGATCCCAATTATGGAGTGCTGCTGCTGTGCTTGATCCCAGCATTATAGCATGGGCAGGTAGCAGGGATGTCCCCCTCTCCCTTGCCAGGAATGGGAAAGTGGCCAAGAGGAGCAGAGAAATACGTAGATATTTGACAGCATGTGACATCCCAACTGCACCGGGCAATGTAACTGTGCTCAGTTCTACCATCATGTGTATTGTTTCTGGCACTCCCTCCGAAAAAGTGTGTCACAAAACAGGGGCTCACAGTCAGTTGTACCATCTGTTGGAAAGGTCATTAGCACCATTTGCATGCCCTCATGCCTAATTTGCACATACAGAATAGTGACCCAGTTGCACGCAGGTGAGACTCTGCCTTTGACTTTTTCCAAATGAAGCTACAAATGGCCACAAACTTTGATAGTTCTCCAAGATGTGCTCTGTTTGTACCATCTCAGTGCTGGGACTGGGAAGGATCATTGGTTCAAAGGGGTAGCTGCTGCTACAGCCAGCTCGGTGTTACACAGCATCCTGACCCCAAACGTGTGATTCTTATTGACAACAATGTCAATCAAAATTGCTAGTTTCTGCAGTACTGTGACACCTGCAGCTCTGTTTGGAAGTAATCTACTGACATGCAAGTATAGGTTTCTAATTCAGAAGGGAGCAAAAGAAGGAATGGAAAATTGTCTTTGTGCTGGATTTAATATTTACATCTCAGACTTTGCCAAATAGGTTTGTTATTTATAGCAGTAGCAGCAGTAATATTCATCAGTTGCCATGGACATACTAAGCTTACCAAGTACAACAGTGAACCACAATCTGCATGGGAATAATTTTAAAATGCTTTCATGCTGAGTGAAATAGTTTGTATTAAATGTAAGAGTTAAGTGCTAGGTTTCTGTAGTGCCATTTCTGGGATTTCAGATATAAAAATGGAAATAATTTATTGGAAATGTAATGGGAAGGGCAGTGCTATACGCAAGAACCCTAAAGAGCTTACTTAAAGAACTAGGTACCATTTAGGATCATCATTTATTGTGCTTAAAAAGCAGCATATATAATGAGAACATGTAGAATTCCATTAATAAGGATATATTTTTGATGAGCTGAAGAACTAGATGGAAAATAACATTTTGTATGTTACCTCTTAATGGAAGCACATTTAGGGAGCCAGTTACTACCTTCTGCGTTGCTGGCATCTTTCTTTGAAGCGGTTGGTCGGTGTGTAAGACATGTGAGATTAATCAGGCATGCAGACCACTGCTATATTCAAATCCTCCTGTTCTGTATTTGGGGAGGCAATCCTCATTTCTGAAATGCCAGACCTCCAAAATATTGCAAGAGATGCAAATTTATCTTTCTTGGGTTAATTTGGGGTAAGTAAAGACAGAGCCATTATCCATGATTTTCTAGACAGAGCCTGTGAAAAGGGTTGAATCTGAGCAGGGATGTCTCAGTTGATATTTACTGGTTATCCAATTGAGCCTGGCCTTCCACATCCCCATCCCAAAGAACAAATCCAGCAGTAAAAGAACAGCTGAAAGCTGTCAGGTTTCATACCTGTAGATAAGGTCATTCCTTAGGGGAGACCTGCTCAAATGCATAATAACATAACCAGGAATGGTAGAAGGCACTGCGATAATATTAGAAGATAAAATAGAGCAGACTGAAGTTCAAACACAGGAAAATCTAAGCTTTATATGGTGAAAGGTAAAAATATTTTGACAGATGAGTGGAAGCTTTTGAGTGAGGAACTGCTCGAAAGACCTGTGAGGCTGGTTAAATCTTTGGGGATGAGAGTTTGAAGACTTAGATGATACAGATAATGGAAGAGGCAGGTTGGGAGAAGAAGCCCATTGGAGGTGAAAAATCAGCTGCAGGAGCAGGTCTGAAGCCATACCACACTGCTGCAGTGGTTGTGGAGCCTGAAATGGCAGTAGGGACCAAACCACTGGTTTGGCCAAGTGGAGGAGCTGCAGGTAATTGGGGAGCTCTCCAAGAGTAACCCTAAAAAATTAGGTTGAACCCAGGACAAAGCCTTCTATTAAAGTGGAGATTTGGTCGTGGCGTAGCACTGATGGATGAAGCGGGCTCTGGGTTTTTTTTTTCCAATAGTTGCAATATTTTGTGCTAAAATTGAGAAAGTTTGAACTGGACTGTAGATAAAAGCATCTATTTTGAAGGGATTCCTCTACTGCGTCTTTTTGGATTAATATTACTTATTGTTGCTTTTTGTCTTTAACTTGCCCTTTTCTTAATGCAGCATCACGTTGCAAACCCCCTCAGTGGGACTATATTTTGGTGTGAGCCTGGTCTGAAAGCTGCTACATCTGAGGCCAGCATGTGGTTTGATAACGAGTCAATACATCTGTCTCTGTTGGGAAATGAGCCTCATCCTCACCAGGTTTAGCTGGCAGGCTGTAGTTAAACCCCTTCACCATGGTGTGTATTTGAAGCTAGTGCTGGATTTTCATGCCTTCTTAGTGGGTTTATCCTCTCTTGTGGTTTGGATCAGGTCATATTAGTACTCAACCTGAGTTTTGCAAGGCTGCGTTCTTGAATTCATTAAACAGCCTTTTGCACTTAACCTGGTATTTGTGCAAAGACCAAGAAATTGCAACCTGTAGTGATGGGAACGGGGCTCACCATCGCTGGAGGGATAAGGGGGCATTTGCTTGTGGGCAGTGGGTAAGAGTGCCAGCAGGTTGTAGTCAGGACGTAAGTACTGTTTTGGAGGGAAATCTGATTTCTGAGAGAGCTGAAGGCTGCCAGGGCCTCTCAGCACTGGAATCAGGATGGATTATGCTTTGGGAATGTAGTAAAGGAAGAATCCAAAGGTGGGTGTTGCCAATGAAATACTTATGCTTAGTCTAATGTTGTATGGTTCAAGACACAAAAGTGATTATGAGGTGGGTGTAGTGAAAATGAACTTCTTAAAAGTAATATTGCAAATGCAATAGCAGAGTGTTACAGTCTGTAAGAAAACTTTTGGTACTGGCTGAGTGGTGCAGTGGCTTTGCAGGTTGCAGATTGCTCATACTCCTATCCAAGCTCTTTCCTGCTGCCAAAACGGCACGGGAGCCCATCCTTCTGTAATATTTTTCTCTTTTCTTCTTTACATGAATAGAGGCTTGACATATCTCAAATAGACTTAGATGTACTGCAGATACTTTATAGTTTTAGCATGTATTCTGCACAATGTGTAATTGTACTTACTAGCTGACAATAAAGAAGTTGTAGGAATGAAAAAAGCCCACATTACTGCTGTATTCTCTCCCTTTTCATACAGTGTGGTGTAGGAGAGATTACTTTCCTGAGATAAAATTGCAACATATGAAATCCCACACTGAGCACTTCAATGCATTTTTTGTACAAGGAAAACAAATATGAAAAAGAATGGGAACAAAATTCACTGTTGCTTTTGTTCAGTTTTGGTTTTTTCTTAGTGTGTTTTTCATGTACAAACTTTTGCCAAGCAAAAAGGATGTGTGAAGTTAAAATGGAGGGAAAACCCTTAAAATCCAGTATGCTAGTCTATTGAATACAGTTCCTCCTTCCTAAAGTGCAGGGCAATGTGGCTGAATAAACTCTCTGGATTACTTATAATCATCAGAGCCATGGCATTAGCAGAACAAGGAGAAAACAGAGTGCAAATGATCCCTCCTTTGCTGTGCTGATTGCATCTCATGAAAACATCATACTTCATTTCAGGGTGTCTTTGTGCAGCTGAGGACTCCAGCAGGACAAGTTTCCCACCTTTGGTTCTGTCTGTAGCTATTCTTTCCAAATACATTTTGTTGAGATTGTAAACCTCTCTGGAAACAGAGGAGTCATCAATGAGGTCTGTGTACATGCCATAGCTTAACACAATAGCAATGTTTTGTATTCAGAAAGCTTAGCTCCAGCTGTTGCAGAAAAGTTAGGGAATTATCATTCGTAGATAAATCTTGTGTCTAACTTGTACTTCTTGGTTGGTAATTTTACTAATTAAAATATCTATCATCCACACACAGCCTCAGACTGATTTAGACTAGGAAGATGACTGTCTTTAATTTAATGAGGAGTTGTACATGAACCGCAGATTCTTATCCGAATGGCTGTGCTGTAATTTATCACTGTGTTATGGCCAGGGCATTCCCAGCGCTCGAGAGATGTTATATGTGTACTGAGTGAATTTGGACAATAACACGCATACTGACAGTGTTACCTCTGTTTGGTAATTCTGTCGCTGAGTCACTGGGTGCCATTCTACGTTGGAGGAACCTATTTCAATAACGCCAGGGGTAATGATTGTTTACCGAAAAGGGTAGATTCAGACTGCCTATAAGAAAGAGTTTTTTTGGTTTTTTTTATGATAAAGGTGCTGAGGCGCTGGCACAGGTTGCCCAGAGAAGCTGTGGCTGCCCCGTCCCTGGCAGTGTTCAAGGCCAGGTTGGACAGGGCGTGTAGCAGCCTGGTCTAGTGGAAGGTGTCCCTGCCTGTGGCAGGGTTTGGAACTAGATGATCTCTACGTTTCTTCCAACTCAAACCAGTCCATGATTCTAATTCATGCATTTGCTTTGGAGCTTCAGACAGTGAGACCGTAAAATGTACCAAGAAGATGCCATTCACCTCGGGAGCAGGACATGGTTGGCACTGTGAGGGTGAGGCCATGCCATTTCTCAGTGGGGATTTCCACACAGGATGCTTATTTTCGCACTCTTGCTGACATTAGGCCCTGGGAAATCTGTGTTTTCTGCTCTGTCTCTGCCTTGGAATGGGAAACAGTATTCCCTGTTCACTGATGTGCATCATCAGTCTTTCAAAGATGCTTGATTTCTGTTTGATTCTTAATTATTATAATAGTTAAGGCACTTAACATGCTTTAGTGATTTACTTTATTTAATTGGATATAGTGATTAGAATATCTTTTATATTATCCTCACTGCAGTTTTAATTTAAGATTATAATCTCATGGCTCTTTTCAGCTCCTCCGGCTTCCATTGAGATACTGCTTTTTCTTTTCTGATTTCATTTTGTTTATTCACTTTTCCTGCTGATTCAGTAAACGTGCTGCTAGGATGATTTCTCAGGAAACCTGAGTGTGGTTATAAATTCTTTCATTCAGTGCAGACACTAATGAATTAAAACAAATGAAAACGATGCATGAGGCCATTCTCAGCCTCTGGAGTTGTCTGTTGATTTTTGCAGTCATTTATTAGAATTAAAATAAAAAAAGAAATATTTCCTTGATGGTGCCTAAAGGGGACATATAAAGAGATGGAAAAGTCTTCACGTGTGTCATGTCCTGCTTTAGTAGATGGGTGATGTACAGATTAAGATTTTAGTGTTTTGAAGCAGTGTGTCATGTTACCCAGTGTAGGAGTTGCTCTGGTGAAGGGAACTGAAGTCCAAGGTCCAGTCCTCACTGCCCTGTGCTGGAGGGCACCAGCATGGGTATGAGGAAAGAGGATGGAGAAAAGAGGGTGCTGGAAGCCAAGCTGAAAAACCTAATTCTCTGTAATCTTAGAAACGAGCAAGCACTTCTCCAGGCTGACAGTGGTGGATTTTCTAAATTAGTTTGAAATGTAGAATAGCATGTTCTTTTTTCATCTTGGTGATGCACAGTCACACAGATAATCCGGCTGGCTTGTCACTGTAGAAGTACATAGCATCTGTATTTTGTCTCTGCTATAGTGCTAAATCCTGAATGTCCTCTGTGACTATCAGTGCTCCTTTTACGGGGAAAGGGCCAATGCAAAAACAGGCACACACAGGAACTCAAGAGACTTTACAGGTCCATTAGGAGAGGAGTGGTTGCTTTGTGGTATTCCTATTTGTGATTAGGCTCAGAAAGCTCAGAGGTCTGAGGTAAAAGGCTTCTCCATGCTTGGAGGTTTGGCCAGCTGAAATATATGGAAGTAGTAAAAGCATTTAATCTGCTTTCTCTTCACCAGCATAGATGCTGTTATTGCAGCACCAGGACTGTGGCTTGTTGAATTCTGACAACGAACTGCCATTGCAAAAAGAAAAAAAAAATCTTTATCATTAAAACATGCCAGTGATCCTGTTCAAACAGAATAAAGGATGAGGTCCCCAGTGCAGTGCTCCTGATCCTGCCCCAAAGTGGCCACTTGGAGAAGAGAAATAGGGCTCATCACCCGCCATGCCCTTCCAGCCCCTGTGCTGGTGGTGTTCATGGCTGTAGACCAGGCAGGACAAAAGGGCCTATTCCTTTTTCTGTCCAAGACAACTAATTAAGTGAAAGCCATGGGTGCATATAGGGCTTCAGAAACAGTCTTTGATGAATTAGTTATTTAGCCTGTGTGCATTTGTGTGCCACTGTGCTGTATCACCTTCCCAGCTCATGTGAATGCACCTTCCAAGCCAGATCCTGGCGCCTTTAATCACTGTGAACTTTATTCTGGGTTGTATCCCAGTGAAATCAATTAGATTTTGTGCAGAGGAAGGGGCTGCTGAGCAGGACTATGAGTACCAGAGCCTGGCTCTGGGTGACCGCTGCATCTGCTCTGACCATGCCGGAGCATCACAGCACTCAACAAGGAAAGCAGGGACTGTCACTACATTAGCATGAATTATTAAAATGGCTCCAGTGTTTGGAGCTGCCAAGTATCACGCCTATAACACATATCCTAAAGCAGTCAAACTGTTGTTATGAATGCAAAAATACTAACAAATCATTGGTTATTTAAACGGAATCATTTAGGGCTCATCTGGCTAATGAGGAAGAAAAAACTGAACACTTCTTTTCAGTTCTAGAGACATGCGAGATCAGCTGTTCACTGGAAGCTATGAGTGTACATACCTCGTTAGCTCCCTTGTGTAAAATTCCTTATCTGCGTCTTATTAGTATTTCATTAATTAAAGCTACAGAATTCTGTAGTTTTTGTTAGCTGTTCTCTCAGCATGAAATTTGGCTAATTCTTCTTCTGCTGGAAACAAAGCTCAAAGATTGAAGTTTATTCTTATTGTGTTCTTTGAGTTATTTATTTCATATTGCTGTCATGCACGGTTGAATTTATATGACGCTCTGACGACCTTTAGAAATTCCTCTGATTAAATGCTGTTCTACTTCATTACAACATTTCTGTACTTGTACTACCAGATTTGATGTGTACAGCTTAATAACACAACCAGATATGAATGCTAATAACTTTACAATTCATTGCATTGCTTTTTTTAATGTGGATGAATTTTAAAACAAGTTTCTCTTGCTGCAGGCTTATATGAATCATATAAATTAGGAGGTAACAAAAGAACATATTAGCATTTGTTAGCCTGGATGCACAAATTTTGTAGTAACCATTTTAATATGTACTACAACTTTTCCAGCCTCAAGTTTAATGTGTACTGCAACTTTTCACCCTTGATTTTTCAGCCAACATCATAATTGAATTGATTTCCTTCTTGCCTAAGGATAATGATTTTACACTGATGGAATCATTATTAGATTCTAAGGATTATACTGATGTTGCCTGGTTTACACAGAGCTAAAAAAAAAATCAGTGTTATTCAACTGTAAAATACTTTTACACAAAGGCTGCTGTAAGTCTGAGATAGATGAACTAATTATTACATTTGGTGCTCTTAATATCCAGCATCCGTAACTGGAGCAAACTTCTTGATGTAGTGGACATAGAGTGCTTTTGGAGATACTGCCCCATTGCATGTCCTTGAAGACTGGCAGGTGGTAACTTGCTGTTGCAGTCATGAAGGTGATGCTGTGAAAGCATGTGTTCATCAAGGCGGGAGATGGCTTCCTACAGATGTTCACAGAAATTACTCTGAAACCTCCTAATCTACAAACACATCTTACGGTAGTGGGACAAGAAGCAGAGAAAAGGTGAAAGAGGGGAAAAAGTAATGTAGGGGACAAGCGTCTTCAGTAGTAGGGATCTGGATATCATTTCAGTTTGTATCTGCAAGATCTGCCCATGTTCCATCACACCTTCCTAGGTGTTAAAACTGATCCAGAGTAGGTGAGAACCAGCTCACCTGCATCTGCCATTTTCTGTCTGCACATCCAAGCACTGCCTCTTGGATGTGCTGAGGGAAAAGATAGTCCAGGTTAAGCATAACTGATGAATTCCTGCTATCCTGAAAAACATTTTGTGGGTAATTACACTTCAGAATGCAGAAATAGCTGTTGAATTTGTAGATTTTACAGTTACTTTCTCATGTGCTAAGTGGGTCTGAGTGGTTGTGTCAAAAGTCTCAGGATGAAAGACGTTCACCCATACCTGTTGAGTAATCAACAATTAGAATACAATATAAATATCTGCAACCTTTAGTCAGACAAAAGAGGAAGAAAATTTTCTTATTCCCCTTAGGTATATTAAACATATTTTCAATTTTTCTTGTCAAATATAGGAAACCTGACTGCTTGCTTACTGGTATGCTTCAGTCAGTTTTGCTCACTACAGAAAACAAGAGTAAGGAGCAGCACCGATTGTTAACTTGCACGTACTCAACTAATTGCATAAAGTGATCAGTATATGAAATCAAATGCCATGTCCATGCTGCATCAAGATGTTACCAAACTACTGTTCTTCTTGGCTACTTTAATATGGTTTGAAGTATAACACACCCGTTCTGTGTGGTTCAGTAGTTTCTTTAAGATGAGATGTAAATGTGTCTTTAAAAAAAGAAAAAACAAAAAATAGGTGACCTAACACTAATAGAGCTGTATTGAACTCATCTCAAATACATGTTAAACTTTCTGGACACTATTACCCTTTTCCTTGGAAAACTTCAAAGTGTTCTTGGCTCATCTGTTTTCAGCCTTCTGCTCTTTGTCCTGAGTATTCTCGTCAGACACAAAATCCTATTAAGCTTCTTTTCAGTATTGCACAGAGCTTTATACTATTTCCGATGCTCAAGTTTTTGCCTGTAACAACAACACAAAATAATTAAGGTGGTTCTAGCAAAGTTAAATCAAGACAGTAACAGGAGATGAGATCTCTGGATTCCAACCCAGGCTCTGCGACTGATTTATTGAACAACCTGTGCTAAACTGTTGAGCGTATTTGCTGCTGATTGCCTGTCTTTAAAGTGAAGACAAATTAAGTCTTGCCTACGCAGAGAATCAGTCACAGTACTTGTTGACTTGTATTTGTGGGGTGTTTTTAAAACACAATCCTCTGTAATGATGAAGTATGTGGATCTGCTGAGACATGAGAGCACACAGCGGGGAATTGGTCCTGGTGTGGCTTTGCAGATCTTGGTGGCAAATCTCTTTTCTCACCCTATAATGAGAACAAGGGATTTGGGTGCCCCATTGGTGTGTGCCTGCAGTCACATGGTGTGGTGTGAGCTGCTGTATTCCTCAGTGAGGCAACAGCCCCAGGTGAGCATCTCCTATCATCTTGGCTGAAGTTGACGTCCTTGGGTACAACCCAAGGGAAAATACCTCCTTGTGAGATGGACAGAAACAACCCTAGCAAATCCTGGGGCTATTTCCAGCTGCTTGACGGTGTTGGTATGGACATGGCTTATGATCTATGAGGATAGAGTGATACTGCAGCGCCAAGTCCGTGATGAAGTGTCAGCAAACTTCAGCAGGATGAGAATTCACCCACTTTCTTTTAGCTCAAGGTCAAAATCTCTGTCTGCATGGCTGCTGGATGCAGAGCAGGCAAGAGGGCATGGTCCCACAGCCCTGATGTCTCTGCTGCTTGTATCATTTTCATGACTGGTAGCAACTTGGGTGTTTTTTTTTACTCCCCAAAGCTTGAAGTCTGAAAATTGACCAGATTTCTGTAGATCTCTAGAGAAAGAGTAAAATCTGTTGCTGTTGCAATAAAACCTCATTATAGACTTGGTGTTACATTTCATAAGGGATCAGTTTGTGAAGCATCTGTTATTGCTCTGTTGGAGAAGGTGGCGAGCAGAATGGCAGAGAAGCTTTAAGTTGAGTTTGGGGGATCAGACATAATTAGCAAGTTGCTGAAGACTTGCCATGTGCTGTAATTAAAGGGCTGCTGTCAAAGGCTAAGCAGGCATAAAAATGTACCTTCCTCTGCTGCTGTCCCCTCTGGTGAGTTCATCTTAATTTTCAGCATTTGATGGAGAATTGAATTTTGAGATGGAAAAGGGAATATCTTATTTTAGCAATACTTTGGTATCTCTTTGTGCTCTTCTGTGGGTATCCCATCTGCATAGGCATGGGAGGAAAGGAGCTGGGTCCTTCCACATTATGTTATGGGCTCTCTATGGGATATGGTGACAGCAGGCTGCGTTAAGTGACTGTACCCTCAGTAGCTGGACTTGAACAACCAAATACGATGTACTACTAAAGGAAACTTGGACCACAAGCTTGGAGATGATCTTGTCCTTGGCACAGGTTATCCCAGTGAGGAGATGTATCAAGTATGTCTAATGGATGAAGGTGTTCCTAATGGCACGTGTCAACTTTTGGCAGATCCAAGCTCTGATGGTGTTGCTGGGATTGTAGTTTAGGTATGTGTTAGCTGGCTGGGATCCTGCAGCAGTTCAGCTGCAGCAGGGCTGAGCTCAGTGCACTTGTGAAGTCCATCTGAGAACCTGAGAGGAATGGCAATGTTTTATCAATTTCTTCATCCTACAGCTCTATGCTCAGGCAGAGAGTGTGCTATCACTAGCCAAAACTAACTTAAAACTGTGTGGAGCTGACAGAGATTGCTCTCATGGGAGTGACAACAAGATAGATACATCCTGTAGCTCTCTACCCACCACGTCAGACCATGCTTTGAATAATTAGGATGCATTCTGGTGGATTTGGTGGTCTTGTTTTCTAAAGCATAGAGGTAGGGGTCAGCAGTTACAAAAAGATAGCTAGAAGACAAGGTTTATATTTTCTGTTGTTTTCTTTCTAAACAACATCTCATTTGGTGCAAGCATTAATATTGACAAGTGTATTTTATAATTTGCAAAAGCACATTAGGCTGAGATGGTGCATTGGTTTTTAATGTTTAATGCACATAGTTTAGATTGGATGCATTAATCATATTCCTATTGTCTTTGTTATGTTAATGGGAGAAATAAGCTTTCTTTTTTATATAAAAAAAGAAAATGGGTTAGACTTTTTTCAAAGATGCATTGTATATCAGCAGCTAATGAAGAGGAAATAATGATGACTCTGCACTGTAATATGTATTAGAACACTAATTAGACTATAGCAAAACTGCTTACGGATGTCTTTTAAACACCTGCTTGGTAATTTTCAGCCCCATGCGTTACTCCATTTAGCAATGCATGCATGATGAGAAGACAGAGTTAAGACCGAAATATGAAGCACAGTACGTATCAGCCCTCGTTTCTGAGATGTAAAAGCGAATGTCTTACTTTAGCGATACCTTGGTATCTCTCTTGTGCAGATACCCAGTCTGCACAGGCATGGGAAGAAAGGAGCTGGGTCCTTCCAAATTGGCATACGGCCTCTCTAGGGGGAAGCTTTATGTATGTTTTAAGAAAAAGATAACATGGAAGGTCATTTCATGGTCTGGGCTTTCTGTTGCCCATTGCAGGTATAGGGAAAAGAGTCAAGAATATGTTGTTTTCTAACTTCTTTGGGACTTGACAAAGCATGTTTTCAAGGCAAGAGTTCCAATTTGGACAGTGGTCTTGCGTGTATGTTAGTCCAGACTCTTATATATTGTATCTACAACATTTGCTTATCATTAGTTTTGATTGTCTTTTCAAAGACTGTTAAAAGCTGTGCATCTAGAAATAATATTGGCCTTGATTTTGAAAGCTATGCTTTGAAGTAGTCTTCTTTTACTGTAATAAGAAACCACAAACATTTCTACTCTATACCGTATTTGCTTTTACATTTTTGCCCATTATGTAAATAATTGAATTATAAACATGAATTATAAATGCAGACCCTCAGCCTAATAGTCTATAATGAGAATAATAAAAAATACCAATTAGAAAAGCAGTTCCCATGTTTCTGTGATGGGCAAAGGCTTCATTTGTGGGCTTTGAACTTGCACTAAAGGAACTAGATATTATCAGTAACTTGGTTCATAAGAATCTAAGGATAGAAAATCAGGAAATGTTTACATGGGACATCTTTCTTTGTTAAGGCTGAAGCATGTTGGCTGAGGTTTGGATGATCCCTACCTTTCAAATAGCAGGACAGCGTATATGCAGCTGGTTTCAAGCTAAGGCCGAGCCCTTGTTAAAGGCTATTAAATTTTGGTGGCTTTATTCCAAATGATAAATGATGTTTTAAACTGATATAAAAATTGCCATAGAAAATCAAGGATGTGCAGATACTTTGGTGGTCTCAGGCTGATGTGTAAAAGCACTGTTTCGGTTTGTGATTATATTTATTTTTTTAAGCTTCTGTAACAGATTAATGGCCCCTGGTGAAGTTTGGTTTGCTGGTTATCCAGCATTCAGCGCTGCTGCAGTGTTTAGCAATATCTGGTATTACTCTGCCAATAGATAGAAGCATATTTGTTCCATGGGGACCAGATCACCAGGCATAAAGCAACAACACAGGCAGCAAAAAGCATGCCAGACCGAGAGGAAAAACAGTTGGTGGCAGTGCCTGTTATCCCCCTGTAGAATGCTAAATCAAACTTTTTTTTTTTTTTTTTAATGAAAAATAAGAGATTTGGGGCAGGAACTTAATTACAGGTTTGCCATAGTGAAAATCAGAATGAAACGTTTTTGTCAGTTCTCTCTCTTCCTCTTGTAACCCAGGAGCACTTTTGCTTCTAAAAAATTCTGTTTTAATTAATGTGCATCTTTCTGTTGAAATTGATCAGTTGATAAATTCCTGTTTGTGCAGACCCACTGATGACTTTTCTGCTTCTTTGTGAATGCAAGAGATCCTTCAGAATTGCATGCCACTCATGTGAGACTACATGGAAAGGGATTAACAGTAAAGTTGAATCTGCAGAGTGCTATTAAAAATACTATGATCCACTTTGCAGTAGTCTATGAGAGTAAAACAGGCTAATATTTGCTGGGAAACTTGAAGGAGAAGAGGACATGCCCCAGATTATATATCCAGCAGACAGCAGGCTTCCTTACTCCAGCCTCCTCACTTAGACTGCATCGAGGCTGACCATAAGTTGCAAAAAACTCACTTATATTTTGTGTGAAGGTGCAAACATTGGCTACATACTTTGCAGCCTTTGTAGCTGCTTGTGTTGCCCACCTTAGAGCCTGCCTTAGGCAGTGACTCCTCAGTATTCCCCAGACACTACTGAGTCTCTGTAGTGATTCAGCTTCTTTTCTCTCAACTCTTCCCAAAGGCAATCTTTCCTGACCGTGCTGTTCACATGTTGAAAGGCATGGAGCTGTTTGTGCCGAGAGCCTGGACAGACCCCAGATGAGCATGCTGAAGGTGATCAACTCTGATTCAGAGCTTTTGAATTTTTATTTTTTATCTTGACCATGAAAATTTTTAAGCGATGCACTAAATCCTGAGATAGTTACACATTTAAATGCAGAATGACCACATTTCTCATAGGGTAATATATTTAAAATTAATAGGCAATATTTCCATTTCATAGGTCTGTCAGAATTCCTTCTCTATTTTAAAATTTTTTGGTACTATCTGCAGTTTTATATAACCCTATTTCAGGTGGCCCTTGTGAGCTACGAATGTTTCCATCCTGTACGTAAGATCAGTTTTGCCTTACAGGGATGCTGCTGTGCTATGTAACTTCTGCTTTGTACCCTAAGTGTATCAGGGAAGCTTGGGGTAACTTAATGCAACATGAACAAAGAAGATATAGTTGAAAAGGAAAAGAGTGCTGGGGAAGTTCAGTGGCGTGCACTGGTATGATTTGAGTCCCAGAAACGGTAGCAGGTTTATAACATACCCAAGGACCAGATGAGGTAGGAGGTGTGAATGCAAAGGGTGCGAAGTAGCATCAGATGCCGTAAGCCAGCATGATTGACCCAGGTGTGGATTTGTTGAAGGAAGAGAGCGAAAAGGAAAATCTCTTCAGACAGAGCAAACCACCAAGACCTCACAGAGTCTAATATTATCGTGAACAGATGCTCCAGAGACTGCAGTAATGGAAGAAGATGCCCTTGGCTAGGAGGTTTGCAGGCAGAAAGTAACAGAAAGCATACTCCAAGTGTAAGACAAGGGACTTGCCTGGATACAGCAAACAGCTATAAACCCCTGAAAACCGCAATCAGTTTTGTCATGTGCGTCATTAGGGTAAGTAGTGGTCTCAGCATAGCAGGTACTTCAGCACCGTCAGTGCTTGTGGAGGTACCAGAGCAAAGCATAAATGCATTCGTGCAAAGGAACTAGAGGGCCAGAAACTGAGTGTTCCATAGCCCCAGGGGGGTGTTCCGCCTTGCTAAGCAAACTTCCTTGCTTGCTGATGCCAGCTGTACCTACCACCGCCCCTCTAACTCTGGTGGTACCCCTGAGAGTAGCTGCTGTCAGCAACTCTCTGAACTCACCCTTCAATGAAGTGCTGAACAAGTACATCGAAGATTTCTGAGTAGCACATGCTTATCTTTACAATTATATTC
Source organism: Lathamus discolor (assembly GCF_037157495.1). NCBI lineage: Eukaryota > Metazoa > Chordata > Aves > Psittaciformes > Psittacidae > Lathamus > Lathamus discolor. Next base: position 12,950,377 of record NC_088890.1, on the reverse strand, counting down.
TTCTGAGGTTAGGTGCTTTCAACCAGTTGTGTGAGAAATTGTCTCTTGGTACCATGAAAGGAAGATGTAGGAGGGGAAGGAAGGCATCTTGAAACAGGTCTTTTTAAGTCCTTCTACATGCAGTTGTGTTGGGAAGTCTTGGGGGGGGGTTGGCACAAGTCTGGGGGGCTGTGTGTCACTGATGTGACTGAGACAAGTGGTTCCTACCTCCTTACCTTGTGGCTTCAGAAGTTGTGCTCCACCTCCAGAGGAGATGAGACCAGTGTGTGTGAGATAAATGATAGTGTAGAAGAACTGAAATAATAACTCTCTGGAGGGTATCCGCTCCTTTCTGGGGTTAAAGCAGTCTCTCCGTGGGTCCTTCCCTGCTGGCTCCCCGGTGCATTTCAGGTGAATCAAGAGATCTTAGCTTCTAGTGCTATTTAGTTGCTCATCTATATGAGCAGTATACTTAGGCATAAACCTTATCAATCTAATCACAAACCCAAACAAACCAACAATTAATCAAGTCCTTTATTTGTTAGCAGGCAAAAGCAAGCCCTCACCTATTATCCATTCTGCATACATACAGTTTTTCTGCAACCTTCATCAGCACCAGGAATTCAGTAGCTGAGGACAATTTTTGTGTCAGTAAATCCAGTATGTATGCCTGCCCCTTTCCTGAATATTCAGATATGTGACTATATTAGTGCTTCTCCTTTGGAAGATGATGACAAGGGTCATAATTGTAGCCTTTATGTCCTATTTCACCTGTTCTTGAGTGCTGAAAGAAGGGCAGAAACTGTACTGGGGAGATGGGTGGTGTGCATAACAACCTTGCAGTACTCAACTGTTTGTTAGGGCATGATGGGAGGATGAGGAGGAGCAAGGAGCTCAGCTGAGCATCCATGCCCTGGTGAGGTGGTACTGCTTATAGTGGTGGGAGGGAGATGGTAGGTATTAGCCCTGCTTGCCCCTCCAGCCGCATGGTACAAAGCTGAGAAGCAGAATTGCCACATCAGGTAGGAAACCTTACATCCTAATAAAAAATAAATTTGATTTCTGAAGATGAGAAAGGTTAAAATTGAGTTTAAATGTCTTGAACTGCCATCAGGGCTGTGTTTAGTGAAAAGGACATGGGGTTTCATGCGGTTGCTTTCTGCTCATGCTGCATTTACATGCCTAAAAAGGTTTAGCTGTCATAGCCCTGACAAGTGCTAAAAAGGTCTTGTTAAGGTCACTGATATCAGAGAAGTGTCTCTTATACAACATCCCAGTATCGGGGCCATCGTTACTGGGAATGGGGGCTGATGTCAGACACTGTTGGCTACAGAAGGGACTGTGACCCTGACATCCTGGCATGGCTAAGCCGGCACTTCCCTCGCTGCTCTTCCTATGGGGAGCTGTGTAATGCTGTTCCAGCTAAGTGCAGAAAAAGCTCTAAACATGCATGACCTTTAAATTCAGGCTGAGGCTGAAAGATCTGATGCTAACTAAAATCTGGGGTTGCTTTCATGTGTTTAAGCATTCAGGGAATAGATGTAGTTTAACATGCAAATGCAGGGCTTCCTGTGGAACGGCGCTGCTTTTCAGGATCTCTCATTTCACGCTGTTCCAGCTCCATGCCCCGCTGTTTCTGTGAAAAGAGGCTCTCTGAGGAAAAGTTTCCCACAGAAATCCAAATGATATGGTAAAACCCCCATCCCTACAACTTAGAATGTAATTTCTAAAATGTGTGTTGCCCATTCGCAACATGGCAATCAGCATCTTCTCTGCTGCTGGTGTTTAGAAAACAGCCCCCTGCTCCCTGAGTTTTCTGTGTCTATACTTTATTTATTTGTCCTCATCTATTTAAGTGAATAGATCCTCATCTATTTAAGTGAATAGATCTTGAAGTCAGGAACCAGAGCTCCTGTCCTGCCATAGGTGTGCAGAGGAAGGTTTTCCCTGTGTGAACAGTGATGCTCTAGTGACCTCTGACACATAGAATTATAGAATAATTAGAGTTGGAGAGGACCAGATCACCTAGAGATCAGCTAGTTCCAACATTCACTTTTCTTCTCTGCATATAAGTTATGGTGATCTCATAACTTAAGTGTTCTGCACACAAAGAGAAATAGATGTCCAACACTTTGTTTTCTTATTGCTAATGCAAAATGCTGATGAAACCCATATACAGCAGCCATCAGGCAGGTCCTTTCCCTAGATGTCCCAGGTGTGGCACGGCACACCACCAGTGGAGTCTGCTTGCTGTTGTAATGTCTATTTGGCACTTCAGATGTCTTCCCTGAGCCACTTCGACATCATCATCTTCTGTTTTTAAAGCAATGTTTGATGCACTATTGATCTGTGAAATACAATGTTTGACAGTTGTTTGACACGATGTTTGACACTTCTCTAATCCCTTACATTTTTATTCTCTTCTGTTTTTATTTCCCATTCTATGCCACTACCATATAATTCAACATTTTAAGTGTGTTGTTCCTCACTGTGTCTACTTATATTTTTTAAGCTTGTCTGGTTATTTTGGCAACAAGAGACATTGTAAATTATGTAAGCAAGTTCTCCCCTTACAAGCTGGTCCCAGCCCTGTGCTGCCTCGATAAGAGCAGTGAGACAGAAGCAGCTTTAGTAACGGCAGGACTTGTTCAACTGCATTTCAGCTGTGCTGTGAACAGAGACTAGAGCACACGGCATGCTGGAAGTGAATTGAAACTACACAGAATAGGGGTTAAAAACAGATCCAAACCTGGCTGTGGTCTGAGACTCCTCTGCAATTTGGGAAGTGCAGTTTGTGGCAATTTAGTGTTGAAGTTAAGGCTGTGCTCATGCTATGGGCTGTGTGTAACAGAGCCCAGTTAGCACATTATCTGGGTCTAGAGATCATGGTGCCTTTAGCTCTAAAAGCTGGCCTTTTATCCTGAATGTGCAGCTGGGAGTTCAGGTAGGTGTAAGGGAGGGTTCTCATCCATGAGGCTGAGATATTGGGTGAAAGCCTCTTGGACAGGGGAGGGACCTAAACCTATTGCACGCTTTTTAGCGCATACTCCAATTAAGTAGGAAAGTGGCCACAAGCAGCAGCATCTCAGTTCTTGAACTCAAGGAAGAGCAAGAGTCCTGCTATTTCCCTGAAGGAAAAGGAGATGTTGGGAAGTGATGAACTGCTCCTTGTCTCAGTACCTCAGGTTTTATTAGACTCCCCCATGATGTTTCTATTCAGGGGTCAGCTTCCTGACCCTCCTGACACTTCTTTCTCATAAGCAATCATTACAGACTAATTGATAATCCTGAGGACTGGCAGCAGTTATCAGGGACAGATGGCCTCTGCTGGGAAACCTCTGCTTGTGAAAGCTCCAAAACATGATGTAAGTCTCATCTTTTCAAGAAAGTCTTTACCAGATGGGTCCAATTTAAAACGTGGCCTTTCTCATTTCTTCCTGGAGGATAGCTAATTAACAGCAGAACAGATAGTTCTGCTCCTCTGAGGGCAGGGGGCAGGCAAAAGTGGGTGTTTGATATTGAAACGTTGATGGGTTTGGTTCTTGTGCATCAGTGAGATGATGAACTCGTTAGAATAAATATTGATAAGTGTATTGAACTTCCCCTTATTCTGAATTTACTAGAGCTGGCCAAAAAGAGGCCAATTCTTGAGAAATATGTTACAAAAGAAGGTCTCTCATCTCATTTTTATTATTGCTCTGCAATGACTAAGTCAATTTGTGTTCTCTCTCATCAGTCCTATTAGTAGACTGCTGCCAAAATTTGTGGCCACAGCTGTGGAGCTCAGAAAGCAGCTCAGAAGAGGATGTTGAAATGAAGCCCTTGTCTTGCTTTCTGAGGGCTGCCTGCTCGAATCCAATTGTTTCTGGCAATCATTTTCCAGTTGATAGTCAGCTTTATCATTTGATATTTGAACCTTTGGTTTATTTAGCCAGGCTCCTTGTGGTCCTTGGTTTGCTGCTCGGAGAACGTGTCAGCCCCAGCCTGCAGCGAGATGCTTTATTCTCTTTTCCTCTCGAGCATCAAAATGGCTCCAAGAGATTCTTCTCCTTCAGGCAGAAGACCCTGAAAACTCTGTATCTTTTCAGTTAGATGCATTACAAACTATGCTAATTGCTAGTCTTGTCTCTCTTCTCTTAAATGAGCTATAACATACCTCTTTTCCTCCCCTCCCCAACTGCACTAAAAATGCTCTATTTTTATATGCTTTTTACAAGCATGTCTGTGTGGTAGAAATGAGGAGTTCTAACTTACCTTGTGTTATGTAAATATTTCTCTGCTTCTAGAATGAAATATTTCTTTTCCTTTGATCCAGCTTTCTTGCAGTCAGTTTAACCTTAAGAAAGAGTCAAAAGAGGTTTATGGAGGTTGCCGGTGGCAGTATTCTTGAGAAAATTGGAGAGAGAAAACTCAGCATTACCAGTATAGCCCATTTAGAAATAGATGGCTAACTAAAGGAAAATGTCTTGTGGAGACTTTATAAGCAGTTTGTTGCTTAAAATAGCTGCGGCCAAATGTAAAAATAGCATTTTCGATGTTTGCATAGTGTTAAATAATGAAAGCGGTGCTTTTCCAGCAGCCTGGGACATGGCTGTCCCCCATCTCTGTGCTGTGGGCAGGATCTCCAGATTCTGTCCGCTGGGCTGTGGTGGAGGGACAGGGTATGGCCAGATGTGGGGTGTCTGCAGGGCTGGATTTGCAGCTTTTCCCAGCACACACACACATTGACCTGTGGGGACTGTCACCAGTGTCACATATAATCCCTTTCAGCTGTAGCTGTTGAACAGTGTCAGCAGAGGAAAGAGACAGTCTGAGTCTGGTTGTAGATGATTTTCTCAACTAGCGGGTGTTCCTGGTGGATAACTTTGCTTAAAATGTTAATTATGCTTCTTCAGAAGTATGCAGTGAAGCAGCTCAGGAGGGGAAGAAGCTGCAAGAGACCTGGGAGAAGTCGCAGCCTCCAGTGTGTTTTGCTCATTAAGCTCCAAAGTGGAGGAAGCAGTTTGAAATGCTGCTGGCACATTTTCCCTACAAGCACTGAAATTGGGCTTCCACTTCATATGTATAAATGCCAATGCTCGTGGGGCAGAGTACCTTATAATGACATGGTTTGGTGGTTGATGTAACAGTGGTTTAGTGGTGGACTTGGCAGTGTTAGGTTGACTGATGGACTCAGTAATCTGAAAGGTCTTTTCTAACCTTAATGATTCTGTGGTTCTATGAGAGTATGTATATATGATGGCAAAGCTGTAGGTATGGCTGGAATTAGATGAGTCAGATGCCTGAGGTTAAGAGGTGAAGTAATCTTTGGGTTTCTGGCTGAACTGTACCCTTTTAAGTGCCAGCTGATGTGAAGGTGAGGCCGGAGCTAGGCCATGCCTGTGGAGACAAGGAGGGGTTGGTGTGGATGAGTGTGCCCATCACACAGCAGCAGGGAGCCGTGTGCTGGTACTGCTTTACTGTGTCCCCTGCTACACCTCAAAGAAGCAGTCGCAATGCTGCAAGGTCCCATATGCTTGCACTTGCCCAGGCTGTGCAAATGGGCTTCTCTGCCCATTGCACATGCAGCCATTCCACCCAGCTGCAAATAGTGGAGCCTCTGGCTCTGCTGTTTCTCCATGTGCGTGCCCATCTTTGAATGGGATTTCAGCCCATTTCAGCATCTATTTGATGAAATACATGTAGTGGTGTCAAGTATTGCTGCGTTAAACCTAGCCCAAATCTGAGACCAGATAATCAAAGTACTTTAGCAAAGATGGTCAACCTTGTGAATGTGAATGATTGGAGAATACTCTAAAATTGGGTTCTCAAATTAGAATTACTTTATTAGAATTAAATTAGAATACTCTAATGCTTGAGTTGGTAGACAAAGATTAGTATTCACTGGAAATGAAAAAGAAGGGACACTTTGCATAATTCATAACTGAGAAGGATTCCTGGTAAAAATTAAGAAGATTTTACTGGAATTACTTTTATCTTTCCTTACCTTTGTGGCTGGAGTTTTAGCTGATGGCTTTAGGCTGTGCTGGCAGGGGAGTGAACAGTCATTCCAAAAGAAAATTTTAGGATAACTTCAAACTCCCTCAAGAAGAGGTTGATCCCGATCTTCACCTGTTTTGTAGAGATGGGAGCAAAAGAAGCAAGCAGTGTGTAGTTAAAAACCATTTAAATAACAGTAAAAGTGATTATACAGAAGATATAATAGTAGGGACTTTTTTATTTGGTAGTATTTTGGGCAGAAAGAACTATATATCAGAAGTTCTGCCTTGGTCTTCCTTTTGTTTTGGAGGGCTGATCGATCAGTCAAAGCTTGCTGAAACTGGGGTAAGGGTTTTATTAGCCTTGGATCAGGCCCTCAGCACTGGATACTCTGGTTGCTTGAAAATAGGTAATTAATAGTGCTTTATTTTTCATGTTTCCAAGGCAACACAGAACCCCGAGACACTGTTTTCCAGTACATGAGCAGAAGCTTTTGGCTGCAGCAGAAGAGCTCCCCTCTTGCCTCGTATGGAGCTGCTGTAAAGGTACCAAAGCCTTATTTTCTGTCGTTATAGTCAATTTACATCCTACATCCAAAAAGTAATGACAGTCAGATGCGGCTGATGAAATGATCTGTTCTCATTGCAGAACAACTCATTCAATCAGCTGAGAGCTCTGCTGTTCAAACAGATAATTAGTGTTGTGACAAGTGTAGCTTTAACTGCCTCAGTTTGGTGGCAATGTTAGGAATTGTGACTACAATTAAATCATTTGCCTGCTTTAACCATGACCCTCCTTGGATTTCTAATGAGAGCAACTCTTGTTAAACACACGTCCCTTTTGATAGACTCCTTTTACAGGTCTTCAGTTGGGAAAAGTGATTTATTATTTGTATCATAGAGGGAATGAAAGAGAGGGGTTTCCCTTATTTTCTCTGAATGTTTTCCTTTTATATCTTTAGCTGATGGAACAGGTCATTGCTTGTGTTCCAGCATAAAAAAGAAAGATCTTCTAAAAACGACATCTCCCGGGAGACTAATCCCAATGAATGCCTTTCCTTCCTGTCAATATTCCTTCTAAATTAATGGGCATGGGTAATGTATTTATATGCTTAAATCTCAGGAGCACCTGCAGTACCTTCCCTGAGGTGACAAAAAAAAAATCTGCCCTTCTGTTTTGGGCTGCAGAGCAGTGAGTTCAGAGTGCCTGCAAACATATCCCTACGTGTGCTCTGAAGTGCCCTGATGTGCTGTAACTCTGTCCAAGGCCCCTCCAGCCTCAGAGCAGGAGGATGCTGCACGCAGTCACTTTGGAGCACAGCTTGCTTTCATTCAAAAGGCAGTGTTTTCATGTTTGCATTTTCATTAACGGCCAGATGGTTTGGTTGCTGGTTTCCAGTCCCACCTCTGACCTAGGGCATGCAAACCCTCCCTGTGTGCAGCTGGAGGATTCCCATCCTGCACCCTCAGCTGGTAATGGAGCAGGGGAAGCAATTCAGTGTTCCTTCTCCACTTGCAGCTGGGTCATTCTGAATCCTGAAGGGAATGGGGTTTGGGAGGCTGGAAGCTAAGTGGGCAGCCGGGAGCTGGAATGTCTCAGTTGCTCTTTCCTGATGGATGGTTCTGGGATGTCTCCCTGCCCTAGGAGGTGCTTTGAGTTTAAATTATCATGAGCTGATTTAATGAACATCTTGGAAGTTACATCCTTTCTGTTGGTGCCTAATGGGATGCTTTTGGTTCTTCCTTTTTCAGCATTTGCCGATGCCTTGATGCTCTCCTACCCAAGGGGAATTAATCGCCAAGATGGAATGAAGAGCACAGCACAGAGAACAGCATGGTCCAGGTCTCACAGGACTTACTATGCTTTTGAAGGGTAAGAACATAATCTTAGATATATTGGGAAGAAAGTGTTTTAGTAACACTGCATAGGGTTACTGGCATGTCTCATGTATTTGTTCATTAAGAGACTTTCAAAGATACTTCCTGATCTCAAGATCAGCAAGAAGTTCAGAAAAAGAAATTTAATACCAATTGAGTTCATCGAGTTTTCTTGACCCCTAAGGGTGGGAAAAAGTTAAAAGAAAAATGCACGTGAGGTCTTGTGAAATTCTATTACGAAAACTCATTCACGAACTGAAAAGTCTCAAACCAAAGAGTGTTCAAAACCAAATGAAAAGCGTGGTGTGTATTACAGCAAATACCACTGCAGACACTGCAACGTGGCAGTTAAAGCTGGTGTAGATGACCTATGGAAGGAAAGGCGAGTGTCTATCAAAACGCTAAACTCTTGAGGAGGGGAGCTTTTTGATGCACCTACAAGAGGCAGGACAGAGTCAGTGGTTTTGATGCACCTAACAAGAGAAAGGACAGAGTCAGTGGTCTGGCAACATACAACCACTGTCAGCAAGAGGAAAATATGAAGATAGACTCAAAATTGGTGAGGGCCTGGGGCTATTTTTTACTGCCAGTCTGTTTTAGTGGCAGGTGTATGCCCAGACAGACACATCTACCCTGAAGCTATCTCATAGAGATACATGTATTCCTCTTGGAAAGATGAGATGCTACCTGCTGGTCAGAGCCACTGTGTCAGAAGAAGCGAGCAGTAGAGGCAAGACAGCGGCTGTGTGGGAGGAATGAAGGAGAGGATGCCACCAAGGAAGTGTCGGCTGCAGCTCTTCATCCTGCAGCCAACTGGTGCAGCAGTGACCAGTCCCACTGGCACTATCGAGGTGTCCACATCCTTAGCTGACCCTGGGAAACACTTCCAAGCCAAAGGTGAGACATTACTAGCACCTCTGAGAAACAGCTCCTGCATGCACAGGGTGCAGGCAGGGTCTGCTTGCTGAGGCAGTTGAAATAGCTGTTAAATTTGGAAAAAGATAAATATCTATCCCTTTCTATAGGATTCACATCTTGCTTCCTGGTGGGAAGCAGGCTGCATGCACACCAGGGAGGCAGCTATGAACTCTGAGAAGTCTTTGCAGGAAAGTTCTTCTCTGAGAGGGTAGGACTGGTATCAAGAGATACACTGAAGTGGTGTACTTTCACCCCCCATCATGTTGCAGCTTGCATATGTATGCATCAGACTGAAAGCAGTGCCTCTTATAAAACAGGCTTGATAAAACAGAATTAACACACATTCAGTTATATCTCTGCTAAACGTATCCTTTTTTATTGCTTTTCAGGAGTTCAAAGCATTAGCATAAAACAATTGAGGAGGTTGTTTTTCCTAAGAGAGTAAGTGCCTGTTTACAAACTCATTTTATTTTCGCAATATTCCATTGTTACTTATTTCAGACAGAAAGCTGTCAGATTAATGCACTCCCTCATAACATATATAACCTGACAGGCACTGTCCATGTCTGCATTCCACCAGTGGAAGGTAAATTAAGTAGAAAATGTAAATCTCCAATACTTCTTAGGGCTAAAGTGATATTAGTTTTTAACTCATTTTGTATTCATAGAGGATCCTGTGTGTTCACAACACATCTGATAAACTGTCCAAATAAAAAGTGTGGGTGTTTTAATTCTTATACCAGCTGCCTCTGAGGAAGTCAGACTTTGGAAGCACAAGGAGGTGTCATTGAGACCCCTCTTATGAACAGTTGTCAGGCAAGAATGGAAAAATTAGATTTTAAGCACAATCAACCCTTTAGAAAAGCAAATCTTGGGAGAATAGGGGTGCAGGATGAGAAACTTTGAACTTAAAATAACCTCACAAGCAGCCCTAGCCCTCCAGACCTCCCAGTCTTAAAGCACAGCACACCTATCGCCTTTGGTACTGGCTTCCCACAGAAGCCATTGTGGCTTCCAGAGGAGGCACACACAGTTGCATAGTATTTCTTTAAGCTGTTTCAGTTCCTTTTTCTTTGGAGTGTGTATCCAGCTGGTGGCAGGACTTCTGTATTTCTTCTCCTTTCCACAAGGACAGTTTGAGTCATTGTCCAAAAAACACCCAGTGGGTTGCCCGGTTTTGTGGAAGGAATCCTGTGGATGCCTCTGTGGTGATGCTGAGGAATCCTGTGGATGCCTCTGTGGTGATGCTGTTATGGGGTGCAGCATGCACCTCTCACCCTGCAGGAGTCAGAGAAAGGCTTGGCTCATCCGTCCTGGGGTTTGCCTGTCCAACTACCCCCAGCTTCTGGCTTCATGCTTTGGGAGCCTTCAGTGTTACTGCCCAGTGTGGAGGAATACAGCTACACTTTGAGGTATTGGAAAGAATATACTTTACAGTAGTGTTTGTTTCCCTAAAAACTGTGACTCAGTCCAACTGTTCTTTCTTACTGGATTTTGCATAATAGCAATTGTAAGTGATAAAATGTTGGCTATTTTTGGTGCAAGTACAAGAAGAATGGCAGAAATACCCTCCCACCATCCGCAGTTCCAGTCACACATGTGATTGATGTTACTCACATGTTTCATTAGTGTTGATTCTTTTTCTTTCTCCTCCCCAGGACTGAATTGCAAACCTTGGTTAGTTACAAAAGCTGCTCTGGAAAAGCCTGCACATGGCATGCTGGCTCAGGAACCTCTCCCCTCATCCTTTACTGGCTCTTCACCTCTTTTTCTAGCCTTTCCCAGTGACAACTTACTTTTACTTACAAAATCAAGTCTGTGTTATTACCACAAATAAATATTGACCAAATTAACATAAAGTGATGGAACAGAGAGAGGTCAGCTTAATGGAAGACTAATCTAAACACTGGGGGGAACACGGCAAGGCTGGTGTCCACCACAACCATCTGAAAGGTAAAACTCTCTTTACTCGAGAAATTACTTGTCTTGCATATACACTTGTAAACATGTTGAGATTGCTATTAACCCTTACTGCAGCATTTGGATCAGCTCCCTATTAGGTAGGTAGAAGCAACACGCTAAAAGCTTGAAATATAGAGTTCAGATTTGTCTGTGTTTCCAGTGAGAAGGTTTTAGTGCTAGGAAGTCTGTGGCTTTAAAATGGGAAGCTGCAGTATGAAAGGAATAGGCAATTTGCAGCGAAAAACAGGCCATACAATTTAATACTAGACAGTGAGACACTAAATAAATTATTATAAAGAACTTACTCTTCAATATAATTACATACAATTTTTTTTCATGGTAAACAGCCCGATTGGATAGATGGGAAAGAACTGGCTTTTTGTCCAGTGCCACAAGCCTGCAGGCAGACGAAAACCTCAGAAGTTCACACACAACCTTTGGTCTCTACCGTGTGCCTGCCTCTGGGACAAGACCGGGATGTATTTACATCCTTACACTTTCCTTCTCCCTCCTGCCCTGCTTTCTGTACAGGTAGGCCTGGGTATATGGGTTGGGATTTTAGTCTCTTGGCAGCAAAACTACCGTAACAGAAGATCCGATGCTGCCAGGAAGCACCAGTTAGCAGAAATATCATGAAGATGCTGTATCATTTTCAGATGCAGTAAATCCCATGTGTGGAAACACAGAATCCAAACAAGCAATAATACTTCGAAATATTTGAGTATCCCTCAATGTAATAAATATTTTATTAGAGTAATAGAAAAAATGCATACAGATAACCATAGGATACACACACAACTGGAAGTTTAAGGATAAAGTTCAAACTTTTCAATATGAAACAAGGTACTTGGTACATATCTCATGGAGATATATAACTAGAAATTAACTAATACAATGTAAACTGCATGAAAATGGCAATACAGGAACTTGGACTAGAATTTTGTGAAACAAGAATAGAAAGAGTCACCCTTTGTTGCATGAAACATAACTATATACTTACTAGTAACACCTGTTTTTCCATCTCCCACCCACTCCCCCCACCCCATTTGCAAGTGTCTGAAAACATCACTGGTTAGCCACATTGAAAAGCAACTAGCCATTTATAACTATGTATGTACAGTATATACAGATCTTGCTTACTTCAACAGTTAGCACGTATTTCCATCTGGATGTGATATTAATAAGGTAATTTGCTATTTGAATGCATATAAGGTTTTTTTTTTCTATAGTGCTACTGTAATTTCATTAATCCTGGTTCTCTCCCTTTATAGTTCTGTGTGTTGTAATAGTACTGTGAGACTTTAAAGAAAGATAAGTCTTTAAAAGGATATGGTTTTATGTCACATGAACACTTGTGCTCTGCCATGTACGTAGGCAGCTCTCTAAAAGCTGTTTCAAAGGCTGATTTGACTAAATTCACAACTATGGAAGTCAAATGGACCAGGTTTAATGTATCATTAATGTATTGCTATGAAAGAAAGCATAGATTTCTCCATAACAGAAAGCCTGCAGTGTCCTTGTGTTTTTATTATAACCTACAGTATTGCCACAAACTTACTAGAATTATATGACATTAATAGGGTGCAGAGTGCCAGACCAGGTGGATATTCTGAATTAGTTAAAAAGCATCAGGAAAGGGAGTTATGAATGAGACACTGAATTAACGATGCATTTACAGTGTGGTGCAATAGACAAAAGAGCAAAATAATTCAGGGCTGCATATATTTGGAAGCACCACATGACAAGGTAGGGAGGTGGTAGTAATTCCTTTTTGTAAGGCCATGGTGCAACGGCATTTTAGTAATGCTCACAACTGGGCACTTTTGTTAGTGAAACACACTGACAGGAGTTCAGAAAAGGGCAATAAAAATGATTCTGAAGTTGGGGGAATTTGGTTATGAATAAAGAACCCAATTAAGAAATACAAGGTGGTGATATAAGTAACTAACTTCAAAATCTATTGATGGAGAGGAAAGTTAGGTGTTTGAAAAGGTACACAAATATATGCTGTGATAAAGCAGAGAACTGTGAAATCATTTCTTAAGAGCAGTAGTGGAAGCCCTGCCTCTCAGACATCCCAACGTGGCCTGTGCAGAACCAACATTCATAATGTGACTTTTCTTTATCTTCCAGCTTTGATTCCTTGCTGTATTTAGAATTACTAATAGAATGGGCAGTAGGAAAACTGATCCAAACCTACTGGATTATGACACTGTCTTAAGAGCAGCTGCTTGGTGGACGTGTTTGTTACTATCTGATTGAAGCGCTGTGTCTCTGATTTCATCTTCTGTATGTAGAATGATGTTATCCTAACAATGCAGAACGTACCCAAAACATTGTCACTGCAAAAATGGAGTTTCTCACTGAGCTAACTCTCCCCTGAAACTCTGATCACAGTGCCACTGCTCTCCCTCACATTGTATCTGAAGTATGTAATATGTAAACTGCTTTGGTTCAAGTATTAAGGCATTTTAGATTCCTCTTTAAAGGATTTGCTAAAAGTTACATGGTATTTTTACTTCAACCTACAGTGAAATACAAAGAATTTAAAACCACATCAGGATAGAAGAAAAACATGCATTAACCACTGCAGGTTTCTTTTAAAAAAAGCACTTTTCTGTAGTAACCATTCCTTTTTTTTTTTTCCCCAGCAAATGAAAATGTATCACAACACTGAATTAAGGGTCAAGGAAAATAGCATTGGGAAGAAGCTGGATACACTGAAGATACTCAAGACGGATGGACCAGAACCTCTTGCATCCATACCTGTGACAAAGGAAAAAGGTATGGGTTAAATGAAAGCATGAGTTTTGTCTGTGCCAAATTACTATTCTTTCTAGATACTAAGCAAAAATTTTATTGTATATTTTTATTTTTGACAAGCAATGAAAATTTAGAATAGATTTACCAAAACTACAGTAAATATTGTAAAACTATAGAAATACCTTGCAAAACACTGGAACTGTATAAATGATCCTTACTTTCAAGGTAATACAAAAAACAATAGTAAAAGTTTCTAATGTTTTTAATACCAATTTACATTATAATTTACCAGTTCAATAGAAGGAAGTTTGTCATGCGTAAGTGCATGAAAAACCGCTAACTGCTTTTCTTTTTATTACCTTATTACCATACAACATACAAGTATTCTTTTTTTCTCCCCATCAATAAGTACTGAATTTCTGCAAAGACAAGCTGTGACAGCTGCTGGGTGTCAACTGCACATTTAGTAATGATTCACTATGCTAAGGCAGAGATGCATCTGTACTGTGGGCAGTATAGAGGAGGTTCTGTCATTGGCTAGGGAGCCTATATAAGCAGCAACAAAATAATAGAGATTCATTTTTAACCTACTAGCTAGCCTGGGAATCAGGATCTGATCGCTGCTAGTGCCATCTCCACCCTCTGTTGTTGCTTTTACTTCTATAATGTAATCTTCATTAAAATGGAGCACAAGTTCAGCTGTTGTCTTGTCTGTGTTCAGCACATTCATATTGCTCTGACTGATGGTCCTGTACAAAACCTGCAATACAAGCAAAGAGCTGTAGTGTGACATATCTTCCAGTAGGACCTGCCCTGCAATTTATATTTGTTTCTTAGAAACAAGGTTTCAGTCTTAAAAGAGATGAGGTGAGAGAAAAGATCCGGTTTTTGGTTAACAAACATATATACTATGGCAGAATTGCATTTAAAGAAAGAAGGTAACATCAATCAAGTGCTTTTATTCTAACTTTAATAAAAAATGACACAATGTATAATGACAATATATATTATTTCATTATATATTTTATATAATTTTTTTTGTTGTTATTATTGTTATTATTAAATAATTTAGTGTAACAGGCGGTGAGTCACTAGCACAGGTTGCCCAGAGAAGCAGTGGCTGCCCTATCCCTGATAGTGTTCAAGGCCGCGTTGGATGGGGCTTAGAGCAACTTGGTCTAGTGGAAGGCATCACTGCTTATAGCAGAGGAGCTGGAAATGGATGAGGTTTAAGGTCCCTTCAAGCCCAAACCATTCTATGATTCTACTGACTACAAATGAATAATATATTCTGTTGAGTACCTTAATGTACTGTTCTATAAATTATCCCACTGTTTGCAGTCTGTCATTATCTAGATCAGCTTCATATCGCCAATATGTAGTTTGGGAAGGAGGGAACTAATCAGTGTTACAGACTGTGTTGGATGCTTAATGACTATTCTGTCATGAAACTTCACTGCATTCTGTGTCCTATGTAACTGGACTATGTAAATACATTCAGTAAAATTAACCAGTTTTATCAAAATTCCGCTTATCCTTGTGTACTTAGCAATGTTTGTTACACATACGGAACCTGAAATTGTCTTGGGAGGCAGAGTATGCAGTTTGAGACTCTTCATGGTGTGTTTTTTGGGTCAGCTACCATCTATGAAACTAGATGGCTCATCTGAGCTGTAAACATGTCATTCTTGTCCATACTACTCAGAACACTGTGTATTCAGATCTTCAGCATAACTCTTTTATGCAGGAATGTATCATGTAGGCTCCAACTGTATGCAGCTCTTGAAGAACATCCTTGTTATTCTCTTATGTATGACATTTAATTACTTGTATGTTTTTGCGCCAGTCAGATCTACAATAGGTGGAACAATGTATCAAGCCGATGAGAATGTCTCACAGTAGGTAAGAAGAAAAGAGTCTAGAGTATCAGTTTGTTAAATGTGGTACTAATAAATATACTTGGCCAGCAATGGGAATTATACCCATCACCTAAATTTTGGATTTATTTGGTTTCTTTCAAAATATTATACACTTGGATACATGCATGTTACACGTGATAAGTATTGTTATATATGTTGTGACAGTCAAGCGTTATATATCATCTGGATAAGTGGAATCTCAAGAGGTGGCAACTATACCCGCAGCTCCCAGTTTTGTTTGTGTACGGAGAAGGTATTAAGTGTACCACTAATAGTAGAACAGCCACGGCTTGTGAGACATAGTTAGAACATGATGTAAAAATCTATAAAAAGGAGACGCTACTGAAGTGGTTTAGATGTGGCATTGTGCATCTGCTGAACTTGCTGCCTTGAAAAGAGACAAGAAGAAGCAAATTGTGGATTGCTTTCAGACAGTTTTTGGGTCTGTTTTCACTTACCTTATACCCAATCACTTCAGACTCATTCTCCATAGCTCTTACTTCTTCCCAGCTAAGGATTACTCTGGAGTTGGTGACATTCCACACAACGTTTCCTGGAGGTTGACTGGGTGCTTCAAATAAATATATAATAAAAGCATGACTTTAATTTAATTGGTATCAGTGATTTATTAGCAAATAATAGTTGAGGTAATTGACTGTTACTGCATGTCAGATGCAAAAGCAACTCAAAGGCAGCCTTAGTTTGTAAACTTCCTTATTCAGAGACTACATTGAAAAAAAAAAAAAAACCACAGAAGGAAAGAAAACCAGAATGGCACATAGATGTTATTTCTGAAGTTGCATTATCCATTGATGATCCTTCATTAAATACAGCCAGATAAAAGCATGTATCTATCTTAAGATGTGGCTGATCAATTAGAACAAACTAATGAAACTCAGTGATGGTAAGAGACAATTTGTACCTTCAGTATATTGCCAAGAATAAGCAAATACATCACAATAAATTATTTGTTAGACAAATGTAGTGTTAGTGAGTATTCAAATCTACACAGGGCTGATTTACTGTAACATTGTCTCTAATGTAAAAAATATCTGACAGATTTTTTTTGTTCAGCTTGAAGGCATGATTTTGAAATGCAGTTTGTACCATTTCTGTATCTGCAGTTTGAACAATAGTGGGCTTTGTCCAAGTACATCTATTTGGGTGCTTTTGTTCATTAACAGTCTATTCGAGACTGTAATTTTCAAGGCAAGTATAGCATGCCTTTGGCTGTACACTTAAAAATATCTTGAAGTTACCTTTGCCTTTCCTGAAAGCTTGGCTAATACGAACCTCTTAAGATGCCTCAAGTTGGGTTCCCAGAAAATGGGTCATTTCAGTGACGCAATCAACGATTAAAATCTTTTCTAAATGCATTAAGGAAAACAATTTACTGTTGCTGTCACCTAGTGGAGGCAACTGCTGCTTAGGTGGACTGTGCTACACTTCGACGCTGAAGGTTTCAGCATTTAACACTGACTGGTTTTGAGCACCCTGTGCATGTTCTTATTTTCCCTCTCTCTTTCCCCCGCCACGCTCCCCTCTTAACTCTTTCCCACAGGTAATTCCCTGCCTTCTTTCCTTTAGTAGTCAGATCAAAACCCACCTGATTATATTTCATAAGACACAAAACTTTTAAGAGTGAGACTCAAAAGAATTACTCTGAAGTCAAACAACCACTCACAGGTATTTTTTTGTTGCAGCATTTGAGTCGTTCTGTATACAAAATAGGATTTAACTTGATGCACTAATAGCCACTTCTTGTAATGTAAGTAAGTTGGTTTTTACTTTACACCTGAGCATTAAGTATTACAAGGTATATGAATAGTTTTCAAACTGAGATATTAAAGCTGAATTTCAAAAGAAATGAGTCATTCTTTTAAATCCCCAAAACCTTAATATGGTAACTCAGTGCCTGTAGCCTGTATAGAATGATAACAAGTATCATTCTGTCACTAAGGACTAAACCAACTCAGATTAATTTACGTTATCTAAAATTTATACATATATATATATACATGCATCTATATAAACTCTAGATTTAACTCAGATTAACTTGCATTATCTAGAGTTTATATACGTGTATCTATATATATCTAGCTTATATAGATACAGAAATCTAGATATATGTAGAGCTTATATATATAAAAACTCTAGATAATGTAAGTTAACCTGAGTTAAATCTAGAGTTTACATATCTTTCTATACTGGAAATAATGTAAATTAATCTGAGTTGGTTTAGTCCTTAGTGACGGAATGATACTTGTTATCATATAAGCATATATATGTTATTATATATAAACTCTAGAATGTATATTTCTAGAGATTATATATATATAATCTGAGTTAAATATAGAGTTTATATATAGATATAAATGTATATATTTAATATATTTGTATATATGTAAATTAATCTGAGTTAAATAGAGTTTATATATAGATAATCTCTCTATATAAATCTCTATAATCTCTAGATATATGCATTCTAGAATTTATATATGATAACATATACATGCTTATATATGATAACAAGTATTGTTATGTCACTAAGGTCTAAACCAACTCAGACTAATTTACATTATTTAGAGTATAATGTATAACCGATTATTTTAAATTTTTTAGAGTTTATGTATATATGCTCATATATAGATAGATATACATATGTTCCATGTATATTTATATATTAACTCTAGATTTAATTCTATTTATTATAGATTTATTCTATTTAATTCTATATTTATATATAAGAACTCTAGATATATAGAGATATCTAGATATCTAGAGATACCTTTATATCTATATACATAGATAGATAGATATGGATATATAGATAGATATCTAGAGTTTATATATATAGATATAGATTTAAATATATATCTCTAGTGTATATAAACTCATTAAACTCATATGTATATAAACATATATAAACTCTAGATAATGTAAATTAATCTCAGTTAAATCTAGAGTTTATATATAAATATATATGGAGCATAACTATATCTAGATATATTTATGAGTGTATATATATATATACGTATATATATATATATATATATATATATAAACTCTAGAAAATTTGTGTCCTGGGTTCAGCAGTAGCAGTTATTTTTCTCCTTCTTGGTAGCTGGTGCAGTGCTGTGTTTTGATTTTTTGGCCTGGGAACAGGGCTGGTAACACCGATGTTTTCAGTTGCTGCTCAAATGTTTGGTCTGACCAAGGACTTCGTGAACCTCATGCTCTGCCAGGGAGGAGGGGAAGCCAGGAGGAAGCAGAGACAGGACACCTGACCCAAGCTAGCCAAAGAGGTATTCCATACCACAGCACGTCATGCCCAGGATGTAACGGAGAGTTACCCCAGAAGGGCTAGGGACTGCAGGGTTGGACGAGGTATCGGTAGGTGCTCGGCTGGGGGGAGTGGGGCGAGTTATTGGTTGGCTGGCGTAGAGGTGTTGTATACTTTCCTTTCGTTATTTCCTTTATCATTATTATTATTGGTGGTAGCAGCAGTGGTTTGTGTTATACCTTAGATTCTAAACTGTTCTTATCTCAACCCATGGGAGTTGCATTCTTTTCGATTCTCCTCTCCGTCCCTCCAGGAGTAGAGGGAGGGAAAGAAGGTGGGGACTGAGTGGATGAGCTGTGTGGTTTATGGCTGACTTTGTTTAAACCATGACAATTTAAAATAATTGGTTTAGTCCTTAGTGACAGAATGATACTTGTTATCATATATAAACTCTAAAGTTTATATATATATATATTTTTATAAACTCTAGAGATATATATAGAGAGATATATATAAAGATATAGATATATATATTTTTATAAACTCTAGAGATTCTCTATATCTCTCTATATCTCTCTATATCTCTCTATATCTCTCTATATCTCTCTATATCTCTCTATATCTCTCTATATCTCTCTATATCTCTCTATATCTCTCTATATCTCTCTATATCTCTCTATATCTCTCTATATCTCTCTATATCTCTCTATATCTCTCTATATCTCTCTATATCTCTCTATATCTCTCTATATCTCTCTATATCTCTCTATATCTCTCTATATCTCTCTATATCTCTCTATATCTCTCTATATCTCTCTATATCTCTCTATATCTCTCTATATCTCTCTATATCTCTCTATATCTCTCTATATCTCTCTATATCTCTCTATATCTCTCTATATCTCTCTATATCTCTCTATATCTCTCTATATCTCTCTATATCTCTCTATATCTCTCTATATCTCTCTATATCTCTCTATATCTCTCTATATCTCTCTATATCTCTCTATATCTCTCTATATCTCTCTATATCTCTCTATATCTCTCTATATCTCTCTATATCTCTCTATATCTCTCTATATCTCTCTATATCTCTCTATATCTCTCTATATCTCTCTATATCTCTCTATATCTCTCTATATCTCTCTATATCTCTCTATATCTCTCTATATCTCTCTATATCTCTCTATATCTCTCTATATCTCTCTATATCTCTCTATATCTCTCTATATCTCTCTATATCTCTCTATATCTCTCTATATCTCTCTATATCTCTCTAGATACGAGTTTTTATATATATATATAAACTCTAGATACTGTAAATTAATCTGAGTTTGTTTAGTCCTTAGAAGGATACTTGTTGTCATATAGAAACATATATGTTACCATATGTAAGCTCTAAATATATATAGAGGGTTTATATACATATAAAAACTCTCTCCCTCTCTATATATATTCTAGATTTAACTCAGATTAATTTACATGATCTAAAGTTTGTATATACATTTTTATATCCATATATAAACTCTCTATACATGTCTAGATATATCTATATATGTACATATCTATATCTAGAGGATATCTAGATATATAGAGAGATATCCAGATATGAGTTTATATATATATAGAAAAACTCTAGATAATATAAATTAATCTGAGTTCATATAGTTCTTAGTGACAGAATACTTATCATACATAAACATATATGTTATCATATATAAAATCTATATACGTCTAGAGTTTATATAAACTCTCTATAATCTCTAGATATATACAAGAACTCTAGATTTAACTCAGATTAATTTACATTATCTAGAGTTGATATAGAGATATATTTATATACATGTCTTTATAAACTCTAGATATAGATATCTATATCTACAGATCTATATCTATATATAGATCTATATAGGTATATAGATCTATATATAGATATAGATCTGAGTTTATAGATACAAATATAGATATCTAGGTATCATACCTAGATATCTATCTCTCTCTCTCTCTATATATATATATATAATATATATATAAAACCTCTAGATAATAGAAGTTAATCTGAATTCATTTAGTCCTTTGTGACAGAATGATACTTGGTTTTGCATATAATAATATCTGATCAAATAGCTTATTTCATAATAGTGAGGATGTAACTACTTTGGTAGAAGGATTTTAATGACTATTCCAGGGAATTTGACCTTTCAGACAGATTTAGTTGTAGGCTCTTGCGAGTCTGACTGAAATACTTCAAGATTCATGACCCTGATTGTGAGCTGTATGACAATACAACAGCATACTGAAAATATTTCCATTTAGTGTAGCCTTTGACAATCTGTTCTTTAGCTGAATTTCTCCTTAATAGTAAAGTTGTGAGTCTTCAAGGGGAAACAATGGACATGAAGGATTGCATTTCAAAGGCCATGTGCTAGAGAACTTACAAATATGTTACAAAACCCTGAAAAATTCAGGAAGTCTCTGTTTTTCTTCCCTCCATATAACATATTTTTTTTCTTTTAAAATTCTTTTAGTCACTACAAGAACAATAAAGGTTCAATGCAGAAATTCTGGATCTTACTTCAGCTCTCAGCTCAACTGGCACTGTTGAGTTTTACTTACTCATCCTGCTTAAGACACAGAGGGTAGAAAATAGAAGACCTGGGCTCAATTCAATTTTGTAACTACCTCCTCTTGTCTGTATGAAAATTTAGGTCACTTACACATGCAATTCATGTTATTTTTCATTTCTCAGCAAGTGCTAACACACCTTTATGTCTCTCTGCACTTGAAATTCAAGATACTTACGTGTCTTTTTTGTGGTAGCATTTACTGTGGCACTGAAGGGACCTGCTCCAGCACTGTTGCAAGCACGGACAGCTGTGTAGTATGCTAAGTTGCTCTTCAAACCTGTTATTCTTACTGATGTCTCATTCCCTGCAGCTTTTACTCTGTTTGAAGATTCTTCTTTTTCACCATTATTCCAGTACCTAACCTAGTAGATATAAGCAAAAATGATGTAAAATCGTGCATTGAATGGACCATTCATCCACAGCACTGCGACTCCTTTAAGTGCATTTTTTTTCTCAGCTGAAAAAGGCAGAAATACATTCAAAGTTCAGAAATGTTTACTCTGTAAAAAAATAAATTCTTATCCATCTGCTTCTCACACTTGCTGCTCTTTCAGTGTGACGGTAGGAGAAAGGAAACTGATCTATTAGATGCTGCTTGAATTAAATAGTGACAGGAGGAAAACCATTACTTTATCATCTTAAAGTAAACAAGTTAAAACTGTTTTGAAACAGAAACCTGTACCTGACTAAACAGTTTCTTTGGAAGTAACTAATTCTGAAAGAATGTCAGTTTGAAAATACTGTTAGACAGACGCATGGCTATCGGCACAGAAAGCAAAACTCAATTTCATTCTATGTTCTTTGGCTTCAAAGATACTTGGAAGAAAGTACTGGCTCCTTTAGAAATGGGAGTGTGTTTCAAATGAGCTTACCTCATAGCCAAGTAACCTTCCACTACTCATCTTCCAAGGAATGGCCGTCCAGGAAACCTCAATGTCTGAGGATGACAGACTGGTCGCAGATACACCGGAGGGTGCTATGCTAGGTTCTATAGTCAGAAATCAATAAATGAGAGGTGATCAGCAGGACTGGTGGCTGTGGAAATAAACATCTGTATTCAAACTGATCTCATTTCTATTAACTGTTGCTGGATTCTCTGATGAAACAGATTAAATATCTGGAAGTAACTTAATTAGTCTGGAGATAACTCAGATCCACATACCTTCTTCAGCTGAAAAAACAGTGGTCACTGAACTAAACGGCCCTTCTCCTTTATTGTTATAGACACCAACTTTGACTTCATATGGTGAAAAGGGCAGGATGCTTTCATTCCTAAAGACGTATCTTGGTGTGTCAGGAGAGGTGACCACAGTCTGTATCCACGTTGTGGTGCCAAAGGGGCGGAAGGCAACAACATAGCCAAATCCTTCTCCATTTTGTAACTCTTCAGGGATGGGCTGTGAAAAAAGCAGCAGAGGACATTAAATGTGATACAACATCCAGGACTGAACATGTTTGGCAGAAAGAAAGTACTGACAGACAAACATACATGATAGTAACCAGATTCTGGTACTGGATTTGGGATCTTGCCCATCAGCAAATTAGCTCTGATACTGCCGAGCAAAATGTGTTACTTTGAACCTAATTTAAGGTTTGCATTTCAGTAAATCTTTCAGGTATATTCCATGTTTTCCACTAAGCAGCCTGGTTTAAAACACTCTTCAGTAACTACCGTCTGGGTTTTTTTCAATTTCACAATCCACAGTTCTTACAAAATGAATAATTACTGAGTCAACTCTTACAGAATCCTTTATATAGTGGCTTATAATTTCATCTGATGTGATAAAGACTAGATAGCCACACAGAGTAGTCAATGTTAGTAACAGAATGCTAACGTATTTTTAACTCATTAAGATACATAATATAAAGTACTATCTGATTGTATTGGCTAACACATACATCCAGAGTTAATGGTAGGAAAGCAAGAACTGTTCATTTGCACTCTAACGCATAATTCTGTAGCTCAGACTTTGAGCAATACCCCTTCTTCTTCCCACCCTCCTGCCCCCTTTTAGCATTAACATTTGTTTGAGAACAGAAACAATCTCAAACTAACTGAATTCCCTACTGATTGCCACCTAGCACACTAACACATGACAGAGGGAAGGCAAATGCACATAGCTCACAGTACAGAATGTTACTGAGCACATATACATCCTAGCTGGGAAGCTGCTGGAGCCAGGGAAATTCATCATTTAAGAGTTCAAATGAAAACAATTATACTCTGAAGGAACTTGCTTTCCAGAAAACTTACATCCCATGTTATGACCAATTCAGACCTGCTGCCTCCTCCCCCACTGACTTCCGAGGGGGGAATTTCAGGAACTGTGAAAAGGAAACATACAGCTGTCTACACAGTGTCAGTACAAGACATGACATGATATCATATAATGTTAACCCGGCCGTACTTATATTGCTTCTGCAAATGCAGGCAGGGTGGGCAGCCATGGAACACCCCAGCCCTGTCCTGCATTCCCCTTGCTGCTCTCCACCACCAGGCAGGACAGTGCTTTACTGAGCACTCCAAGAACCTTACTAGCTCACAGACTATTCCACTAATGCTTATGAACTTCTAGAAACTGCAAGCCTGCTTCATTTTTTTTTATAATCGAGTTGACTTATGCAGAGGTATTGGGCAATGGCCTTATTCCACGTAAACTCCTGGGGTTTTAACTGATGTGTTCTTCTGAGCCACCTGCTTATTACAAGGAAGGTGTACACTGATCAAACACTAGGAATGAAAAAACCCTATCAAAATCAACCTCTTTCCATCTATTTATGCCCTCAGACTCTGCAGCTCTGCCTGAACTGACAGGCTTTGGCATACTAAATACAGTTTAAATGTATTTAGATGTTATGCTTCTGTGATGTTCAGTAATGCAACACAAACTGTCCCACAGCTAAATGGAAAAATCATGAACAAACTAGTTACAGGCTTTTATATTCAGTGTCATTTCCAAGCTTGTTTGCAAAGAGCCAAGGATATGAATGCTTTATTTTGTTAATATTCAAGATTCTTGAATTAAAAGCAAATAAAGAACCCACTAACCTGCCTCTTCAGTTCTTACTTTTTCTGAGGGTAAACTAGGTTCTCCACCTCCTATTTTGTTACTGGCAACTACACGAAATTCATATTCAACCCAAGGATTTAAATCCACTACTGTGGTTGTGAATGTTTTCCCATCGATCACATCTGGAACTATTAAAAACAAAAAGAAAGAAGAAAAAGGAAACTAAGCATATAGTGTCCTTGGTCAAAAACATTGCAACAGCCTGTGATAAGGACTCTGTTTTACCTGTTGTAACTCGCTGCCAGCCAACTGAAAAGGGCGTCCTTGCTTGTATGGTGTAAGTGGTTACTGGGCTGTGATTATCTGTGCCTTCTTGCCAGGAGATCTGAGCTGTGGTATCAGTTATTTCATCCACTTTCACGTGTTCAGGGGGCCCAGGTAAGCCTAGAATCAGATTGAAAAACACATGGTCTTTTGTAAAGCCAGTACCCTGGAAATCACTAACAGAGCAGTATGGATTGCCATTTTATCAGTGCCGTGGGAGGAAGAAAACAATTCAGCTTGGAATAAGAACACTTGTAATTATTGTTTTACATTCACTGAACTTAACTCTGATAATCTAATTCTGAAATACTCTGAACTGCAGCACAGGCGGCATGGTTTTGTTTTTTACAAGAACCTTTGTTCAGCATGATCCCTCTATGTTCCCTTTAATCTACTAATATATCTCTGCAGTCTGCCAATTTGTTATCTACAGCTGCTTTACTGTACAATGCACTGGAGCAATTTTTCAGCACAACGTCTGATCAGCACCCTGAGCAGCAATTCTGTCAGGCAAGATTTCTATTGCCTTCTGGAAAATCCCATTTCTGGGCATCCTGGCAAAAATGTCTCTAGCAAAGACTGAAATAACTAACAGTACATCAGCAATTAAAAATATCTGGCATATTTTAAAATATACTGAGTAAGTGTCAGTCATATAATGTGCTTTTTCAAAGACCAAAGCTTTTCTCTTGCAATGCAGCTGTATATCAGCAAAGAAATCTACAGTTCTTAGCTGTGAACATTCCAGCTCCGAATGACAAGGAATAAACCTGCATTATAAGCTTTAAACTACAGCGGGTCCCTAGGACAAAGCCTCTCCAAGGCTGTGGCAGCTGTTGCCCAATTCTGGGCAGGATTCTGGAGTCACCAACCCCAATGGTTCAGTCTGCAGAGGCAGCAATTCAACTTGCTCACAGCTGCCAGTGCAGAGTTCCCTCCTGTCAGTGATCTGCAGGACTGTCAGTGAGAAAAGATGTGTAGTCAAAATTATATCCTCCAGCTCTTAGTTTCTCTGGGAAAAAATTAGGTTTCCAATTAAAAACTGAGCTACAGTTCTCCCAAACTGCAAGGCAGAATGACATAATTCACAGTCATTCATCAGTAATTCGTGAATTGGGTTTGCAATCTGCATCAGTTGTTTCTGTAATCTACAGTATAAAAAAGTTAGAAAATATGATTCATGGTAACTGAAGCTGAAATTTACCTCGTACGATAAGGTCCGCTGCAGATGCTACGCTATCCACTTCTGTCTTCACCATACAAACGTATTTTCCACTATGTTTCAGCTGGATGTTTCTAATCATTAAATCTCCCGACGCACTCTGTTGAAAACCACAGTTCTGATTAACGTAAATGTACTACCTTGTAATTTAATATTAACATTGTGTTTGTAAATAGAAATCAACCAAAAGTGTGGAAGATAAAGTTGCTCAAAAACTGCACTGGCAGCCAGCCTGCAGGATAGCAGGTTATTATCAGCTGCTCCATGGTAGTTGTCTGTAAGCATTTTCCTTTTAAACATGACATAGTATTCCTCTTTTAGATGAGAAGCAAGCTACATCATGGTTAGCTCATACTGGGAATGCACCTCCTGACTGCTGTTAGGAACCATGAAGAAAGTCAGTGCCCTGGGAGCAACCAGTTCCCTCAAAACCCTAAGGAAGAGAAAATCCTAATTTCTGTGACCATTAACCAGTTTTTACTTCTAGACAAAATTTGCATGTCTGGTTATCGCAGATTTTTAAGGAGTTCAAATGTGTAAAAGGCAAAGCTGAATTTGGTCCATTCCCACAGACTATTTATTGCAGGCACATCTTCATTTACAGGTTGTACATTTTAGGCTAAATTCCCTATTTTATAAATCTAAAGTTCTATTCTTTATTCTTCATGAATAGTTAATCTTTGGTCATTTTTTCCCATTGACTTACTTATGTCATGGCATATGGTTGATCTCCTGAATCAAGGGAAACATCCATAAAACTCAAGTGATAACTAACTTCATATCATGTTAAGGCTACTGTATGCTATTTGTTTCAGAGGAAAATCTCTCAGATCTGAATGTTAAAAGTTTGGTTGTTTTGCTGTCTTTTTTTTTTTTTTGTTGTTTTTTTTTTTTTTTTAATTTTCTGGAGAAGCAGCATTTCACCCGAGGACAGAACCCTGGTTTGTGGGTATTTTAAGCTCCTCCAGCCACATGACAGATTCTGGGCTGCGGAGTACTTTGGGAGAAAGGGGAAGACACGAATCTGGAGTTTATTTTAGTCTTGGAAAAAAAAAATAACCACCTTTCCAACCATTTCATTATTTTTCTTTGTTTAACACCCATTATTTCAACAGTACAATGCTTCACTGTTCAACACAAGCTCCAAACAATTCTGCCTGATCCCCTTCCATGTGTGTATAAACACAATGGCTGGTCTGTGAAAGCACAGATGTAACAGCAGCATTGCATACTCACAAGCAAATCATGTTCCACACAAACTTACTTTAGGAAACCAAATTATTTGACAGTCACCTTCATCAAGATGTTTTAGAGTAATTTGACTGGAAATAAACCCCACCAAAATATTATCACTGCATTTAAATTACTTGTGGATATTTTGGGGAAGAATCCCAAAGTACTGGGGAAAACACGGAGACCTGCAGCAGCAAAAAGCTCCAGTGTAGCCAGTACCCTCACCTCCCATGGCTCTGCAGACCATCAGTGATATCTGCACTCCTGCCTAGCCAGACTGAATCTCTGTCAGCATGGACAAGTCCAGGTGACAGTAAGATCACCTTCCTTTCTCCACGCTACACAGAATACAAATACAGAGAAGCCCACGCAGTATAAACAGCTGCTGAAATAGCGTTTGCTCCTCCTGACTGCGTAACCACCTCAGCCATTGCTGGGCTCTATGTGCAGGTGATAACCTGAAACAGTTTAGGAGGCAGTCTGTTCAAAATTTGGCATCTGCTTGGTTTGCCAGACTCTGTGTGTAAATCATGTGTCTGACAAAACAAGAAACAACCCCAAAAAGAGCAGTAAGACAGTGTTACATTCTATATTTTTCTGACCATCTGGAAGACCAGGTGGTGGTCCCGTAACGTTCCTGCTAACTACTGCATGTCGGAGACCTCAGGCATGCATGACAGGGACTTCCAAGACATCACTACATAGAAATCTATCCACTGAAAAACTATTTTCCTTTAGCCATGTTTACAACCAAGAAAGCTGAAGTTACTTTTGCAGAGAGATTCTCATTTAACAAATACACACAGCAATCATTGGAAGGGTTAGAACGTATTTATACGTATTTACTTACCATGACCCACATATAACTCTGGATGAAATTATTCCACTGACCCCGATGTGATACAAAGCCCATAAAATGTTTTTGTGGATCTCTTGGTAACCTATGAAGTTTTCTACTAAGAAGCTTCAATCCCTCTTTACCCAAATATGAGTTTAAAAAAAACACCCTATAATGTCTATATTCCATTTCTATATGTCCCTTAAGACAAACTTCCAAGTAACATGTTCTAGATTCAGAGTTCTGAGTCAGGCAATATTCACCCTAGATTTTAAATCAGCACTGACAGGATTTTGTGTGTGTATGTGGGGAAAATGTGACCCCCCCCCCCACTCCCCCACCTAAACAAGACTTTGATTTGGAATTATGTCTGTGTTTGGTTTTAGCAAAAAGATGGAACTTGCAGTGAGAAAAAGCACTGCATTTTCCACAATCAGCTTTTGAAGGCTTAATTGAGCCAGTAGAACTGTCACAGCCAGGTTTTGATATGTTTTTAACCTTCCCTATCCAATATTACTATTTGTGTACACAATCAGAGTACAGCTGGGGGGAAATATTACTAAATAAATAAAGCCCATGTAGCAATACTGGGAGGTAACGGGCTATGAAATCGGAGCATTCCCATTACAACATGACAGATGGTCAGTTCCCAATTCCCAAACCATTTCTGTGAGAATGTACATGATATATGAATATCTCATGGCTCCCCTACAAGGAAATCTCATCATCTCCACATGCACTTATATATAATCAATTGCAAACTGCAGAACGCTCTGTGCTTTTGGTGCCTGCTGATTAAATGCTAAATCTTTTGAGGTTTTACAGGCAAAAAGAGTTAGGTGCTGAAATGTCAGTTTCAGTGGCTGTAGTGTCTAACCCACTGCTGTTCCTCTATAGCAGGAGAGGTCCACCAAGAATATGTGAACGGAAACTTTATGAAGGCTTATAATGGCCAGTTTCATGCTTGTTTTGTTTTAACTTGGCCATGGCTTTTGCTGTGCAAGATCTTCCGTTGTAATTAATTTCATTCTCTTGATACATCCTTTGTCTGTCTTAACGGTTTACTTTTCATCTTTTAATGTTTTGATTAGAAGACTAAATTCTAAAAACTATCAATGTCACCATACCTGTTGCAGCATCTCTGCACTGGAAAAATGTAATGAGATACATGGCTTCTCACCTGAGGAGGCTCAGGCAGAATATTGAGGGATACAATAGTGATTCAAGTGCAGGAAAAATAAGGAAAGATGGGATGGTTTTGTTCAGGTTTAGGCTGAAGTTCACAAAGTCTGTGTCAAGTTCCTTAATTTCTCAGTGCTGTGTTTTATGTGATCTTAGGTAAAATCATGTGGGGTCAGATGCAGAAACAGAGGTAGGAACTTACAATACATCAGGTCTATAATACCAGGTTTCTGAACAGTGGGTTACAGGCAGCAAGCTAGCTCAGTGAATGATTTCCCTTCAACACAAAAGAAAATTCTACAGGCCCAAGAGAGGAGAAACATCATAGAATCATAGAATAGTTGGGGTTGGAAAGGACCTTAAGATCATCAGGTTCCAACCCCCCTGCCATGGGCAGGGACACCTCACACAAAACCATCTCACCCAAGGCTCTGTCCAAACCTGGTCCTGAACACCACCAGGGATGGAGCATTCACAACTTCGCTGGGCAACCCATTCCAGTGCCTCACCACCCTCACAGTAAAGAACGTCTTCCTTATATCCAGTCTAAACTTCCCCTGTTTGAGTTTGAACCCGTTACCCCTTGTCCTGTCACTACAGTCCCTGACGAAGAGTCCCTCCCCAGCATCCCTATAGGCCCCTTCAGATACTGGAAGGCTGCTATGAGGTCTCCACGCAGCCTTCTCTTCTCCAGGCTGAACAGCCCCAACTTCCTCAGCCTGTCTTCATACGGGAGGTGCTCCAGGCCCCTGATCAGCCTCGTGGCCCTCCTCTGGACTTGTTCCAACAGTTCCAGGTCCTTTTTATGTTGAGGACACCACAACTGCACACAATACTCCAAATCCTATTTCTACTGTGTTGAAAAAAGAAAAGAATCAAGCTTGCTATGCTGAATACACCCATAAGGCAAATGAAGAGAAGGTGTTTGCAACTCACCCCTCCAACCTTCTCAAAATGAGATGCGTCCTTCTTGAAATCAGTGAGTGTTCCATTGAAATACCAGGTGAAGCTGATGTCCAGTATAGGATCGTGCTGAACTTGGCAAGGCAAGACGACACTTTCTCCAACAGTGACATCCATGTTGGAAGGTGCCAAAATAATCCTTGTTGGCTCTGTTGAGAGCAGAAGTATCAGTTACTGGATTCCTGTACTGCTGAGCTTTGATTGCTACTAATATCCTACCAAGTACTTCAAATCTGATTAATGACAGTCGCTTCAAATTATGCAGCTGGGATATAAATGCTGCTGTCTGACCCCTCTTGTTGGAGCATTGTGTCCTTGCACATTTATCAGCAGGAGCTACTTGACATTGAAAAGGCAAATTCTGACCTGCTATGTACAGCCCAATATACTTTACAAGGCTAAATGCACTGTAACCCACAGCAATGAAACTGCTATTCAAGAGCGTGTGTGGTTCTCAGCAGTAACGCCCACATATTGGGGCAGGAAGCTGTAGCAGCAGCCACTGGAAAGATTAAGAAGTGGGAGCGAGAGAAGGAGCTAATAAAATCTGGAAACTAGAGGAAATCCACACAGGGTGCAACACATTAGATATCTGGGTCTATATATTGCATAGAACATAAGTAGAGCCATTAAGAAAAGCTGCTTGTTATTCCAGAATCACATTAATGAAGACAAATGTCAAGGACTGTAAATACTGTAAATAAAATTTAATTCTAGAGCTCCTTTGTACGTAATTCTATTATTTGTATAAAATGGGACATGAATCATTTAGGAGCACAGTCTGAAAATGTGAAGCTGTTAATTCACTGAACAAAATAACTCTGTTTGGATCTATGAGATAAATAGGATATGTAATGCAGTAGGATATTAGATCATTCTGAGTTTGGAAAATCTTTCAGATACTCCAGTCTTTAAAAAGAAGATAATGAGAAAAAAATTCTTCAGATAAACTTCACAGTCTACTGGTCCTTTCAGTCCAGTATCTCAGACAGCAGCAAGTAATGGATGATTTACAGGACGGGACAAGAACCCCTTTGAAAATTATGTATACAATTTGCTTTTGAAAGACTTTCTACTTTACTGCCAATAGAGACCCTGAATGCTCCTTGCAGCTGGAGTCTCTACCACATCTTTTTCCATAAGCAAACAGCATACAGTTCCTTTGGCCTAAACAGATTTTGGACTGGAATACAGAATTACCTCAAATGTTTTTTATATTCCCATATTTCTTTTCCACAACAAATTAAAAATCCCCAAAACTTAAAAAGCACAATTGCACTATTTAGTACTTAGATAAGGGAGATAAGGGAGGACAAGTCTTCAGAACTCCCTCACATCTGAGACATGCCTTTTTAAGGAAAATCCCTCAGTCTCTTTCCTCTCAACTAAGAAAAGATTTCTAACAAAGATCTTTTTATCTTTTTATATTGTTAAATTCGCAACTTCTCAGTCTTTACTTTCCACCACATTTAGTATTATTTTTCCAATAAGGAAACGCAGACTCTACACACACAATTCTGCTGCAGAGTTTGCAGTTCAGTTTACACAACCTCACAGATGACCCTCCGTTCCAGCTCACCTACCAGTAACTATTAAGTTTGTTGAGCCACTGGCTGTTCCAAACTGGTTTGTTGCCAGGCACGTGTAGCTTCCAGCATCAGCTTTGGTCACGTTGGCTATTCTTAGTCCTCCATCCTTTAATAACTTGATTCTACAAAATTATCAAGAGATTTTAAAAGATTCATCATTGGTTTGTAGACAAAAATACTTTATTCCTCACACTGCTACACAGGTATCTACAACTGCATCAATCACCAATCTGATGGTTGGCAATCTAAAATCCATCTGACTAGATTGGACTGCGTGCCTTGCCCAGTAACTTTGAAATAACTGTTTGCCATTAGTATGATATACAATAGAACTGTTCATAAACAATCCACATTTTCACTTCTCAGGATTCACAGATAAAGCCTAGCTCTGACTGCACTAACGTCAATAGCTCATTTGCACAACTGACTCTCTAGACTAGGATTCTGCCCAAGCAAGTACAAACTCCATACTTGTTTAGAAAGCAAACCGAGACTTCACATTGCTGCAGACTTCTGTCTCAGTTTACCAGCTATGCTGAACAGGAGTGACCTGCAGACATCACAGAGTTATGCTTTGTGGAAGGACTGGAAGGAAAGAGAATTCCCTCCACCCCACATAGACTCTGGCAGTGAGAGTCATGCCTAACAGACAGATAGCATGGAACAAACCAGAGAGATGTTTAAAATGTGGACAAAATAAGACCCACAGTACTGACACAGACAGCAGAACATGACATCCCAACAGCAGAGATGACATCCTAGACAACAGCACTGGAGGAATGCAAAGGTAAGGCTAATATGACTCCCTCTTTCCCTATTTCCAGACCTCCCATCTGTCATATCCTTAGATGCAGAGCCTTCTAGCAAGTCTTCCCTAAGATAACCCAGAGCAGCTATATAACTAACTCTATATAAAAACATCCAGATTAATTAACCAAAAAAAGTAAACTGTTTCCTTATACACCTAAGTCAAAAAAGCTTCAGAGCTTCTCTCTCGGAACTCATCACTCCATTTCAAAGGCACCAAATGAATCCCAGTGAGGCTATTACGTCAGTTCCCTAAGCATCTCAGCTAAAAGGTACTTCGGAAAAGCCCCAAACACCCACACACAGAATCAACAGAACAGCATTAACACTCCAGGCAAACCTCTAACCACATTAGTTGCAATCTTACACAGGTGTCAGAGTAACTATCAGCTAAGAGAGCAGCAAATGCCACAGAACTTAACATTGCTATCATCCCTTTCTCAGAAGAGTCAGGAAGATTTCACCTTCTCACTTGCATGTACTTCATTATTAACCTGCTTCTGTATTCAGAGCAAAATTAATTAAATACACACCCCTGCTGCTTTTTGTAACATACTTGAGGCAGCTGAGTATTAATGGAGCTCCATCATCTGTCCCAACTGAGATTTAGTTCTCTATAGTTAAATATGTACTACAAAAAGTAGGTGGGGAAGCCTGCTGTGTTAGGTGGGAGCTCAGATCACTGCCTTTCTTCTCAAGGCCTGTCCCAAGCCTGGGAAAAGCAGAAAGCTCACTTGAAAACAACAGATTCCTTCTGATCTTCATGCACTGTAACTAACAGTCCATCGTAAGCAATTCTCCATGCGAAGCTCCACATGTGCTGTGGTAGCTGATGAAGAGTAACACAGCTCAAAACTGCTGCAGGGCAAGCCTGTGAAGATGTGTGAGTAGCACGGCTAGGACAGCCCTGGTGAATGTGCCATCTTAAAAGTTAATTGCATTCCCAAAATAAAAGTTGGCCCATAAAAGGTATATGCTTCAGTAAACTGCATTGCCATTAATTATTTATACTGGCATATTATAAATAATACAGTGTTGCAAGGGTTTTTTTTTTTGAAATAGAAGTACAGCTGAATCTGTGTTTCAGAGAATGATTAAGCTGGTAAACAAGGGCAGCAGCACATGACTCAAGTTTGATGGGTTCAGTGATCTTATCTTTCACCCTTAACTTCTCCGATCCCCCAAAACCACGTTCACTAACTGCGGACCACAGCAGTGGGAGTCTGTCATGGCTCTGTAGTTACGCTGCTCCCTGCCCTTAACAGCAAGTTCACCTAACCCTTACAGCCACATGGAGAGTGCATTTTACATGGATTCCTTCCACAGCTGCACTGCTCTTTACAATTAAACATCCTCTAGATATAAATGTAACTTTTAGTTGCTTTTCTTAACTATTTTGAATAGAATTGTGTATTCTCTTAAAAAAAGGTGTTGCAACACTTCATGCTGTAGCTGAGATCTGCTTCCTCTGGGCAAAGGTGATGCATTAACAGATGCAAATTACAAGATATAACAAGTCACCTGTTAGAGCAACAGGCAAAAGCATCTTATTCGGGGGAGAAAGAGTTATAAATACATGGTTCAATCATTTGCATTTGAAAGCAACCATCTTTGAGTCTTCCAGAGTACTGAGGTACCTGAGCCAACATGGTGGTGGTTGAAGCATATTTGTAATGTGCTTCAGTCTCAGCACAGCCGACCTCCCTCAGGCTCATTAACTTACTTTAGAAAATACGTAATATTTGGCTGCACTTTATATTAGATGGAACATTTTAAATTAATTAAATCTTACCATATGGTTTATGAGTATTTTAAATGTGTTGGAGACATGATTAATACACTGTACAGGTAATTATAATGACATCCATAAAAGGTGTTAAAATATATCAATTACTGTTGCAAGCAAGCTACTGAGTTGTTGGATGTTCTAGCTATCTGTATGCTTTGGAAAGCCTTGTATTGCAACATCTACTTTGAAGCAGTTTCCAGTAGGAAAAATGCAAAACCAAATAAAACCCCAACAGTGTTGAGAAAGCCTGAGATCAAACAAAGGAAACACTGGGATCAGGGTATAGACCAGAAAATGTCTATGTTTATGTCTATTGTTTAATTAAACCAAATCACATTTAGAGTGCTCTGAGCTATCTGCAAGTGTAGCTTGCCTAAAATAATTAAGCAACAGGCTTATTAAAACCAAAATATAATTAAGATTCAAGTTTTCCCCAAATTAAAGCCAACAAAAAAGAACCCAAATAAACACCCCCCCCCAACCAATCCTAGAAAAAAATACTGTCAAAATAAAATCTTCGCTGGTAAATTCCAAAGAGAAACGCTTTACTTTTTCAATTACAGAACAGTAAATGCAGCACACAGCCTATGAAAACACTAAACCCAGAAACGGCTCTACCCCTCCTGCTCAAACATTAGGCAAACCGAAGCTTTTAGTACACTTAAAATTATTAGATATTCACAGACTGTGATAAAACAGATGTACTGCGGCTGGCCCACTGCCAGGAAGCAATCTACATCTCTTAAAGAAACTAACACATCCTTTGGTGTTCACCGTATCTGCAATCACCAATGCATTTTGCTGAAGGCCGGCAATTCTCAAACTGAATTCCGTTTCCAAAACCTGCACATTTTCAATGCACTGGCAAATGGCAGAAACTTTCAGCCCTGTAAATCAGAGATAATTGATGAGTAATGCTTCAGCACATACCCATTTGCACCACTGGAGACTGATTTAGGACATGTTCAGTCATCAGATCAAACTGTTAACAAAAGCATCTCTCCCTAACTCTGGAGCAAAATAATCTTTGAGGAGATTTTGGTTTTCTCCATAGTCAAAGGGATGGCATAAACCCAACCCTCCCCCGACTAAAACCTACAAGCGCCAAATGTCTCAACTCATGCCCATGCTCTTTGAGAACAGGAAGAGGGATTAACCAACTTCAGGGTTCCTGACATGAGAGGCCCATGTTGGTGTAATTATCAAAGTCTTCCTTTCCCACCCGAACTGGGAGAACATATTTCGCATTACAGATCTTCCAGACATCTGAGGGACTTCCACAGGGTTACACTCTCCATTAATTCTGCACAGTCTGTCAGGTTTTATTCGTGACACTGTAATTTGTCATTAGTTACTTAGTCATAACTGACCATGGAGAAATCCAACTGTGAAATGAGCGCATGTACTTCTCATACTGATAAATTTTTACTATTGTCACAACCTGCCCCAAATTTTCATATTTGCAGCTATTGAAACAAGTATTACCTGGTAGTAGACAGCAAGTGGTGCTCCAGGATGCCAATCCAAAATTTATCAACTTTAGTATCTGTAATGTATGAGTATTCAAGCTATTCTGCATTTGCTGTCCCATATCCACCGGTTTACAGAGCAGAGACCTACCTATAGGTTTATATAGTACTACCTTACCAAAATCCTGTTAAATGGAATTGTTAGTGCAGTGCAACTACATACACTTCTAAGGACCAGAATATGTCTTAGGATCCAAGACCACAAGACTGTCACATGAAACTTGGTGTCATTAATTAAACTGTTAATGAATGAAAAGGCATTGTCAATGGGAACAAGTTATTACTAAAATAAATAAAACTAAGTAATCACTGACTTTTTTATTTGACAGATTATTCAGCAGAAAAGCCAAATATTTTAGACCCTTATTGATATGATAATAAGGACAAACATATTACTTTCCAGTTCATAGCACTTCAGTACAAAGGAGCAGTGGAAAAGTGGGGCGAAACTGCCTTTTATGTATCAATCAAATTCAAACGAAATTAAACCAGATTAAGTAACAAGAAAGTCAGGGAGGGGAAAAAAAAAAAAGCTCGCACTGAAGTACCGGTAAATAAATGCATTAATTCCCACAACAGAGCATTTCAAACTCCCACACAAAATGAAATGAAAATACTTAATTCAGACTGTAGGGAAGATAAAACCAGTAACTGATACTTCTAAGAATCATGCAAGATTTTATGAACTATTTCTCCTCTCCCCCCCCCCCCCCCCCCCAATTTGACATAATTTCGCCCCAAATAAAGATGCTAAAACTGGGTTGTTTTTTTTTTAAGAGAATTACACTGGAATGCCCTTCAGCATCTTTTTGTCTTTTTCTAGTCTTGGTAAATCTAGAAACATCTGGGAATCAAGGTGGATTTGTTTACAGCTGAATCACTGCTCCTGCACATGATCTCAAAATCCCTTTTATTAATCTGTGTCCAGACAGGTATTAGAGCCAGGAGCACAGGACTCACTACAGCCAACACACAGCAACTGTCCAGTACTACAGATAAGTTAAGAATCATATACATATATAAAACACTTAAATAAATCTTTTAGGGGGTTATCTAGGTTGCAGCACATTTTGATATGTCTTCTGGTTTTGATGGGTTAAATGAGCATCAAGTGCATTTAACCTTCGTTAATTGTCTAATCCTTCTTTTCTGGAGGATAAGAGAAAAACAGAAGTTCATCCATCAAGAGATATACATGTCTTAGGCCAGCTTTTCATCACAGAGGAACATACAGGAAGGCAACTATGGTTTGCATCCTTTGTTCTCTCTACCTGGAGACCTGGGGGACTATGGTCTGCTATGAGTAGAAGCTACTCCAGATTAATTTGGAATAAATAAAGCCCAGTTGTGGC
The DNA here is from genome assembly GCF_037157495.1 of Lathamus discolor. Lineage (NCBI taxonomy): Eukaryota > Metazoa > Chordata > Aves > Psittaciformes > Psittacidae > Lathamus > Lathamus discolor. Next base: position 12,913,231 of record NC_088890.1, on the reverse strand, counting down.
TTAATGACTGCAGATAAGAGATACTTCAGAGAAAATTTTTAAAGGTTTTATAATACAAGATGCTTGGCAATGAACAGCCTAAGTACAAGATGCTCCAAGTATACACACTATAACCATAATATGGGGCAATAATTGACCTCTGCCAGGTAAGAGGAGAGAATTCTTGCTAATTCTTATGCTCATTACATCACCCCAAATTATTTATTTCAGAGGTGCAAAGCTGCATGCTGGTGGGAAGCATTTCTTCTTTCAGTAGGTAATTAATTTAATTCCCATTTTCTGTCTTTCCTTCTGCATGTTCTACAGTGACTCCTATGCTTTCACTTCTCCCTGCATTCCACTGCTCTTCACTGTCTAGTTCTTTTTATTCATGATATTCTAAAAAACACCCTGAAAATAAAACCTGTCCTATACCTTAAAGAAAGCAATATGCACACACTGTCAGTGCTCACATACAATGACAATTAAAAACCAAACAACTCCACGAGCTAGACAGCCTTCAGAAAGACTTTACAACTATTTCAATCTACAGACAACACTACACTGCACTAAAATACAGAAACAAGCTTTTTGTAAGATTAAAACAAATAAACCAATGTAACTTGATACCTTTCATTTTCGTGTAGCTGCTCACCTCCCTTCTTCCAGGAACTTTTGGCCTTAGGGAAAGCTCTGGGTTTGCATTCAAAATCAACTGTACTGCCTATTTGAACCTGAATCAGTTTCTTCATTGGATTCTTGGAAAAATCTGGAGCAGCAGCTACAAAGAGAAGGTACAGTAACAGTGAAATAAAGCATCTTTAGTAATATTAATGCTACTACTATTCAGAGCTTACATGACACTTCTCAGATTCCAAATATAATTAAAAACTTGAATTAGTCAATTCAAACAGACCTTTCCATTGGAGAATTATGCATTTCTCCTCTTCATACTGATACTAAATAAAGGTCTCATTTATGCAAAGTATGCCACCTAACAAAACCTGCACAGAAGATCACAGCAACTTCAGCTGAGGTGAAGCTCAGCAAACCCAATGAGCGTTAAGCACGTGCTTAACATTGCGCTTTGCTGAACGTGAGCATACATGAACTGTGTAAGCTCAGGCAGGGCAGTCAACACCAGCAGTCCCATCAAAACTCAGGGTACTGGCTGGCTTCTAGTTTTGTGTGAAAGTGCATGTCAGATCAGGTAGGTTAAATAACATAAAATGACAGCACAGTGTATTCTGAGTATGTATAGCTTTCATTAACTGACAGTTAGGAAAAGGCACATGGCTTCTACCTGTACTAACAATGAACTTCTAAAGGAAGTTCAGTATTCTAGGGGAACAAGGCTGAGGGAGCAGTCTGCTGATTGACTGTGACTGTAATGATAGGAAAGAAATAACTCATGTCCCCAAAACACGATCCTTTTACAGGCTTTGTTTTGAAATCAGTCTACATTGGAGGCAGAAATTGCACGAGCATATGCGCATGTGAGGCAGTCCCAAATTCAGTGTTTCCCTCAAATGACTGTCACTATTTTAGACTGAAGCACACACTCTTTGAATGACGGAGCAACAACCCCTTGTCCCCTCGACTGAGAAAGGCGGCACACAAGAGCAACCTATTGCTTTTAAAATGATGTGGCTGCCCTGGGAGCAAGCACTGGAACGGCAGTGCAGGAGGTGAGTGCAGCTGACTGATGAGTGGAGTCAGGGCTGCCTCCAGACCATGCAAGCGGTTTTAATCTTCAGGCCCGTGTCCAAGCTCCCATCCCTGCTCTTCCCCTAATGAATAATTTAGCTGTGTTCTGTTTTAAAGCAATGAATGACTGGACTGCAAATCCTCTGGAAGCAGATGAGACAATTCCTTGGCACTGCAGATAAAGATATTAGGTTGACAAAAATGTTTATTTCAGTGATAACATCTGAGTGAGTTAAATTTGAGATCATGATGCAGTGGAACATGAGGCAGGTGGAGGGGGTGTGGAGTGGGAGAATGAAGCTTGGGTGTTAGTGAAAAAGGAAGATCTTACCTACAACCCTGAGCTCTGCACTTGAATAGATGAGACCATGTTTATTTTCAGCTATGCACTGGTATCTGCCAGAATCTGTCAGATTTAGATTTGATATTGTAAGTGCACCATTTTCAATTTGGATCCTTCCCTGAATATTAAGAAAAATATCTTTATTGATGATATATTCCCTGTGGAAAATTTAAAATAAGTAAGAAATAGGACAGCATAAACACAAAAAATGGGGTAAATGTAACGGCCTAATCATAACAACAGTTCCAAAGTAAGTGACATGACTGCACCATGGTATGGCAATGGTGATCAAATATGGAGACTTGGCAACACAGTATGAAATAGATTCTTAGAACTTGCTCAGTTTCACAGAGGCTTTGCAATTGCAAATAGCCTTGTATTTCCCCAGAAATACGGACAAAAACTAGACGAGGCTCCTCATGACAGACCAGAGCATCCAAACTACACAGATGGCACTGGCATTTTGTACTATTTAGAGATTTCACACATGCCATTTGCTAATGAGCTCTCTGTAATACTATGCAGAAAAAATTCCAAGTCATTAAACACATATCTGAGTGCTTTAGAGCCGACAAAGCAACTGAAGAACAGGGGACTTCTCACCTTGTTTATTCTTGGGAAGCTGTATGAATTATGGTAAGAAGTAACTAACTTGAGGATGGAGTGAAAGGAAATGGTGAGAAAAGGAACCAATGACAAAGAAAACCCAAAGAAGCTTGTCCTTTGAGGAAAAACGGAGAAACAATAACTGACAAAAGAACAAATTATTTGCTCAAAAAAACATTTTCCCATTATTTCTTTTTTTTTGGTGGATCTGGACGTGGCTTACAAGGCCTAATGCAACGGTACTCACTTTCTGCCTTTTCCCAAGGGCATGTAGCTAGAGCTGGCTCCATAGCTGGGTAGATAAAACAGCTTAGCTCGGCTCCTTCCCTGACAGGTCCCCTCCCAGTTTAGTGCAAGGTGCTCAGCCAGTTAGACCACATACATAACACTCCCAAAGAGGAACCAGCCTGAGTTTCCACGTCCTGATCCTCTCTCTAGCATCCCATGCTGCTCTTTTTCTTCCTTACCAAAGATGGAGAAGGGGAGCTAAGCAGAACAACCTCAGCAGATTTTTGTGGTGGAGACCCATCATGAAGAATCATTGCACTCAAGGAGCTGAAGAAAACTGATCACTGTACACAGAGTACTCCTCTCTTACGTCTCCTCAATGCCAGCTTTCAAAGACTTAGTTCCGCGGTTTACAGTCCTTAAATATTTCCAGAGTAAGCCACGCTAAAGCCCTGACATCATGCCAAAAAGCTGAACAGCAATACTCAAAAGTGTAAAAATGGGAAGACTGAACAAGAGAATATATTTTTGTACTTACCAAGGTAAAAAAGCACATGACCTAGGTGATACCATAACAATGCACTTAATACTCATCACTGAGATGAGATTTTGTATTTAACCTGTCCAGAAAACACTACCATTCCTTTGAGTGAGCATCTAAGTATAACATTCTGACAGGAAATGTTTTTCAGTGTTTAGATCAAATGTCATAACCATCCACTAAATTTACTGGAACAGTCACGCTTTCTTCTTCACCTCTGAGTGCCAATATTGAGGACAATGCACTGGCCAAAGGCAAAATGACTTCCTGTGATGGGCTACTGCTGATAGTTTATATTCCTGATAACCTGAACTGAGCAGATTTAAAATCAATAAAGGTATCAGATGCTTTTCTGCATTTCTGATTTGGGAGACCAAGTACCTTATCTTCCAAGTACAACATAGAATCATAGAATAGTTAGGGTTGGAAAGGACCTCAAGATCATCTAGTTCCACCCCCCCTGCCATGGGCAGGGACACCTCACACTAAACCATCCCACACAAGGCTTCATCCAACCTGGCCTTGAACACCGCCAGGGATGGAGCACTCACAACCTCCCTGGGCAACCCGTTCCAGTGCCTCACCACCCTAACAGGAAAGAATTTCCTCCTTATATCCAATCTAAACTTCCCCTGTTTAAGTTTTAACCCATTACCCCTCGTCCTGTCAGTACAGTCCCTGACGAAGAATGCATTACTCCCCATTAATTTATTTTAACAACTGTATTAAAAAAAAAAAATGTGTGTCACACTGAAGTTTAGATTTCATTCTTTGCATCAATTGTGACATTGTGAATTTGTAGGGTATTTCCCTTTTTCCATCAGGAAGTTTGAATGTTTTCTCATTACCTTTAGCGAAACACCAACAGCAAGTACAATAAAATAATTTAAGTTCTCTATTGATTATTCATGGTTCTTAAGGTACAACTTCAGTTAAACTTCCCTCTCCAATCTTTCCCTACATACTTATTTTGATGCCTCTATCATTGTTTTTTAATCTGCTTTTAGCTGGGATATTTTTGTCCACTTGTCTTTGTGCATCTGGTACTGCAATTTTTTATGTTTCAATCTGGATGCTCTTAACAAACATACAAAAACCAGTAATTCGACTAATTACGTGGACCTCTGCAAATTCTCACATGAAGTATTGTTAATTTTATATAGCATGTTTTCAAAACACAATGTTACCTCTATTGACAGTTGTTCTCCATTCTTCAGCCACCTATACGATGGTTTGGGCTTCCCACTTGCTCTGCAGTCCCAGTATAAGGTGTCCTCTACAGCAACTTCAGTATCTTTTATTGTCTGCACCCAGTGAGGTTTTGCTGCAGATGAAATATACATCCTCATCAACAAAGACCGTAAAAAGCTATTGTTCCATATGAAAATCAAAGGGTTAATCTGCATGGCACTCATCAGTTTGCTGTGTAGACTGGTTTATACCAACAGATATTCTCACTAGTTCTGCTTCAAGTCACCTAAAGGAACAAATTGCTCCCTGTTCCTTTTATACATTTTTATTACAAGCAATAAACCAAAAGAAAACTGAGATTACAGATCACTAAAGCTGAACTAGTGAAGCCAGTATTGAAATCACTCAAGATTAAACAACACAACTTTGAAACTGAGGTAAATGTAAGATGAACAAATGAGTGGTGATGCTCAAATTAAAAAATTGATGTAGCTAAATCATCAAATTGATGCTGAAGAGAATCCTTTAAGCCCTAAAAAAAAAATTAATGGCATGTCAGCCTAAGGTCTAAATACCATTTAAATTGTTTTCTAATTCTAGTCAGTACTTAACTGGATGAATACATGGATATATGAGACTGTTCTAGAAAGCATCAGTTTTACCGCAGAATTTCAGTGATGCAAACCAGAATATGACCTTTTAAAAGTCCATTAAAACTGCTATTTTTTATACCAAATCTTGATTATTAATAGCACAGCCTTCAGAATTACCTAAAATACAATTACAACTATAAAGTTTAAAACATCTGTTACAGCTTTCATAGGGTAGGGAAGAAAAAGGTCATTTGGCAAATAGACATCTCTGCATGAAAGGCAAGAGTATTCCTTTAGTGCTGTTTCACACAACAGCACAATACTGTTTTACAGCTAATTCGTGTGAACTTCCTTTGAACTTACTCAATTTACCAAGAATTATATATATCATATATAGATACATAATACCTATATATGCTATTTCTCCAAGAAAATGGACACTGCATATAGAGAAAACAGGTAACAAGTATGATGAAACTTGGTTGAAAATATATAGCTAAGGGCAAAAGAATTTTCCAGTGTTAATCTGATTACCTTAAAGATTTTCCTAAACTAGTAATTTAGGAGAATCGCCTAACACTCATATCAATATCTGTATATAACACATCTATATAATGTATATATCAATATATAACACTCATCAATATACACACGCACACACACATATATGTGTGTGTTGGGGGGGAATAACTGGTGATACATTAGGAAAAAATATTAATTTATAGGTGAGTTTTGGAAGCACAGAAGGTCAGATCGATTCCTGCTGAACTTCCTACTACAATGGAGTTACACCAGCAATTATTTCAGACCAGGGAAATTAATGACTTGCCTATAGACACAAGGGATATCTGCAGTACAGCCGAGAGCTGAACCTGTTTCCTTGCCATAGGCGCAAAACCAGCAGACCAACAGCTGGATGGGGGTTGGTATTAACTTCATCAAGAAAAGATTCATTCTTTTCTAGGATATTAATTTTCTCTCTGTTATATATTCTTCAATGCAGCAATAGGATCTCAACTTCCTCATGTACAGTATCATACTTTTATAATATCAAGGATTAATGCTGTTTGTGATTTATGTATACATACTTAGGATTATCTTCTCATAAAAGAACTTACTAAAATGTATTCATTGAGATATCAATTTAGGTGGTTTTGGAACTCAACCAGTATTTGCTGATAGTGAAACCTTCTGTTCTTTTGCTCTGTACATCTCTTATAGCCCAGTGTGGGTTAACACATTTCACTGATTGTGGGGATGATCTTTATCTCTTTATCAAGGTCAGGTCTAAAAGACTGGATAACCTGATCTTTGTGTCAGACAAATGTAGTATCTTACAGATGTTAATTCTGGTCCAGTCTTGAAAATTACTGTTACAACACTGCAGTTCAAGAAAGAGCCATTGTTTTAGCTTACATCATTTGCCCCATATGTGTCAAGGTGAGATAAGCTCAGGACTCCATGTCAGCATGCTTCCTGCACTTTGCATACCTAAATGTTATGCAACAAGCAACAGTGCTTGAATTATTGATGAATCCATACGTGTGCAGTATTTCACATCAGCTGCCTGTCTTCATTTGAAAGTAGGTTAACTATAATCTATTTTCAAGTTCCAGATCTTGGATTCAATTCCATTGACAAGAAAAACATTGTCTACACCATAAATCCTCATTTTAGGACTCTTCATGTCAGTCTCTATAGGAGGGTTTCTGAAGTCTCCATGGTGCATATGATAAATGGAAAGTGTGGGAAAGACAACCGCTCAAAGCAGACATGAACAGAACAGAGCTTTCTAAGCCACAGCGTGAGAAATTTACGGTGCTTGTTCATTCGCAAGAGTGTTGATGTAGACTTCACCGATTTTCTTGAAGAAGGGTCTTTTTCTCTTCAAACTACTGATGACGGAATTCAGCAGAAAGAAAAATACCCTCTTCAATCTGCCACATCTCAAAAGTCGTTAAAAAAGGCTATGAAAGTATTAGAAACTCTTCGAAAAAGAACAATTCAACTAACCAATTCAAAACTGAAAAGGCAGCTAAACAGGGGCAATTCCAGCTGGGAATATCGCACTGAATCCCTGAATCTCGGTCCACATTGCAGCAGCCGAGAAAAGGGCACAGGTCATCTATCAGTAGACCTGTTTATATTTTGAGAGGGTGGACACAACATTCCATGCCCAGCAATGTTCTTTTTCTTGAGCTCTGTCTGACTGCACCTAAATGATTCTGAATATACAGCTTTAATCCTCTTGAGATCTAGTCACTGTTAGGCACATTTGCTTGGAACATCTGGTTCCACCACCACTGCCACACCTGTGTTTCTGAAGGAAGACTAAGGACTTGGTAACAAAGCCTCATTCCCTCATGGAGCTACTATGTTGGCTTGGTGTGTAAGTCAGGTCTTCCTGAGGAGTCACCATTCTTCCTCCTTCAGGAAGTAATATGCAAGCAGGTAACATGTTTTCATTGAGATGAAAAAAAGATGATATCCTGTAAGTCAAGAAGTTGGAAGTTAATGGAGCTTGTAGTGCAGGATCTAAGACTGTGACAAGAATCCATATTGTATGATAATATTAAGAATTCTTCGGAACCTGCTGTACAATCTTCATTAAAGATTCATATAGATTTCCCTCAGGATGAAATACTTGTAGGTAAGTGATTTTCTAAAGGAGGTTATTTGTCATCCTCATGGTCAGTCACTTGGAAAAGCACCAACCTGTATTGTGCTTCAGCTGCTTTTGCCTAATATATTCCTTACAATAGTCGTGGCCCCACTGGCAAGAAGTGATACAAGTATGTAACTTCGTACAATTTATCCCAGTGAGAAGATTCAGTCATCTTGTTTTTGCTGGCTATGATCACCCTTTTCTTCCAGCTAATTAGACCTGGCAGGTCTTCCTGAAGAAAACAAATGTTGTTTCATTATGCTCTAGGACATCCCTGCAGGCCATAAGCAAGCACCATTTTTTCATACTTTTAAGAAACCCTTTGCAATGACTGTTCGAGGGGGTTGATGTGAACAAAGACCAGCTGCAATAAGTGACTGTGACGACGCTCTTGGAAGCAGCTGAAGGAGATTTAATTTGCAAATAGCTTGTGGGGTACCCCGCACAGTGCACACCAACACATGGTTTTATACAGGATTTCCTTCAGAGTAGGAAAGTCCAATAAAAGTCTGCTTTTAATTCTGTAAGCCACAGAACAGCATGAAGAAAAGGCAGAGCTCCAGGCCCCTGACTTTAGTCTAGGCACTGTGCTCTCCCAGAGAGTACTGAGGTCTGCCATGCCTTTGCTTGGAGGCAGAGGACTACGGGAAGCCTTTCCAGAACAGTCCCTAATTGGGACTTGCACATAAGATGCAGTCTACTTATGCACATACCTTTACTTTGAAATTTACAGTATGAAAACTGGACTGGAAATCTCCTTTGAAAATACCTTTGGACAGCTCAGCAGTTGGGCAATAAATCAGAGTCAAAAGGAACTTTCCATAGTTCAAGAGAAAGCAGCTACGAAGCATACTGGGAAAACCCAAAACAACCAGAAAATTTAACCTTCCTTTTTCTGTGCAGCATATCTGAAAGTCAGGCTATGACACTCATACCGATGCCTACAACAGTGATGAAACTTACCTTCAAACTCTGAATGACTTTAAGCATGAATTACACCTTTCTAATAAAACTGTGCCTAGAGAAGCATCCAAAACATCCCTGAAGATGTCCATTATGTGTATTTAACTCAAAAATAAGAAGGTCTCAAGTTACAGGTAATTGCTACATCCCTGAGGAAAGTTTTAGCATCTAAAAAGAGAAGTAAGATTTGTCTCTGTAGCAAGTCAATTAAATTATTAGATAGAATTGACAATTAAAATCTGTATTTATCAAACACAGCAATTCCTTAATATTATTTAGTCACTTATACCCCTGTAGTTAATGTTTTGAGGACATCTCCATGAACAACAAAAATACTGGGGGGGTCTGCCTCTACTATCACAGACCACAGCAGCAGAACTTTTTTCTCCTTGTTAAACATTTTGCTTTGGCAGTGTCAAGAATGAGTTCCATTAAAACAGCACATACTAATTAAGAATGTCTTCTCTTCAATTATGCTTTGAATTAATTGCCTCACATATCTCTAGCACGTTACATGTTTAACTGCATCTTAAAATACAAAAATGTAATTGTTTTATCTCTTCTCATTTTTCCATGCCATGAAACATGCCCGTGGAGTCTTTCTTCTTCTGTTATCTCTTTATGGAAAGGGCTAATAGCAATAATAATGGAATATACTAATAAAATGAAAGCAAATAATTTATATATTCAGGTTTTATATTAAATCAAAGTTAGATAATTTGTCCAATATTTAGCACATTCTGAACTCCCCAGAGGGGAAAACTGGCATTAAACAAATGCTGAAACTGTACAAAGGACAAAAACCTGAACATTTGATGCTGGGCTTTTCTTGTAAAAATGCTTATTTTTACAGAAAAAATGAAAGATTAATAGCCTGTTAGTTATGGTATGAAAGAATTCAGAATATCTGGCTTAAGAGTATCTGTTTTAATGATAGCCTTCAACTGTGAGTTGAGAGTTATATTTAAAACCCACAATAAGTTAAAACAAAAACCAACCCCACAACTCATTTTATTTTGATGAAGAGAGTTACAGATGTGCACAGAACTTCTAAACACATTTATACGTATTCTTCAGAAAATTACTATGGTCATGAATAAAGTTGAGCCTACATTCAAGTGATTTGTGGTTTCAGGACCATAATTCATGATTGGAAGAAGCGGCAGGAGAGCATGGGACAGCATGGCAAATGTAAGTAGGCTGGTTTTGTGATGTTTTTTTTTTTTTTTTAATCAAAAAATTTATGGCCTGAAAAACCCAATTTTCAGATTGCAAATTTTACAGCTTCAGCTCATGAAACTAATCAGGAAAATAAGAATGATTTGCTTCACAGCAAAGCAATGAAATGTTTCAAGCTTTTGTTTAGGATTAGCCTGTGTTTCACTTACAAAGAATCTTTCAAATCTGTAAAGAAAGAAAAACATTCCATTTTTCAGTCACATGGAAAATTATTGTCTTTTTCCTCTCCCCCAGTTTACTTTCCACATTATTTCACTACGACAACTTGGAAAATGTTAACCCCCATTCTTGACTCTTGGGTAAGCCAGAAATGTGCTTTGTTCTACTGAGGACAGGAAAATAAATGATGTCGCTGTTGAAATAAAAAGGCATTTGTCCATTTGCAATGCTTGTATTTTTCTGTATATGATTAGCAGACATTAGTCTTGCACTTCTACCAATAAAGTGTTTTAACAGCAGCCAACAACCACTAACATTACCACACAGATTTGTGTCATCTTTGCCAGTACTGGTACCCACTTTCTGGCAGATGGATATTTTTTTAGTCTGAGTCCTCAGTAGATTGCATTAGTTTCCCCAAATCCTCATCTGCTTTTAGAACAACTTCCTTAAATATTGATCTTTTATTGGAAGACTGAGTGGCGTATGGTTAAATTTCTTTATCAGACAGATTTCTGAGGTTTGATAGGAGGCGCAGTGACAAGCCATCAGAAAATACTAACTTCATCTCTACGTTATTAATCTATAGACAGAATTAAAATCCTCCAAATCAAAAAGTGTTAAAATGATCCTATCCTGAATACTGACTTATTCGTATTTTATCTGCAACAACAAAGCAAGTAACAAAATAAGAAAGATTACTTAAATCTACTTAATTCTGCAGAATGGGTTTCATTAAGCAGAACAAATGAAATGAAACAGTTGGAGTGCCATTAATGCTATTACAGGTCTCATTATTCTTTTCAGTATAAACATCCATATAAGGGATGAATCTAATATGGGTAGACATTTACACTGGAATATGAACTCTATTCAAAGGTTCAAACCCTTTCTGGATTTGTAATGAAAATGTTCACATTGTCACAAAACTGCAACTTGCCGCTTTTAGTGATTAGCAACATCCTTTATTTCAGCTCTTTTTTTGAGCAAACAGAACTTGGGAAGCAGACCAAATATATCAAGCTTGTGCACTATCGTAATTGTACCCCAAGGACTAATGAACAAACCTACTCGATTTTGCATGTAGTTAACACTATGTCTTAGAACTGCCCTGATTTAAAACTCGGGTAGAAATACTGAGCCAGATATAAACCACAACTTGTTTGAAACTTTCAAGTAGTTAATAAAAGTAGTTTTATAGAATCAAATGCATAGTGCCAAGTTTGGAATGACAGATGACAGTGGCAGATGAAGCATCTTCGTTATTTTGCTCTTGTGTTATTAATAGGATTTCTCAAAAAGCAGTAATTGCAATTATTATATTAAAAATTCAGGCTACTCAAAGTCCCCTGGTCCAGCTCCATGATGGAGCATTGATTCAGCCTAAATATTAACTGAGAAGTTGGGAAGTCTTATAACCTTATAAACCTTATAAAACCTTCTGTGCCTTAAACGGAAACTTTCATTGATAATATCTACATTGCAGCAGTCTGTGTTCTAGGAAAGAGCAGCTTCCCATACAGAAGTAGCACACAGAAGGCACAATTGCTCAAAGCTGCACAGTAGATATGCTCTGTGCTTTTTTACACAACATAAAAACCATCTCTTTCCTCAAATATTCCTACATGAGGGTAACATTTCAAAGCACAGTCTGAAGCACTCCTAAAATTACCATTTACCTAAAGAAAATTGTATTTGCTGAGATCTGGCTTTAACAAAAATTGTCAATTACCACTTTGCTGCAAATCACTCTAGCTGTAAAACACTACCAGTGTGCTTTGCTGATACTCATTCCACTTTATAGCCTTAAATGCACAAGAGACCCTATCTTTTTCCCAGTTATTAAATTTCATATTATTTAATTTTCTGTGCTGGATTGTATTATCTCTTTATTTACTAATTTTAAAATAAAATTGGCATTTTTAAAGCAAAGAATTGAGAGTATCTATCAGTAACCTTTTCCTAAAGCAAGAAAAATTTGCATTTCCTGTAAATGTGAGGCCTAAATGATCCCTCAAATAAATCCAATAGAGTGAAAATCTAAGGGTTCACCAACGGACCAATAAGTCTCTAAAGTAAAGCCTTTTCATCATATTAAAATAAACAGAAGCACTTCCTGCACTACACCTGGCAACCCTGTTGAGCCTGGGCATTTATTAGACATGTTATACAAAACCCTTGTGCAGAAGTTTTCATTCTTTGCAAGTAGTTAAGATGCCATGGATTTTTCAGCACAAATGCTTGGTAGTATTGCAGAAGCTGTAAATCCCAAAGTACCCTAGGGTAGTTTGTATTTCATGTGCAAAGAAGAGTGGGAGAGAGGGAGAAAGAAAGTTTCCTACCATAGTAAGTGAGACGCCCTCTTGCAATATTTTTTCCTCTTGAGTTTTCAGTAATACATTCATACAGTCCTGCATCCTCCTGCTGGAAATTAGGGATTTCAATCATGCCATTGGATTTTCTCAGCTTTATTTTACTTGGAAATGGCAGACCATCAGTTCTTCTCCAGTTAATCTGAGGCACAGGGCTAAAGGGAAAATAATGGGATTTTAAACAGCTTTGCATAAAGTATGTGATTGTCAAAATTAGATACTTAAACTCAGAAGTGACTAAAAGCTTGTGTTAAAAGTGGTATTCATACTGTATATGACAGATGGGCAGACACTACAGCAACACATTTGCATACACCGGCTCTGTTTCATGTGCTGTCATTCGTGATACTGAATTTTTCATGAATATCTGTGTGAATGTCCAGCAATTTCTTGTAACTCTGCACTGGCCCCCCTAAAGACAGGTGAGATTTACCAGCGAGTGCCATGGAAGGAGAATCAAAGCAAAGTCTTTGGAAATTCCTATCCTACAACAGTCATTCATTCTCCGATTTTAAAACCTTCACTCACCTAGCTGGGGAACCAAAGCAATAGCATGTGATCAAGTTATCAATCTGGCACATACAATTACGAACATCTGACAAAGCTGTCTGAAAATAAACCACAAAGTGGTAAGTAAATACATTTACCGTAACATAAATGTGTTCTCAGATCATTTGTGAAGTAGAAAAGATATCAACTGTGTGTGAAATATCATTCAGAAGTGAAATGCATTTTAATCTTTACTTCAACTATAAAGGAAGAACAATATTATGACAGCATCAAGTACATTTAACAGTAAAACAGAGACTTCTCACAGACTTCATCTCCTTCTACACAGAGAAAGCTGAGTTAGGTCAAAGAAGATATGGAAAACTGCACTGACATTAACTCAAAATAATTTGAAATTAAATGTAAATTCCTGCATTGGCAACAGACACATTTTAGTTCTAAACAAAATCAAGAATTACTCCAAAAATCTGCCCTCTTATTCCAAGGCAATAATTATGATGACCAAAATATGATCTTCAGACCATATATGACTGCCAGAACTCTGTATCTCTTGTGTGTGAACCCTTATGTGCTTCAACTTTCAGTATGGATGAAGTTGAAAACTTACTTTCCTAGTGCAAAGCATTCTAGCTTCACAGTTGAGCCTTTAGCTGCAGGAAGTGTCTCAGGAAACTGAACTTCTATTTTGGGTTCGTATTCCCCCATCACACCTATAGAAGACAGTTGAAAAAGGTATTTTTCATTTTTAAAAGCCTTTTATCTCACTTTAGTATTGCATCACATTAAAAATCAAGTTTACTTCTCTCACACTCTATTTACAGAGAGAATCATAGGGACCTGCAAGCGAACTCACTGTCAGGCTTCACAGAGAAAGAGAAATGTGCAACACAAAATACTTTATCTTCTTATAAAGCAATCAACATTCTGAGAATGCATGAAAAGTTACACTGTAAGAGACAAAAACATTCACAGACGATAACTAGATATGTTACTTAGTCACAGTGCAGAAGGGAAGTCATACCATCAGTGCGCAGCACTAGAGGCGTTGGTGAACCAAGAACTTGGCTGTTGGTCACAGTGCTGGTTACAACGCAGGTGTAATTTCCCACATCTGACGGCTCGACTTTGGCTATGTAGAGGTGACCGGTCTCTTGAGATACAAATCGCCGACTGTCCTCTTGCACAAACGATGGATATTCATTGAAGATCCAAGCAAATGACAGTTCTAGTTGGTAACAAAAAAAGAAGCAAAGATGTTTGTTAAGGTTTTTCACTTTTTTTTTTTTTCTTCAAAGATTAGGTTTTTCATTACCGAATTTTACAATACTGTACTGTGTAACAAATAGGACCAGACAGCTAATGATTGTCAAATCTGTATCTCCTCTGGCAGAAGAAAAAGGTAAAAGGAATTCAGTGCTTTATGCACAGATATATTTTTTTTAACTACTATTTGATATGCATGGAAATCAGGCAGCAACAATGAGACAACACTTGGCTAAAATGGAAGCATCATTCATTTGAGGGTTGAAACTGGATGATCTTAAGGTCCTTTCCAACCCTAACTATTCTATGATTCAGTAGCTACTTAACAACTTAGCTACATGCTTAGCAGATAGAACAGTGTAGGTGTATGCAAGTGAAAGGAATGTCAAAAGAAGCATGGATTTCCAGTAGGGCTCAACACACAACAAATCTCTATTATTTAAACAAAAATCCATTAAAATTACATTTTAGAAATCTCTGTATATCAAGGCAAAGCAGCCCTCAGTACCCTTCATTATGGTCATCAGAAAGGAAAAACCACACTTCAAAAAGATAAACTCACACTTGGCAAAAACTGTGTTAGAACTCTGAGCTCTGTGTATCCAATTTTAATTGGCAGAAGCTCCTTCCTGTGTGAGGCCATGTGTTTGTCTCATTCCTATCCTACATTATCAAAGGAAATTAATTTTTAATGGTTTTCCAGACAAGACATAATTTTTCACCCAAGTGCCACTGAGTTGAACGTTTATAAAAAGATCACAGCTTCTGCAAGTGCTAATTGGAGACCGTTACCGCTTGATCGACCTGCTGTCATGTTAAAATATCCTGTAGCATTTGCACTGCCCCTACAAAATGGAGATCATCCCTTTTTGCACAGGTTTAATTTGAAAGCGCATAAATTTGGGTGCAGCCATGAAATGGAGAACAGGCATCTTCCTAACCCTCAGTGTTGAGTACGAATGCAACACTCAGGAAAGTGCTAATAGGGCAATTTAACACGAGGTAAGATTGCGTGGATGAAAAAAAATACAGTAAATTATTAAAATATTTATGGACTGGCTAATGCAAAAAGGGCACTGAATAAAATGGCTTATCATAACTGAACTTGATTCTCTTCTATCCGTATTTAAACTCCTTCCATTAACATAGTTTCACAGGGGCAGTGGGTATGAACAATTAACAGAGTCAGGACTTTTCTCAAGAGTTTAACTTCTGTCATGTTGGGAAGTATTTACTGTTAAAAACCAGCTATCTACCCTTCCAGACCTGCAGTGTGTCTCCTCAGTTGAAACTATGGCTTTTACTAAGAGTTCCCTCCTATATGACACGAGAAGTATAATTAATTTATGGTAAGGAAGGCTAACAAGGATTTGCCAAGTAAAGAAAGGGTAAGTAGCACAGCAGACAGTAAAATCCTAGGATTTAGGTTGACTTCAGTCAGACTTTTGACATGTGCCACAAGAGTATTCATACAGTCACCACCACCAAGAAAAATTGTACATCTGTTCTCCCATCTTACAACACAAACACCGAGATGTAGTTCTCAATGGTTTGTTGTTGAATGGAGGGGGCATGTTGAGTTAGTGCTGTGCAGCGGGGAGGTGGCATCTGGGCATTGCTCTGGCTGTGGTCTGGCATTATCCTATAACAATAACAATAACAATAATAATAATAATAATAATAATAATAATAATAAAGTACACATGAGGAGTTTGAAGGGGACTGTGACCTCTTTGACAACGAAGATTATATGGTCTTGCTAAATGGGAAAGACCAGAAAATAAAGCATATTTCCATTTCTACAGAGCAGCTGGATGAAGAGGGTGAGCACAAGGCTGAGGGAGAGGCTGTAGACCAAGTCAGGTATCAGTTCAAGAACTGTAATTAAAAAACAAATAAATTTACATTTTCAGCTCTACATCAAGCTCAGACATCCACAAGACACAAACGTGTGGGAAGCCAGGCTTTACTGGTTCTGGTATTTATTGACCTACTTGTTTTCCTTAGCTCAAACTATTATTTTATTCTTAAAAAACCAAAACCAAAACAGAGTACATAATTCAAAGCATTCAGAGGGGACGGACGTATCTGGATACACAGCAGGAAAATAAGCAGCTTGATTTCGTTCATATTATATGTGGTTAAGTCAAGAGTAAACTCACTGAAATCAATCATTATGATTATGAAAGCCATGCAAAGTGTATTCCAGTTTAATTGGATCCTTCAATAGCCTATGAATAAGCACTCCTGGAAACCTAATTTCCCATTCAAGATATATTTTCATCAACTCTCTTAAAAAAGGAGCAGGGTGTTTCTTTACCAGTGCCCCACAGCCACTCTCCAATTTTATATTTATGGTACTTTACGAAATTGTATTCTTATTTTCTAAAAAAAATCATATTAAACGACTTGTTCTGTGATTTATCGTGTTTACACCATTTGCCTGTTGCTGATCCTAGCGCATCTCAAGGGACATAAACTCACTCCCTTTCTGTCAATTACAACTTTTCAGTTGATTTCCTGTTATAAATGGAAGCAATATGTCTCTCCTGGGCTTCCTCAAAGATCTAAGCCTTTGCTTTCCAATGCATTTTTTCCTTATTTGGTGACCATACATGGATAAGGTATTGGAAATTACAGTTATTACTCAATTTTTATTTGCTTACTACATCTTGGTTGGCTTTTCCTCCTTATTTTGCGTTATTTGACTATTATTTACTGTGCAGTCTACAAGCCACAATGCAGCAGCTTCATAGTGTTCCAGGCAATCTGTTCCCCTAAGTGTTCAATTAAAAACTGCTTATAAAATCACCTGTCATTTTTTAACTTAAATTTTTACATAATTCAACACTTAAAACGGCAAGGCCTTTGAGGTCCACCATGGTCATTGCCTGCCATCTACGAGCCATAAAAAAATAACCCAACACATACCTTCATTTCCTATGTTGTTAAAGCAACATAAGGGGGTAAGCCCCACACATTCAGTTTTTAACTGGGTACAGAGTTAAGCCTTAAGCTCATCTCCATGCTTTTAGAAAGATTGCTTTTAATTGTATTACACATTTTCTCTGAAAGGCTGCAACACATCAGTAGGAGACTGCTGATGGAACCAGAGCAATTTCATTACAGTAAACAGAAGGATGCTGGGGACGGACTCTTCATTAGGGATGGTAGTGATAGGACAAGGGGTAACGGGTTCAAACTTAAACAGGGGAAGTTTAGATTGGATATAAGGAGGAAGTGCTTTCCTGTTAGGGTGGTGAGGCACTGGAGTGGGCTGCCCAGGGAAGTTGTGAATGCTCCATCCCTGGCGGTGTTCAAGGCCAGGTTGGACAGAGCCTTGGGTGACCTGGTTTAGTGTGAGGTGTCCCTGCCTATGGCAGGGGGTTGGAACTGGATGATCTTAAGGTCCTTTCCAACCCTAACTATTCTATGATTCTATGAAAATCCAAAACTATAAATTAATTCAGGAATTCAGCAAAGCAAAAGTTTTGAGTGTGAGGGGAAGGCATATAGACATATGACCAGAAGGAGAAGGATAAAGTTTTATCCACCAAATACACAAATTTTGAAGGTCATCTCTTGCTCCTTTTGTTCCAGACCATCACTCCTATATACATGCTTAATAGTATCTGCTAGCCCCAGAATTCACATCTAAATTAGGTTTCTGAAATAAATACCAAAAGTAAATGCTGTGAACAATGTTCTTCTGAAGCAGATTTAAGCTTCTGTTCAAAACTGACTAGGCTTCAGTTAGTAAAGCAGATGTTCCCATAAACAGTCCTGAAAAGAAATTAAATCCCTTGATTTTGAATGCATCAAGCTCACTGAAGTAGAGGTTTTATGTTTGACTTTTTAAAGAAGTTTCATGTCAGTCATTGATACCCAAATCTATGTTATTTCATACAGTTCTCCTATTCAGATTTTACTCTATTCTGTAATTGAGGTATAGGGGCAAGCCAAAATACCCTAGTATTTTCTGGCTTCAACTGGCACTCTGCCTAACTCGCAGAATCTTATATGGCTTCTAAAAAACTGTGTGCAAAAAAAGCAATCAGACAAAATTTAGCAATGACAGAAACTGTAATTAAAGACACTGAAATTGGTAACAACCAGCTACTTTGAATTGTGAATTATCTACCTTAGAGTTAAAAGTAATGGAAAAGTAACACTGATTTTGAGAGGATAATGACAGATTTCATAATTAAGGAAGAAACCAATTAGCTCATCATTTGGCCAGGTTTCAGCTCCAACTGTGACGAAATGTCAGAAAATGGAGAAAAGCCTCTTCCTTTGCGGATGAACATCACTCAGGAAGGCGTAAGCACTCAGGGCACAGACAGGAAGCAATCGGGTACGGTTTTGTGGGGCACCCACACACAGTCAACACTGCTGAGGACAGCTCCGCACGTCTGTCCACAAAGGAACCCCTAGGAAAGTGCCAACAAAGTATTTAGAAGTAGGAAATTAATCTGCATGAGGTGGAAGTGCATTGAATTCCCAGAGGACGCTCTTAACCTTGACGCAAACCAGCCTTAGCGCACTGCAGCCTAATCCTCAACAGGATTACACTATGTTCTATCTTACATACACTACCTTCAAACATATCATTAACTACTTTTCCTACTTGGGCAAACTCCAGCTGTTTTATTCCACTTAGTTCTCTGCCTCAAGTAGTCTATCCTTCCTTTGGCAAGCCAGCACAACCAGCTGCAACTGGACTTTAGCCAAGAAAATAGGTAATACTTTATTTCTGCCATAAAATAAATCACATCTTTGGGGTTTTTTTGCAAACATTAAAGGATGTTTTCAAATAAAAATCTTATGCATTGCTGGCAAAAGAAAAAAGTTAAAATAGGTGTAATGTCCTCCCAGAGTGGGGAAAATGATCTGGAGATTTATGCATGCTTCTGAAATTCACCCCCAAACCCTTTAGAACAATTCCCTTCTTTTGGCTGAAGATGTTTCTGTTCATACAAAATGCAAATTCCATGATGGGAATCCAAGCCCAGCTACAAAAAGTGACGAACATATCCTGAGAAACAAACTGTATTCCAGAGTGTAATGGAAACACTGATTGGAAACTAACATAGACCATTAATCATTCTGGCATAAAAGGTGAATTATTTTATAGATAAAACAGATCAATATTCAGCATGCTCTGCAGGTAATCAGGCATTAACTTCTGCATATGGAATAACCCAAACCAAGGAGAGCAGTGCAAGATACCTACGTAATATCCTGCAATTTCAGTCTACACATTTAATGAGAATATTAAAAGGTTTTAGCTGAAATTGCAAGGTTCCTACTTCAGGCTAATACCTAATTTTCATTTTTTAATGGAACGTGGTCAGAGTCCACTCATTCTCTCATTTAAAACAGAACTGGTGTGATGTAAATAAAAGTTAGTTGCGGCATAAAGTGTGTTTATCTTTACTGCCTCCTACCTACACCACAACCACAGAACAGGCCCAGGAGTAATTGCACACACTGCTCTGTGACCTGTCACTGGCTGCCACTGGTGGCAAAGCTCTGGTGATGTAGAACAGCCCACTGAAGGTCTGCCTTTCTCTACACTCAATTTTTTTATTAAGTCTTTCAAAGCAGCATCAAAAGCAAAGCACAGCATTCTAATTAAAACATAAACATTTCTGAGCTCATCCTTGTGAAACACAGATGTGCCAGCCTGGCAGTGTTGTTTTGTTATCAATACCACAAAAACCCTCACAGTAAATAGATTTTCAAACGGCACATCCACTGGAAAAGCAGCTCAGTGACACGGCCCTGCCTGCTGTCTGCCTTTTCACTCCTGCTCTCCTGTCACACAGGGGATTTAACCATTAGCCAGTGTTGTTTCAAACTGAACTTGACCTTCTAGCATCAAAGTGCCCCTTAACTGGCAGGTTAAATGTTCCTTAGTGCTCCAACGGAAACCCAGATGCTAATGGGAAAGTCAAAGAAAACGCTTTTCTACATTTAGTTTTCAGTGCGGAGTAAAACTCAGTTTTGCTTCCCCTGTAGTTGTGCTCGATGATGATGGATTAGATTCTCTTTATCACACCTCTGAACCAACTGTTTCAGACTAGCTGTGTCATTCAAAGTATACAGGCTCTGATCAAATCGCCTGTACTTTGGAAGTATACAGCAGAGTAAGAAACTGCTTTAGAAAGCAATATTTAAATACATACCCATTAGCCATACCCATTTCCAATGACAAATTGTTCTTTTAATCACCTCCCTAGAACTTTACATATATTGCTCAGAGCATTTCTAACAACTCTGTTGTGCTTTTTCAGTAGTTAAAGTATTTTAAAATTGCTTCCTGCCTGTAATAATTTTGAGGCTAAAAAGATCACAGTTTAGTTTATTGCTCAACTGATTTCTTCTGAATGCTAAATATTAAGAAGATAAACTAAGGGAAACTAATGGAAATCCCCAAGTGTAAATTTTCCAAGGAACGCACTAATGTTGATAGGTGGAAGTAGTAATTAGTGACAAATTTTATTTGGTTGTCTTGCACTGATATAGGAGAAAGTACTTGGTAAACCCCTGTGAAAAACAAAAATCACTTTCAGTACTCTTAAGGAGTGTAATGATCAGCTACGGCTGCGTGCTGGGACCACAGCCATCTCCCTTCTGCTTCTTCCTAATCAATTACTCTGCTTCCAAAGAAAAACTCAAACAGTTTAGTAGAGAAAATAAAGAGCTGGGGGAGAAACCCCCTCAGGAACAGTTTAGGATAAAAATAATCTTGGTAAAGGGCCAAGCCCAGTTATTTTCTACAATTTCCTCCTCTTTTTCCCAAGGCATACTTAAGACACCTGGGATGAGCCAAGTGAAAAAGCTTGACCAGAATTTTTTCCTTGCACTTTAGTTCATCCTAATCTACCTGTCCCTCTTTCTTTCCATTCCCGGCCCCTTCTTCCAACAAACACCCCAACAGCAAGAGGCACAGTTTCCCTTTAAAATACTCTAATCTCATACTGATGCCTCTTTCGGTTTGTTCAGGAAAAAGGGCTAATGAGAGCCAGCCTCAGCAATGAAGTGCACACCCCAAAGTCTTTTGAGGTCTTCTGGAGTGCCCACAAACATTTTGTTCACGAAAATTGTGCAGTATTATTCCCACAAAAGCCTGCGCTAGTCTTTGCTCGCTCTGACAACAGCTACACTATACATGCTACTACTGTATGTACTTAACTCTTGGTGCATCTTTAGTGGAAACCAAATGCACTGCAGACAGGAAAAGCTGATCCAATCTTACGCAAAACTTCTCCCTGGGCTATCGGTGAAACTGGAGCACAGGTTTATCAAAAGAAAGTGTTTTGGAAAGTCTGTATTTGATAAAGTGCAGAACAGACAGAGAATCTCTGTAGTATCGGTTTGTTACCAGTGGTAAAAATAATGCTCTGACAGACAGAAATCACTGTAAAACCCAGCTGTGAATGGGTATTACTGTCCCTCATACGGACAAATGCAAGTGCCTCTTGGGTACCATTTGATTTGAAACTGTCAGCTGAAATTTGTGCAGATGAGGATGACAACACCAGCAGGACTATTGCAAAATATATTTTTAAATAAAAACACCATTTCTCCTTGGCAGACTGAGAACAGCTCGACAACGCTACGGAACCAGTTTTATGGCCATTGCTTTTACAATATTCAGCATACTAGTCTCTTTAGAATCCATTTTTGTGCAAAGACCTCATAATATGCCTACTGGAAGTATGATTTATTGCTCTTGCCCAGATAGGTGTCATCCACAATCTACAACAAAACAAAAAGTGGAAAACCAGGGTGTTTTCAGCCTTCTGAAAACACACTGATGGGCAGCTGAAAAGAAACCATATTTTGGAATCCTATCAGTTTGGTTTTGCTTTGCTTTAAGGGTATGAACTGCTTCCAAAGCCAAATTAAGTTAAATTAATTCAATTTACAGGAAAAAAATAACACACCCCAAACCCAGTATTCTGATATTCAAGAGTTGCAGAAAAATAATCAAAGCATCAAAATATTTCTGGCACATGAGATACTTTCCACGCCATGTTATTCACGAATAGCATAGATTTGCTGGAACATGTAGGTCTCCAAATGGTGATACAAGAGACATTAGCAAAAATTTGCAAGTCTAAATACTAATTCGTAAGTGACATGACATTATCCATTGAATAACTTGTCATACCAAACAGTGAGCAATAAATTGGGTCTCAGGTTTTCATGATCTAATATTTCCTGTTAGCATGTCACAACTTCAAAAAGATATGCTATAAGCTAAATTGATCCCTATCCTTCAAATATGGCCTCGTTTATTAATTAGGTCCACATTTATCAGGCCATGGTAATAAGATGGAGCACATATTTCTGCTTTATATGTAGAAATATCCTGGCCATGTTGCATGAAATAGGAACTCTGAGGCTAATCATGACAATAAGATAAGTAGAATTTCCCTGCAACTTTTGAGCTACAGCTTGCCAGCTCCTCAGTGTTCTTGTGGGTTATGGTCATATTCCATGTAGTAACAGGGTAACAGGGAGTCTATCCACCAACGTAAGTCTAATGCCTGTTTTTTCCAAGTAAGCCTTAATTCTTTGAAATAACCGAATAACTATCAAGTAAATCTTCTACCATTAAAAAAATCCCCATCTTTTCCTCTGTGTATATAGCAGCTCTCAACCCACCACAGACAACAAAAAAGGACTATGCCTCATTGCTTCCTCCCCTCCTAAAAAACAGAATATACCTCAATCAAAAATGTCAGATCAGTAAAACTGACTATATTAAACAAATACAAATCACAATATACAGCTAACAGAAATAACTGAAGATAAGCTACATGATAATCAAGATACACACACAGTAGTAACAGTAGGTAAAACACTAAAGGAATTTGCAGATTTGCTTTACTCTGGGCTTTGTCACTCCTTAGATACCGATTTTGGAACAAAATCAGTATCAGAGAAAAATCATTTTTAGATCTCCATATGCCTAGCCTTCTCTGTTCCTGGCAGGATGGAAAAAATTAGCATCGCATGAATGTTTTTTAGCTGGCTGCATGTTAAGTGTGCCCAATATTAAGTTTTGTATGTTGAGATGTTTGTAATAGCAACAGTCCTTCAAAACCATCAAGACATAACAGTAACCCAATAAAAAGTGAAAATAGCTGTAGAAGCTTCCTTAAAATTTAGTGGTTATAACAACTGAAAAAGATGGCAGTTCTACATAAGTCAATTTTAGATGTCAGATTATCTTTTGAGTATGTGGGTGAGAAGATTTACTGATTTGCGGAGAACATAGGGTATTTTAACAGGCTCTCTGTAACAGAATTAAAATTATATACAGAAGTATGGTCATGCAGAACGATGACAGATGACCATCTTAATTAGCCAAAACTCACTGCTTAATTACAATACAACATACATTATCCAACATAAAACTCAGTTGAATTAGTAAGATATTTAGGGGGAAGTCTAAACACAGAGGTAGTCATTTATTCCCTCTCCCATAAAGCGAATTTCCAACATGACTGTTAAAAAAAAGATGAAATGCACGAACTCTAAGGAAAATATTCTTGTGGTTTGCCACACAGCTCATGTCTAATGGCAGAAATGTAAAACTGATCAGAGCATCCTCAGCTCGAAATACTGAGCGCCATCTTCCTCCCATCGTACACAAACAGCCAACACACAAACAAAGCTAAAATACAAGCTCAGGATATGAGTTGATGTGTACAAGCTTAAACAAGGTTTAATTTTGGTTTAAATGGTAGATGCCCATATCCTGATGGAACTGGAACTGCAACCTTCAAAAGAACAAAAGCACGGAAGGAAGATATTCCTTATCACTTATGTAAATACCTATGGCTAAGATAAGCAAACAACAACAAAAAAAAAATACGCTAAATTGCAGAGAGGAAGCAGTTTCCTTTTTTTCCATATTATGAACTGGTATTTCTTTTGGGATTAACATTGGTTACTATTGTAACTGGGATGCTGCATATGGAGGAATAATTCCAATTTAATCCATCTCTTCTTGAAGACTTCTTACAAGAATATAAAACATAAGTGCAATTAAGCTAGCAAGAACTTAGAAATTGCATGAACATGACAGAATATTAAAGAACAATATTTTGGAGGCTAAAGGGGAAGAGAAAACAAAGTATTTGAGAAGGTTTTTACAATCAGTATTGTCTGAAATTATTCAATAGTTTCATTCAACAAATACAGAATCCAAGAAAAAAAATCTGATCAAGGGTCTGGAAAGGGCTGAACAGCCCTCAGGCCAGGTCAGCTGTTCCTAAACCATTCCTGCTATTCCTAACAAACTAGCTTTGCTTAATGGATGGCTATTTTATCTAAGGCTTACCAACCTGCATTCTACCACACCAGATCTAAAGGCACTCTATGTTTGATGTCACTGCTGCAGGTATACTTTAGTAAAGAAAGAAGAGGAAGGAACTTTTCCACTTGGCCCCATGTCTCCTGAAAACTTTACTGGTTAATCCTCCATCCCTCAGATGAATCCAAGGACCTTAAATAATTCTGGTACCAGCCCCCAATTCCACTTGATAACTCAGGGAGCCCTCAGCTCTCTCCTTTTTTTTTTTTTCCACAAATAACACAGTATGGGGGTGTCATTCATACCCCATCTGCTGACTGCAAAATAAATTCTCACCTCTTCCACGTGTTGATTTAAACCACTGTTCTTCGCAATGTGAGCATGTTTTATATCACCTCCTGTTCAACACTTCAAACTTGAACACTGCCAGAGTCAGGCAAAGTTGTTGTCAGTTTGGCAGTCACCTCTGGGTGTATACCCATGCAAGAGATGCGAGTATACGAAAGGCTGGGTTAATATGGTCTTTAGACTGCACAGAGAAGCAAAATTCAATCATTCTAATTCTTATAGATAGCTGGGAGAATGACCCATTTTCTCAGCAACTGAAAAGACAAAGCTGTTGCAAGGCTATAAAGATGATTTAAGAGTACGTATCAGTTTAGAGAAAGAAAAATTCTGCAAGCTCAGACAGTTGTAAAATTGCCACTTTATAGCTGTGTCTGCTTGGACTCCGCCAAATTTAAGAGGCCACAATACCTATATTATTCTATTCAATGTTTAGCTTATATTACCTTGTCTTTGCAATCAAATCAAATGTTTTAATATCACAGCCCTTCAATAATGAGACTCCGCATCAATTAAAAACAAATAAACCTAGTTCCTTTCAAATATTACTTGAGGCTCAATAGCAATTAGTCAAAGACTGGAGATGCAGAATGAATCATAAAGTGTATGGGCAATTTCTGGTGCAGCAAGTATCCACACAGGCAGTTTTGTCACCCCCCTCAAGACAGCAGTGTTTTAAATTATGCCATCATCATTACGTTACACTAAGAAACGTCTTGATTGCAAGAACACAGGCAGATACTGGCATAATTAAAGACAACAATCTACTCTTTGCAATAGTCTAGACGTAGAAAAAACTAGATTTATCGAGGCTTGGTAACTGTGACTGGGCAGAATTTAATTCCAGGAAAAAACCTCTATTAATTACTAGAAATATCATAAAAATCAGACATGTTAAGTGCACAAGAATTACTAGGAACTAGAAAGGCATTTCAAGATAAGTAAATCCTCTTAAGTACTTCCCTCCCCCTCTTTTGGTTTTATTTTTCTTCTCTGTATTTACTTCACAAACCAGATTACTTTCTTGCACTCTCTGAAAGATCTCCCTTCTGCATTTCCAGGGAGATATTCCACTTTACAGTCAATCCGCCCTGGTTGAAGCACAAAGCCTGGAAGGTCCTTACCTCCCGTGCGGGGGGGTGGTCCGCAGAGCAGCACGACTCCCTGCCCCTCTCGAACTGACACGGCACTTCTCATTTTCGTTCTGGAGTTTTCAAGATCTGGTTTTGAAAGAAAGGTGAAGTGGATATTAGGAAACAGAAAACACTTAAATATACAGGAGCTTCAAGTTCTCAAATCACAGAATCACATCTCTTTGTATACCACTAACTACAGCAATTTCAGTGGACCGATTGCAAAAAAAAATCACTGATCAACACAAGAGGGAATAACAAAATTAGGATTGAAGTCAACTAATTTCTAAGAACATGATTGAATAGACAGTATGGAGAATTTTGTTCTTACTCTAGGCTTATGCTATTATAATTTTGATAACGAAAAAGGTGTCATAAGCGTAATTTAATAACAGGTCCATAAGCCACTGTTTCTTCCAAAATGAAGGCTCTGATGAAAATAGCATCACGAGCCTACTGAGCTCCCATAGCCAACCGTAAAATAACACTAATATCACAGCTATTCAGGAACTGGATATCTGTCTTTTAAAACAGAAAGCCCTCGACCATCTCCCTGCAGCCTAATCCCTGTAACATTACTAAACTCTGTAAAGGCATGGACTTTGCACATCAGTGTACTAAACAGTGCTCTGCTCTGTCTGGCTCTAGGTCTTCTGTGATCACTTTAAGCTGTATAAGAAGGGGAAACAAATGCTACTGTGTGTAAACAGGCAAGTATTTTATCACAAATCTATAATAACTTTCCCTTTAACTGGTGACTCAAGATCCAAGAAAGTATGGCCTCATTATAGCCCTGAATTAAGCTGGATGTGACATGCAATACAGAGATCAAGGTTCTACAGTTTTTCCATGAATAAACCACTTCTTCTCATAATAAAACCAAAGAGGAGAAAATCTAAAAAATGCCTGTTTATAACCTTTTAAAGGACACTAACGCATAGCTTTAAAATAAGGCTGTCTTTATAGCCAAGCATAAGAGAAGTAGTGAATTGACCAAGAGTAGCTATTTCCCCAAATATCTTTTCCCCAAGTATCTTTTAATATTGAAAAGCAACAGCTGTTACAGTCAGAAAACTGAACAAGAGCAATCAGAATTTCAATGCTTCATTTAAAAAAAATACATTTAATGCTGCAATAAGATATTGCTGTATTAGTCTTTGTTACTGCACATAAAACTCATAAAAGGGTTTCTTAAAAAGGCTATTTTCAGCTTTCCAACTAAATTTCTTTGCAGGTAGGTATCAGGGCCTACCTTTTCATGCACAGAATAAATTGTGAACCTTCTGCTGGACGTGTTGTGGAGGTCACATACAACCACAGCCAAACCAATTTCACCAGATCAAAATAGCATGCCCTGCAATTTGTTTCAGGCCCTTAAGCATCTTTTTCTCTGCTCTCCATAACAAATAAGATTGATTACCCACCCCAACACAATTCCCCTGAGTCAGGAAAGGAAGTACCAAGAGCTGACAATGTCCCAGAGGACACACACTGTTCTGTATTAGGATGAAAGCAGCTATGCAGTTTGGACTTCAAAATTTACAAAAAGAAAAAAAATCCATTTTACATACACAATGAATTGCACCCAAATTTTGCCCCCTCACCTCACAACCACTGCAAGCCATAAATCTTGTGTAATACACTTAATCTCTGTAATTAAAATGGACTTATTCATATCACTACTTTCTAACCACACATGTTGTTTGATGTCTCCGTGCTGCCCAACACACTGTACGAGCAGGATAGGACTGGGCTGGGAGCACTTCCGGAAGGGATGCGACCTGGGAACATGCCAAGGCATTCAGAAAGGCACATCCTTATCATCCCGCAGGTACTCGGTGGGACCAACCACAGCTCTGCAGTCTGATCTGTTGCAATGTTGTGATGCAGAAGTTATTAATCACTGACTGCAGATGAAGACTGCTGTCACAGCGGATTAGTTTTTTGGGAAACAAGCAGCAATGCAAAATCCACCAGAAAATGAAGAATATGAGCTATGCTACGATGAAAGAGTAATTTTTCACTAATTAGCAGGAAGCTCTCCATCCTACCTTCTAGAGCGGCGCAAGTACCAGACTAATCATGCAGCTGCAAAAATATCATCACTTAATTCATTTATAGACTTGTATATACTCTTGACATATTGTCTGGCACCACTCTGAAAATAACTAACAATCACCGTGCAAAATAATAATAGAGTTAATTCTCTACCAGCATTATACAACAAAGTCCAAACCTCTGACCTTGGAAAGTACTTGCTGCTTACATGCAAGATTATAGTCTGATTTTCAGGCATCTCTGTAGCATACTCAAGTATTAAAGGTCAAAGCCAGTCGTGTCTGGTAGAATAGCAGAAGAGATTATTTGGTTCTGGGCTTTTTTTTTCATGTTTTTTTTTTTTTTTTACCAATAAAGCCAGTGTTCTAACTGCAATAACACCAGGGAGTAGTGCTGCATCTTCTAACAAAACTTGATATTACATGAAATCATTGGGAAGGAACATTAAGTTCTCAGAAAACTGGCAGGGTAAATAAAATGCCACAAAAGGTGGGCAAATAATGGAAATGACTGTTTACTTTTCAGAGATGGATTTATATCTCTGAAATCAAGAGGCTCTTGCTCTGCTGAAATGTCTTAATAGATAAAATAAAATTGGAAACAAAGGATGAGGATAAGAACAGAACAGAAGATAGTTTTGAGAAGTGATAAGTGACAACAGGACTTGTTTTCTAGCACCCCAAGGAGTAGCAATATCCCGCTGTTTTGTTTGAAAGAGAAGGGCAAAACCATATATATACACACATACATACATGGATTGTCTTATCAGATGTTTAAAATTTCTACTTTCTCAAACTGGTCACCTAAATAAAGCTGTTCCATTAGTTCCTCTTACCTAGAGTTTCTTTACTTCTTGCTTGCAAATTTCATCTCAAAACACTGCCATTCAGGTATGAAATGAGCAACTTTATAACTACTTTACCTGGCAAAGTCTCTAATCATAACACTGAAATTATTTTGGTAAAAATGTTACAAATACCTGACTACACAAGAAGAAAAAACAAAAACATCCAACTTAAAACCAGTCCAGAACTGTGTAATCTGTAAATTGAGTGGCTTTATTGCCTGGTTAGAGCTTGCCATATAGAAGAAAGTTTAAAATTAGCAACTTAGGCTTTCCTGACTCCAGAAAAAGCATTTTCTTCTCCCTTCTCCTGCATATTTGCCTCATTTCTTTAGTACCAAGTACATAAAGTTACTTCAACTGAAATACACATGCCAGTGCAGTAAAATGGGAGCAAGAAAACGTAACTCAGCTTTATTGAAAAGTCTTTCATTTTGGCCAAGGAGAACAAAAGTGTTCTTGAACACACAAGCAGCAAGGATATGAAAGCCACATATTCCAGTAGGTTCTCCCCTTCCACTTCGTAAGTTAAGTCTCAAGCACAATGCTAAGAACCATTTTGAAATATAGAGTAACAGTAACATTAGCATTGTACCCTGTAATACTCATTTTATGTATTTGGAACAGAAGCATTTAAAAGTTCACGTGATATTCATGACAATTAAGAGATACGGGTTTGTGAACTTTGGGGAGGAAAAGAGTACATTACATAGAGCATCTGTACAAGGTAAAACAGACCTTGTTCTTGTCTGACATCAACACGTGATAAAGAATTAAAAACAACTTCTCTTCATCTGCAGAACGCACGCCTGCTGACTGCAATCACTGCAGTTCACTGCAAGTACCTTCTAGAACATTTCTGGCTTCTGTAATCTTGCATAATCAAGGAAGGTAAGCAAATG
This sequence comes from Lathamus discolor, assembly GCF_037157495.1. Classification (NCBI taxonomy): domain Eukaryota; kingdom Metazoa; phylum Chordata; class Aves; order Psittaciformes; family Psittacidae; genus Lathamus; species Lathamus discolor. The sequence goes on along the minus strand of NC_088890.1, from coordinate 12,883,257 downwards.
GATCACACAAGATCAGATCAAATGTTATGCCCATGCTTTGAAAAGACACAGAATACCCCGTTATGAAAATTCAGAGAAGTTTTGATTGCAAAGCTGCTCCAGACGCATGACTTGCAGCTTATGGCAGCACTGAATTGTATCACATTTCCCAAGTAACCTGTGCAATGTTCTACCCCTAGTTACACATATCTCTACATAGGGTCTTCAAAGGATGAGTAGAAGCTACTAAAAATATACCAACTTCTAATTATTTGGTTGTTGTTTAAGTACTGCACATGACACATTCACTGCCTGGAGAGAAAGAGGACTTGGTAGGTTTCCAACTCCAAGCCCGGTGACATTCAAGTATCTTGCTCCACTTACATCAATTGATATGTATTGTCAGCATACATTTATTAGCAATCTGACCGTGTATTGATAATTGCAGAACAAGGGTTCAGGCTCTACAATCGTCCCAAGAGCCACTAAAATATTTATTACTTCATTAGACTCATTCTTATTAAAACAGCCAAACTTGTTAAACATACTTTATGTATATTCCGCACTGGTAGGATGTTCAAGTACCTAAATGAGTCAGGCAACCAATTCTTAACTGTTTTCCTGAATAGGCAGTTCTGATGTAGGGACTTAGTTTGATGTCAGCACATAATGAAGTACTAATTCACGACCCACTCACCCTGGTAAAAGTCACATTATTAAAAAGAAATTAAATACCAGTCTCTCAGCTCTTAAGAAAACATAACAGCCTCAGTGTGCTGTAATAGCTACCTTGGTCATGACAACTTCTGGAGAAAATAGAGTAAGACAAATTTGTTTCTTCACCACCACCTAAACTGCATATGTGCGTAAGAAATCTTCTTCCCCACCGTTCTACCTCCCCAAATTAGCTATACAGAAGCAATTCCATGGCTATTGATTTTTATACTACTTTAGACAAATACCAGAAACTGAATGTATACTTGGGCATAATTATAAGTTTCCTAAAAATACATGTATCCCCTCAACAGAATAGTTGGAATACGTGGGCTGTAAACCCCAACACATTGCTTGCAGACATAGAGAACTTGGAGAAAGCACAGAGCTCATATGGAGCAAGTGAGACTTTCTGCTGCTTTCCCCGAGCTTCAGATCAAGCCCAGAGGAATCATGCTGAGGTGGGAGGGAGGGATAAGACCAAAAATTATCTCTGTAATCATCAATTGCTGGAGGTAGAGAGGAGAAAAATATTATCAGTGCAAAAGTGAACATTACTTAAAGCACGCAAGGAACGAGGGTGATTTGTCACTTGAGAAGAGATTCACTGGCTACTGGGGAACCATCTCCAGCTTCTTTTTTGTCAGGCTGGTGTTGTAGTGAAATAATATCATTTCACAGCAACCTCTACAAAAATCTCTTAATGCTGTGACACACTGCTGAACTTCCATTTTATGGAACAACATTTATCTGTATGAAGGCAACAGTACAGCAGGTTACACACACACAGTGCAGTGTAGTTTTAAAACCCCATTGTGGAAATGGGAACGTAGTTCTGCAGCCCACAGCCAGCAGCACTGCCCTGTGCCTACAGCCAAGGATGTCAGAGGCATCCTAAGCCCCAAAAGCTCCAGGACAGGGCAAGCAGAAACAACCTCCCAACCTCAAGGTATGTTTCATTCACAACCCACTGCTTAGACAACTGAGTTTTTAGTTTGAAATACTGCTCCTGTCTCTGCTCACATGACACTAATCTCATTCAGCAAAGCCCATCCAAGACTGTGTTCTCACATCCATAGAAATATTGCCAATAAAATGCAATAAACTTCCACATAGAGAATGCAGGTGAAGGAAGAGACCCTGCAGGTTGTTTCCGTTGCATGAAAAGCAGAAATCTAACAAGTGAATCGCCCAGGGCTTAAGGGGCTGCCAGAGCCCTTTACAGGGAATGGCACCAAGAACTTGCAACACTTTTAAACTCTTCCCCCCACTGCCAAATCACTTGGGGTGCAGCAAAAAAAAAAAAAAAAAAGAAAACCAGGAAAGAAATAAACAGACTTATACCAATTAAACAGGAATGGTTTGAAAGTCACACATCAAAGCCCATGTTGTATAAAAACAAATAGGAAAAGCTAACAAGAAACTGGCACAGATGTATCAGAATGCTTTTGTGGGCTGTGTGGAACGGAGAGAAGAGACCAGAGACAGCAGAGAAAAAAAAAGCAGTAAAGGAACATGAATAGCACGAAAGTTGAGTCAACATCTGATGAGCAGGGAATTCTTTTTTGAAACCTGCTTTGCACTGGCAAAAATGACCTGAACTGGAAATAAATGAGTGTTACAAGGGAAATGCGAGTTTCGAAAGAAAAACATTCTCCAATAGGTATTTCCAAAAACATGCCTTCCATAAATTCATACTATCTGGGAATCGCCACTCAACTCCAGGCAAACACAGCACTGAACAAAGCAATTCAAGCAATTTGAGAAGTATCTCGTGAGGGAGGGATGTTTGCTCAAGGGAATTATACCACAGCCAAGTTCCCAAATGCAACACAGATTCCTTCCCCCCTAACACTTGCCTAAAACAAACCCTAAGAATACCCTGGCAGGCTACAAAGCACCTCCATTACTAACCACTCCTGACCACAAAGCAGCTTCAGTGCTGAAGAACACCAGGTTATTCACTTTTTAATAGGTAAACTGATGGCTAAATGCTTTGCCAGATTTGGGTCTAATTACCTAAAGGTTTGTTTAGTTATTAAATAAGTGGCAGTGCTTCCAAGAAGACTTCTCTCTATAAATAAATAAATCAATAAAATCCATCCTGTAACAGTTCAGTTTTGAAGCACTGGGAACATGCTGACAACAGCAGGACTTTTTTGTCCTACTTACTTCACTCCTTTACCTTTCCAAAGACAGCCACCTTCCTTAAAGAAATGGATGGATTCTCCCACAGGGATTACAGAATACCTCTGGGTTGTCACCAGAAAGTATTGCCAGGATATGGGTAACCAAAATTTGTCATTTTCCCCATCTCACTTTGTATGGAGCACCGGGCAAAATGCCCCACTGCTTTGATTAGGGCCATGTGGACTATAACAGATGTAATGATGACAAATAACAGATACAGCAGATGACTAAGTGTCCTATCAACAGATGTCTTACCACAGCTGCTACTTCACACCTAAAAATACACTAGCTTGTTAGTCAGCATAAAACCCCAATATGCACAGGCCTTCACAATGTTTGTAATTCCCATCAAAATGTGTCCTACCTCGGTTAAGCAAAATAATATGAAATGCGCAAGTTCATACACAGCTGCAAACGTAATGAGTGCCCTTATCTCTAAAAGAGCTAATTAAAAACACAGCCCCTGGAGGAAACTATACCACCTTTACGGAGCTGCTCCAGCTCTCCACAGCAAACTTCCAGTTTTCACAGCCTGGAAGTGCACCACCTCTTCGAGGACCAGCCTCCCCAAAGCTTTCAACCACCAGGCATGTCCAATACCAGAGTCATCTGCCTGGACGAGAGCAAACCTTAACCATGACCTGTCCTGCCAACGTCACCTGTGCCATCTTCTTTTCCAGAATCTGCTGGGTTTTATTTCTAGCACCAGCTGTTTTTAACTTGGCAAGTTGGGAATCCTGAAAAGCTAACACCAACAGATTTGGTTTTACGTTAACAGTTGTCCAGTATATTGTTTCTCACGCTAAAATCAGGGGGGGTTCTCAGGTACATCACACCCCTTTAGTGCAATAAAACAAATACAAGAGATCTTAGAGAAGACAACTAGATCTACATAAGTAATTTCAATAACCTCCTTGAAGTAAGCCATGGAGAGGATAGAGCACAAGGACAGAAATTAATACTGTATCAAGAATGGTATTTACAGAGGAACTCTGAGCAAATTAAAACTTTTAACTTAATTATCCCAGTTCCTGGTAGATGAAAAATGCAGAGGCAGAAGTAAAGTAATACATTTTCATGGGAGCACATTTGCCTGGAAGAACAGTTATTTTACTGTATTAACTATTCGCACCACAATTTTACAAAAGAGGTAAGTGAATTTTCACACCTGACAAATAAAATAATTCAGCCTTAGTATCCTGAACGTAGCACATAATACTGACATTAATTGCTTCTGTGATGTTCAAATCTAATATTTCTGCACAGGGATATAATACACTCTTCCTTGGGTGCTCCACTACAACTGCAGCAGTATGTAACAAAGACATTGCCACAGCATAAAACAGATCCTGGAAAATTGCTGCAAACATTTATGACTATAAATCTCTTGGGTTACCAGCTAGGATTAGACTACATTAACTGGCTCAGGAGGACAGGATAGATAAGAAAAATGGTCTATTTCTTATCCAGGCACCGTACAGCCACACTAAAGTTGTAGCTTAATGGATGTTCAGGAGCACATCAAAGCAAACCAGACTATATTCTGTTCATTTCCTTTACAGTAGCCAGAAGTGGCTAAAGCAGATGGTCTGAAGTTGCTTTCCTTACAGACTCCAGGGGACAGGGATGCAGTGAAATGCATTTCTCACCACAATGTCATTTGCAGCTGACAAGCAAAACTGGTATTTTCTGCTACAGATAAGGCAGGAAAAAAATAAATAAACCCCACACCATTGTGATGCTGACAGCAGAGATGTTTAAAACAATAAAAATTTGCCAGGTTCACATAAAAATGCAAAAATGAAAGATAAAATTCCCTTCAGGAGACAGGACACTGTGCAGTCCAAGAGGCAGAATAATTTCTTGAATGCTGAAGATGAAAGCCAAATGACTAAGCTTTCGATGAAGCCGTATCTCCACCTCGTGCACAAGCACATGCTTTTAAAAAACGTAATAAAAAGCCAAAAACCACTGCATAATCTAATTCAGTATTCTTGCGCAAACATATTGCTCTACAGTCCCTAATAAAGTTAAAAGAACATAGCGAGGTTGCAAACTCAATTATTTACCCCTAGAAAATGCCAGAATTAAGACTGCCTCAGCTCACAAATATCAGCCAAAAAAAACCCTATCCAAATACCCCCAAGTGGTAAGATTTCAGCTCTGATGGCTTAGATGGGAACATGAGTTGGTCCCTCTTGGCTGGCAGTCATGCTGCAGCTGGGAGAGGCACTGGGGGGCATTTGCCCTGCCATTAGGAGAGAAGCCACCAGGAATGTTTCAACGCAGGTCTCTGTGAAGCAGCCACCCAGAATCCTGAATTCACCTGGTCCAGGGAGTTCCAGTCCCAATGCCAGGGTTTTCCATAGGGTCTGGGATGCTTTCACTTGAGATGTGAGGAATGGCAGAAACATGTAGGAACCACAACACCTTCACCCTGTCCCCTCTCCCCAGTAGCTTCCCTTCAATCCCTGCTCCTCATCAGGTCCACTCTCCTCAACTCCTACCAAAACTTAGGCTCAGCATATTCCTCATTTTTTCTTAAAATCCTTTTATGCCCAGTCTTGTAAAGCTCACTCCACCCATCCCTCATTTGTGATCATGATATTAATTGCTATCAATTAAACTCTTATATCTCCTTTTACTTTTCATCCGGATGGATTTCATAGGTTTTGCTGCTGGGTATCTGGACACAAGACAGACCTTCTGATCTCAGTAGCAATGCCAGATTCCATTAGGTGAATGTTACAGAGAAATAGCAACAATTTCTTGCAAGGGGAGCAATCCAGAGTTTGGACATACCCCCATGATAAGACTTCAAATGGAGAGGAAGACCTAGAAAGGGATTTTCTTACCTGTATGTAAAGTACGAAGGGGAAAAGATGCTGCAGTGAAGCTGGTAAGCTTCAGGAAGCAGAATCTGATGAAGGTGTTTCTTAAATAGCAAATACTAAAAATCAATTCAACCAAAATAGCCTAAAGGCCATCTGGTCTCATTTTGGAGCTGCTCAGAAGAGGGAGCTGATGATTTGTACTGAAGTTTCCTGCTATTAGAGCAGCCAGTTTCTTGTCTTATCTGGAAACCTCTTCTTTCCTCAAGAGCTGCTGAATATATTTAATTAGTTTTCAAGTCTGGATATTCAGCGGAAGGTGTCAAACTTCTGCACGTATGGCAAGCTACAGCAGGCAGAGTGCATGGCAGCTCTTGCTAAGAACCAGCTACGCGCTCCTGGTAGGATGTTTAAAGGAACAATGAGCAGCTGCAACTAGCAGTTGCTCCAACACACACAGCAAGACTCACTGCAGCAGCCCTACTTACAGATGCTGAAATATGATTTCACTGTAAGTAACTTGCTTACACTTGTACCTTCCCATAAACAGACTCACAGCAGTCAATAAAAGAAATCATTTAGAGTGAAGGCACCCTGGACGAGTAAACACTACCAGGACCTGCATGCCAGTGCTGGCTTTGCAGAGGCCACCAGCAGCACTCTGCCTCTTCACCCGGCTACTGCATTTTCACAGGGGTTTCTCTTGGTATCATTTCTTAGGTAAGAGAAACCCAAAGGCTGGAGCCAGATAAACTCAAGTTAGCATTAAAAATCCAGACAGTTCAAAAGAAGCTGTAAGTTAGTACATACTGGATAAGGGCTTCATACAAGGGTTATAGAGTAAAACTGTACTGCAATATGCAGGAGGTCAAAACAGATAATCTAATAGTTTTTTCTCTGATCTTTCACCTCACAAAGACACGAATACCTATAGCATAGCTTATTTTCTCAAACCTGAAGTACTGTAAGCACTACCTTTTATCCTAGTGAAGAACCACTCTTACCCATCTACACAAACACACTCTTCAGACTAACCTGAACTATAGACAAAGTCTGCAATTAAGACAAAATTTCATTAGCTCTGCACACATTTACTTTGGCCCCTCATATCCTTTGTAAAATCAGAATGGCCTTTTCAGTCCATGTGCCAGATACAAAACCTCTCTTCCAATATTAATCATTGTTGCGACCCAGATATAATAGAGACACACGTTAAAGGAAAAAAAAAGGCAGCAAGCAAACAAAGCAACCAACCCAGCGCAGTATAATCCCCATGCAGATAAATAATCCCATGGTTTATAAAAGCAAAGAAAACAATAGTTATGCAATTAAGCAGAGGGTGAATGGATGATAAAAATCACATTTGATCTTGCTCAGAATGAACTGGTATCTGATACTGTGCTGTTTGAAGGTAGAACTGGAGACCCTTGCAAGCCTGACTGGGAATAAATTAAATTCATTACATAAAGCAATGATTTGTGATAAGAACTCACTCCAATGATCACTTGGACACCTTGTATAATGACAAATCAATGCAATCCAGGGTGTGTGGCAGACATGTACCACAGCATGGCTAAGTGTCTGGCTTTCAGCTGAAAACAGCTGGGATGCATAGCAGCCTTTTTCCAGCCTCCTAGACCAACATCATCTTCTCACAGACACTGGGATGCGAGAAATCGATTTTACCCTTGCCATAGTCAGTAAATATTGGAGTCTGGAAGTATGTTTAGGTCCCAGTTTAAACATAAAGCTCAGAATTGGAATCTCTGGACAATTTTTTTCAGTAAAAGAGGATTTATTATCAGGCAAACAGGGTTTTAGAAGAAACTAGATAGTAATTCCACTAAAACCCCATCGGAAAAACTAAGAGAAAGTATAAAATGGATAAGATAGCAATGGCTTAAACAGAAGCTATAGTTACTTTTAAATGGAAGTGAAAAACAGTTATAAAGGGTAAATAAGAGCATAGAATATATTATTAAGAGCTGGAGTTACGAAATCCTAAGGAGAAAAATGCTAGATTCTGCTAACCAAAAAAATTGTATGTTCAAAAAAAAAATCTTCTGAAAACAGTATGAAATAAAACTAGAAAGAAATCAGAGGTTCAAAAATAGCTGCACTTAAAGGAGCGTGAGCAATTGGTAAGAAAATGCAAAACACAGCAGCTAGTATCAGATCATTAATAATTATAAGCATCGTACCTCTTTGGTACTTGGGGAACCAATGAGGAAGCCTACTAGCAAATCACAAACCAGTGAGTTCAAGAGAGCTGATGAGAAACTGTGGCAGTGTAGATCCAGTCTCTAAACCAAGAAACCCAATAAAAATCACCAACCCATTTGATTGTTTAACTTCATTACTGGGTAAAATAGCAGTACATACAGAAGAAGCAATCAATATAAGAGCATGAGGAAAATACAAATCATTTGATGTTACGACCATAAGTTCATAAAGAGAAACTGCACTCACTGACATCACAGCTGCTGCCTGACATACCAGGCTTTGAATAGACGTCCCTAGACAGCCCATCATCTACAAGCTCTTTCTATCAGCTCTGCAAGATCACAAGGAAACCCACACTGCCTGCAAAGTGCTAATATAATGCAAACATTAATATAAAGTTGAGAGGATATGTGCCTGTGTTTGCTTTTTGAAATGGTACCACCTGTAAATGACAAAAGTTTATGGACAAAACACTGATTATATATCGAAGTCTTCAGTTATTCTCATACACCATTAATATTTAAAAGCGGTTTAGCTGGTTTTCAGTGAAGAGATTTTCACTTGCTTATTTCCATGGTAAGTGATATTAGACAGAAATTTGCATAACCTTTTGGTAAAAAGCTACAAAAATAAAAGTGGAAACAAATGGGGGGAGGGAAAAAGAAACAAACAAATGAAGGCATTTGAAATTCAAGTGGTAAAGAGGGCTTCCACTTAACTGTTGAGTGCATCCTTCCAGTTTACTCCATCCCCCTAAAGCTAGCGCAGATTATCCAGAATACCTTTGCTTTTGCTCTTCTTGCGGCAAGAGAGTGAAAAAAAGAAATGCAGGGATCATTTGAGCACATTAACCTCCTTGGAAGAGGAGGGACTGGAACAAGGTCTTTAGAGAATTGCTTTCTGTCTGCCTCCACAGTAACGGCATTACACTTGAATGAAAGCAAAATTATGTAGAAGACTGTTAGTTTACTGAAGGGTCAAATGGACGACAGCTGTGGCAGGCGGCAGTAAACCTTTAATATGTCATGATGTACCAATGTGCACATCCTTCAATGGATGAATAAATGTGGCTGAACAAGGGATTACACCTGAGCAAGCAACTGCATAGATTAATACATTCAGCATCAGACCACTCAACAACAGAAACTGTGGGAGTAAAGGAAAACAACGGCCCAGAAACACCTATCTGTTCTGCTACGCTGTTTGTACGAACAAGTACTGACACATGTACATAAGGAGAAAACCCCCAAAACACAGTGGGACCTCAAATCGTGTTGTTGGTATCTAAGCACAATCATTAAGTGACAGATGCCCTGCGTGCAGATTGATCTCCAGCCTAAGCCAAGTTGCTCCGCATAGGGTGATGTAAACCTCAAAAGTGTGACATGAACTACAATTTAATAAGCAGCCATGGGCTGAAAAAATACAGTTTCATTAAAAAAAAAAGAAAGAAGATCTCTCACTGCACACAGCTGAGAGGTAATAACAGGAAAATAAAGAACAGGTACTGCACCTCTTCTTGCAAGCAACGAGAATTTCCTTGGTTATTAAATGAGACTCCTCACAATTCACAGCCTGTGCTCTCCATCACCGCTTGCTGCCACGTTCTACTAGAACACTTACATAAATATATTATCAATACAAAGATAAAGACAGAAGCAATGAAGTCTAATAAGAGTTCCTCTAGTTTCATTGCTCTGGTATTAAGATACCTGCTTTGCTTAACAAGTAGCTATTTCGACAGTAAACATCAGGAGCAAGGTAGGCAGCTGGGAACAAACTGGAGCCCTGAAAAAGTATATTTAAAGTAATAAGATACACAGTAAAGACATTTAAATAGCTATTCTCAATCCCTCCTAAGTCTGACATTTATTGTATTGCAGCCACGGGCTACTTACACTCAAAGTTTACTATATATTTATATATTCATTGAGTGCTAGTGTTATTCATTACATCACAAGACAAATGCACCCGTTATACATCTTTTATCAATGCTATTCTTTCTATATCAGACCTTGTTGCATTATTTTAAATATTTATTCAGTTTGAGGAGGCCCCAAACCCAATAGTTTTAACCACAAAGAGTGAAGTAGGATGCAGATAACACAGGTGTGTTTATATTAACTGAAATGTTTTTTATGTTGGATTTTCCAAGTTGTAAAGCTACAGTCGAAAGATCAAAGCATCAAATTCCTACTGAACATTCCTATCAATGTCAATGGGCTTTAGATCGGGCCCTCAATGGAGTGTTAATGTAATATACATGTGTTTAAGCATTACCTTAGTGTTACCTGTAGAATGCTAAATGGGCTAATAAAACCCCATTAGGCCAATTATGACAAATAAAATAAAGCCTGAATTAAAAACAAAAACATTTTTATTTGGAGCTTTACTGGGCATGGAAGCATGCAAGAAATGCCAAAATTATTAGTTACTTATAGAAATTCTAAGCACTTCAAAAGGTTCCCATTAAAGATTTCAGAGTTCAGGCATAAAGTCTAAGTATCTAAAAATAGACCATATTGGTTTAATGGACCATATTGGTTTAATCTTTATGTATACTGTGTGACTGAAAAAAAGCTTTTAGGTTTTAAAAGTATTTCTCTCTGAAGAAAATCCAAGTTAGCAGAATTATTAAGTCACAAATAATTATTGCCAAAACGTAGATACTTTAGAGAAATGAACAAGATGGATTACAAGGATGAAACATGAATGGCATAATAAACAGCCCATTCCTCCCCCACTGACAATAACACAGTTTTGAATGCATACAGGAAGTTTGGTAGCAAAGTGGCTCTCAGCAGGACTCTGACAGTAATTAATAAAAGGTGGTGGACAAGCAAAAAATCAGACAAATATCAAGCTGCATGCAAAACTGCAGCTCCAGAAGACCCTTCTTTGTGTCAGTACTAACGCTGATGCAACTGGGCTGCATCTCTGGTTCACAGTAAGCTGTCACTGCTAGAACTGAGGTAGGAGAGAGTTAAAAGTATTTCCATTACAGTTATAGAAGAAGACATTTTTATTCAGATCAATTTACATAACTATCTTCTATTGCACTTCAGTTCAGACACTTATATTAAGCAAGTCCAATCAAGTGAAATATGTAATATGAGGAAGAGATGTACACAGATGAAGCAACAGCTGCTTTTTTTCAACCTCACTGAGTGTCTTACAATGGCAAGTGGATGCGGCTAACAGAGGATGTGAACACTTTCATACACACTGGTTTTAGACTCTCACCTGGTGTGATAAGGAGAATTCAAAAGACCTGTCCCAGGCCATCATATTCCCAGCTATGAAGCTTTGGACTTCCAGTTATGGACCGATAGGCAGAAGGGCTGGGCATAAAGCCAGGGTCAACACAGCACCCAGGTAAACCTCTGCTTGCATCCAAATGTCTTCCACATTACATGAAGAGCAAAATCACAGCCTGTTAAGACTTTTCTTCACTGAAAGTGGCAGTTTTCTTTTGTTACATAAGCCATAAAGTTGCAGGTCATGAAATCTGTATTTTTGGCTGGGCTTGTAGGTTGGCCTTTGACTTCCTGAAAGAATTTTGCCCAGACAACCTACAAGAACTGAGTAAGTTTTAGTCTTCATGAAAAATTACACTGAAAAAATGATGTAATAAAAATCTCTGAGTTAAAAAGATTTGTATAGAGAGACATCTCTCTCTCCAAAACATTCTTTCCCTTATTTCCTGTGCCAGAAAGTCTCTGCTCCCTCCTCACCACACACTCCCCTCCTCCACAAGCTATTCATGCACAAGCTTTGAAAGATATTAAGAGACAAGCAGATTTACATCAAAAATGAAAAAATGAAAGAAAAAATAGAGAGAGAGATAAGGTTGCTATGGGAATAAGACAAAAACTGTTACTTAATCCAACATAAAAGGATAAGACCTGGAGCGAACTCTAATGGAACTGAAACCGTCAAGCCAAACGCTGAGGTTATGCAACATCAGTTTTTTCTCCCTCATTTACTCTTTGCTTTTACGTAATTTCATTTTCTCCTCAGATACTAATTTACAGAATACCGGAATTCATGTTAAGATTCAAAAAACTTTACAAATCAGAAGTAGTAGTTTCCAGTATGTTGTCCACTACTGGCACACGCTCAAACTTAAAAAAGCTGAAATATGCCCACTCCGCATCAATGCTATGGATGTAGATCCAGAATTTGGGATTAATCTTTCGATTATATATATAAAATATACATTAAAAATAGATTTAAGCCACATAATTTCCTTTTGGTGTATGGTCTGAAAGAAAATTTTATGCGGGCTAGTAAGTAAATCCGGATATTTGCCCCCACAGCTGTAATCAGAGGTAATTCTTATAAATTCTGAGGGCAGAAAGAGCTGTCACATTCTCCCTCACCCCCCCTCCCCCCCAAAAAAAGTCAAGGCACCATTTATGTCAGTAGTTTATCTCAAAAACCACTGTCTCTTATCAGAGGTTGCTGGATTCACTTCCCAGCTAGCACAGAACATTGCAGGAAGGAATGAATTTGTCTCATTTTTAAGCTGTTGATACAGGATGTTTCTTGGCATTTTGAAAAGTGTAGGAAAAATGTATTTCCTTCCATTACACATCCCCATAGCTGCCCTGACTCATTAAATAACATATGATCTCCCTACACAGTGAAACTTAAAAATGAGAAATGTGATGAAAACTTCAAAGACCCAATTTACAGTCTCTACCGATGGATGATCTCCGGCAATATAAAGACCAGAAAATAATCTCCAATGAACTAGCTAAAAAATGTCTCAAACATACAGCAGAGCTTTAAAAGATCAGTTTTCAACTGCACTTCAGCTCTTCCAAGCTATGCAAAGGTCTCCTAAAAATGACCAAGGAGCAGATTTAAGATGCCACTGCTAGATTTATGTTGGGGTATATTCACATCAGCGTGAATCAAATCTTATGTTTGGTATTAAGACTGATAGTGCCATAATTTGCCCGTTATCTTCAATATAATAAAATTTGCCATTCAGTTGTCTACCAATAGCAACACCTGTCTGACACCTCTGAAGTATGGGAGAATCCTTACCTGTACCTAACACTGAATTATTTGGGGATTTTCTATATAGCTTTCAGAGTTATAAATAGTTGTGCAAGGAACCAGGATAAAATATACACTAATTATCCTGGACTATGTAAACTATGATGCTTTTAATTCATGTCTAAAACATCGTGAAGTTCTCTTTGCACAATCACCAAAGGCAAATTGACACTCCAATTACTTCGCAGTCCTTCGCCTCTTGCTGCAGAGCACCCCAAGATGCACTGAATTATTTTACAAAGTGCCTTACGTGTAAGGCAAGATTCACAATGCGCTGGGGACAAGGTGGCATTTCAAGTCTCTCCAGTCTATAATGGTGGAGGAGTGGCACAGGAGTCATGAAGGGTTCTGCTTTCCTAAAAATAAGCTCCTGAGATAGCCCACTGCCTCTGCTAAACAAAAGTGATGCTAATCCACTGATTCCTCACACTTCATACTTCTTAACAAAATGTCACTTTAGAGACAGGAGCAAACCTTGATGCATATTTAGACCACCACAGTAAATCTCAGTTTTGTGACTCTTCACACAGACCCGTGTGACTGCACAAAAACTTGTTAAGTGTCAATATGCTTATTCCTAGCAATCTGAATTGAAACAAGCTACCTGGCACAAGGTCACAGCCATTACAATTGGAACCCAGGTCTCCTTAAAACCCACACCCGTTGCATGAAGCTGTTCCAGGTTTCATATTTTACACCACAGGGTAACATCCAGTAGGCTTCAGTATAGTAAGTTCCTCACTTCACATATCATGCATAAAGTTAGCCCGCACCTCCCCTACTTCAGTAACACTTTCTCTTCCTCTCAGCTGAATTAAAACGCTACAAGTACTTGGAGTGGCTGGTTCAAATAAAGTGGTTTCTATGTTCAAATGTTCCTCCACAGACTTCTCAGTTCCTAAATGTCTGACCCTTGACTATACAAAAGTAAAGGATAGTCAAGCACAAACATATTTACCTCTATGTCATCTTCTGCTTTTCTTCCAAGAGAGCCAGCAGCACTTACCTAGAAAAAGGTTTACTTTCCAGCCAAAAGACATGAACTGCTTTTGACTTTAAGACTCCTAAAAAGTCAACAAGAAAGTTGCAACTACTTTTTTTCCATCCACAACATAGAAAACCAACCCAACATCATGCTACATTAGACAGGTATATTTTAATATTCTGTTTACGGTTATGGAAATTTGGCTCATTTTAGCATCAATAAGTTCTGATTGTGCTAATCAGACAAGAATATAAATGAGCTTTTATTTGCTTAGGTTTTTGAATGTGTATAGTAACATGGTTGAGCTTCAGGCTTTGCTTTACAACCTTGTGTTTTTTACTGAAAACCCAGTGTGAAAATTGTGTCCTAATCCCTGAAATCTCATAACTGGTATGTACACCCTGTACTGGAAATGTTAAAGGCTAATATTATTCCATTTGTTATTGGACAAGAAACTGAAAGGTAATTACTGCAAAAATAAAGCTTTTGTCCAAGAGACTAGCAGCTGCTTATTTAAAATTACCAAAAATTAAAAATCTAAAGCATTCATTTTGAACATTATCATTAAGAACAACAAAATCAGTCCAGTTTCTTCTTGAAGGCTTTTTAAAATACACTAGGTGTTTATTCTCAGTTCTGTTGTTTTCATGAACATCTGCCAAATTATTCGTTTAATCAATTAAGATGGCAGATAAGCAAGCCTGGGATACTTCTGTCTAGTTTGCCATCAAAAGGTAGAAGAAGCAATAGGATGCCTACTCAGGCAACAATGTGAAAGCTTCATCTTAATTTCATTACACAAACCAGCACAAGATAGGCAGTTGGGGTGGAAGCCAGCAACAACTTCCAAGACCTCACTTCTTCTGAAGCTCAAGAGTTGCCAATGTTGGACCATGCTAACCCAAACAGCGTTTGTAAAGAAGCTCCTGTCCTACCTTCACCACATGTGGTCTGCTACATTGCTAATGCCTCTGGAACAGTAAACTGAAGCCTTACAAGTAAGTAGCCAGACACTAAATACCAGACAATGATCCAACAAGATACTCAGCAAATATAATTCCTAAGGCACTGGAGTTATCACCAGTCTTGTTTAATATATACTTAGGGTATAGATTTAAGTATTCTCTTAGGGGTTACTATTCAGTGCAACCAAGCTCTATAAGCTTTTCCAAGAAATATATTAGAATTACTTGCTATACTGTATTGCACTTTAAACTACACTAGGCAGAAGCACTGTGTAAGTACAGATGTACAGCCTTCATGCTTAGTAATATTCGCAGTAACAAAATTTTATTGCAAGACAAAGCACTTGAAAATGTATTCTCTGTAATTTACGTAAAAATCAGAACTGTCACTATCCCAAATGTCTTCATTCAGATGTCATAACATTTGCATTAAGTTTAATTAATGAAGATAAAGACAGCATTTGTCTGTGGCAATGAAGTTGTCTGGAGGTGAGGATTCAGCTTTAACGTTAAACAGTATCTGCATCAAGAAGTAGCTTTTCAAGAGAAGGTTTTCTTCAGTTTGAAAGACAAAGGAGAAACTGAGGAGACTCTTCAGAGGTACTTAAAGTGTCTTCAAAAGGAGTTTTAATATCACAGCAAGTTCCACACTTAAAGAATTAAATATTTTTACTGATAGGAGCATGCCCACCACAAAAATACAGACCCCTGTAAATCCACCGAACTTGGAAAGAGTCCGTTACATCAATGACAGCATTTTCACTGACTTGGACCGCGCCAGGTTTATATATAGCTAACCACAAAACAAACTTCAGATCATGACCACAGCTGGTCTGGCAGAAGGTGTCCCTGCCTCTGGCAGGGAGGGCTGGAAAAAGATGAGCTTTAAGGTCCCCCCCATTCCAACCCATTTTATGACTCTATGAACAAGAGACATTTATTCCCTCAATTTCAAGTGAACAGATTAGCATCGTTCTCCACTACTCACCTGTCCTGGGTTCAGCAGTAGCAGTTATTTTTCTCCTTCTTAGTAGCTGGTGCAGTGCTGTGTTTTGATTTTTTGGCCTGGGAACAGTGTTGATAATGCCGATGTTTTCAGTTGCTGCTCGAATGTTTGGTCTGGCCAAGGACTTTCTGAGCCTCATGCTCTGCCAGGAAGGAGGGGAGGCCAGGAGGAAGCCGAAACAGGACACCTGACCCAAACTGACCAAAGAGGTATTGCATACCACAGCACGTCATGCCCAGGATGTAATGGGTTGTTACCCGGAAGAACTAGGAGGACTGCAGGGTTGGAGGAGGTATCGGTCGGTGCTCGGCTGCGGGGAGTGGGGCGAGTTATTGGTCAGCTGGTGCTGAGGTGTTGTATTCTTTCCTCTTGTTATTTCCTTTATCATTATTATTATTGGTGGTAGCAGTAGTGATTTGTGTTATACCTTAGTTACTAAACTGTTCTTATCTCAACCCGTGGGAGTTGCATTCTTTTCGATTCTCCTCTCCGTCCCTCCAGGAGCAGGGGGAGGGTAAGAAGGGGGGGAGTGAGTGAATGAGGTTTGTGGTTGGGTTTAAACCACGACATCACCTTACTGCCACACTGACAAGGACAAGCCTTAAAAAGAGGAAGAAAAAAAAAAAAAAAAAAAAAGCAGCCTTTCTCAAAACAAATATGCTCCATTGGTAAGCTGAAAACAAAACTCGCAATGCTAAGGCACACACACAAATGTACAAGACTACTACACAAGTTGTAGGAACTACAACTACTACACAAGGTGCAGAAAGGCAGAGGAAAGATTTATACTGGTTCATAACAAAAGGTAAAACTGGGTCTCTCCAGTAAGCTACCACCATCCGTCAGTTTACAGGCAAAGATGCCTGCAGCAGGGTGAATTTCTTGCCTCCCAAAGCATCCATACCAGGCTTTTTGCTATATCTTTTCTTCACCGTAATAGAGGAGTAGTTAGGCTTGACAGTACAGAATCACAGAATGCTGTGTTTAAGTACAAAGGGTTAGCTACAATGGGTGCCTTTTCAGATTTACAGCAGCAATTTTGTTACCAGGTCTGTATGAAGCACCCATGACATTAAACAATTTATAGAAAAGCAGAACTCTAGGATCAGTTCCTCATTTTGTAACTAATTCAATAAGCAAACAGAATTTTCTATCAGTGTAATGAATCTTGTCAGTAATATACAAGCAATTCAAGCTAAACAATTCTGACAGTCACTATTGGCACAGATGCATTTTAACGTTACGACTATGCATATATAAAGTACAAAAAGCATATTACTATTAATATGCAAAACCATTATGCATTAAGATACAGACTAGCTCTGTCTGAATGCTGTAACTCTTAATGAAAACAGAATTTTAACAAGAGCAGTGTCATAGTGGTAAGTGATGATAGCTATTTATTTTTCCTACAAATGGGTTCTCACCCATACAGAAACTCCTCACCAAAGACTAAATCAAAATTACTGCAAGTTTCTAAGAGCTATATCTGTTTTGCACAAGGGAAGACATTGTTGACATTCTGCCAACATCCAACAAGCCTACACTAGGAATTACATTTATGACTGCAAATATGACTCCTACATAGGATTATTTTCAATACAAGAATTCACCAGAAATGCAGGAGTTATTTCCTCATCTACATTAAATCAACAAAATGTTGATATTTAGTACAGCCCTTGGTTTCAAGAAATAATAAAGCCAAAAATAAATAAGTAAAAAAAAAGCACTCTTGTGCCTTCAAAAGATGCTTAGCCACTAGGAAACAGCATCTCACTATGTGAGCGCATACCAAGAGGAAGGTAACAGATGCATCCACGTGTATCAGGGGAAAGACTCTCTTAAACGGATAGCACACATAAATGCAAGGTAGCACAGAAAAGAGGCCCCAATATCACACTGTTTTTCTTAGGACTCCTTTTTACTCTCCAAATCAATATGGGACAGAAGATGCAGAGTCAAAACACTAACCTGACCAAAATCCTTTGCATGTGCCCAAGCAAATCACCCACCACTTTATAAAATGGTATTCCAAGTGTGGAAAGCCAAACTTTTCCTCTGAAAAGGATACTGCTACTTTCCTAATGGCAAGATTTAATAGCAACAATGCATCAGTAAAGACATGGACAGTTTCTTTTCATTCTCTTTGGAAAATACAGAAAGAGTAAGAATCAAGGCTTTCCCATTTCATAAGTTTCCTAAATTTAATGCTAAGAGAGAAGAGCTGTGGATCTGAAACATGACATTGGTGAGCCTGAGGGTTTAACAGAGTTGTTTCTGTATTAGGCAGAGAAAACCAACAGAAGAAAAAATGAAAATGAAAGCAGTGAAAACACCTGAATTTACATTAAGTAATACATAGAGCATGGTCTAGTTTTAAACTCAAATAGGCTATTAAGTAAGGAATTAGAAGGAAAACCTCCCTGTTGGCAAATGTCAGCGTAAAGGGACAGAATAGGAACTAGACTTCAATGTCCAAAATACTTCCTGTATGCTACAACAGTCTTTTAGATGGCCGATTTTTGGGCACATTTGTTTCATTTTGTTTGGGGGCTTTTGTTTTGCCAAGGCTTGGAATGGCTGGGGGAAGAAGATAGTTTGGGGTTTTTTTGTTCTGTTTGGATAAAAGTGCAGTCAAGACAGAGTTAGGATACAGTACCTGTGGTGGCAACAAGTTAGAAGTTTAGCATAGGAAGTTAGTCAAAAGGGATTCTACTGATCTCACCCTGGTCACGCTGCCTGAGATGTGCCCTTTCATCTCCTGAAGAACAAAATTTTCATGCATTTGCACACATAGTTCTCCTTGTTTAATTTCTTTGAACTTTCTCTTTACTCACAGCTCTCTTTCCCTTCTAACATCCTTCAAAAGTTGTTTTTCCTCTTAATTCTCAGGAGAAACTTTAAAAAGATACCTTTCCAGGGAGAACAAGAGTAGTCAGTTTTAGCAGTATAAACCAGCTGGAAACAGGAGAAAATTAGGAGAAAGCAGAAGAAACTAATGCAGTGCAAGCACAGGCATGAGGTGCTGCTGTGAAAGGCTGGGTGAGCAAATGCAGAGCTCTCCTGCCAGCCGGGGCTGCCGGAGGCAGCACTCCCCATGGAGCTTCCTGCTTCCCTCAAGCTGAGCAGTTCAATAAGCCGTAGCAGGAAAATTAAGCCAAAATTAGCAAGAGTGGTAAGAAAAGCCAGCTGTTGTGCACACTGCAGAGAAGCAGTTGACACACGTGATAGGTGTTCACCGTAATTATCTTCAATTCACCATATTCACCAGTCTCTGCAAAGCAGCACATCCCAGTCTGCAGTACACTTACCCTCCTGTGTTCTGGAAACACAGGCAATGCTACCCAGTTCACCGAAAGAGTAAATGAAATCAGGTCAGGAGGGGTGAAAAAGTCCATACAAGCACCAGAAGTACCACACCCAGAATCAATTCATGACTTCACCAAAGATCATGGCTTAGTTTTGCACTTCAATTGTTCATAGTGTTCTGCATGTTTTATTCATTTCTATCTTTGAAGTTGTTCTTCAGATTAATTTAAACACAGTATTACTG
Organism: Lathamus discolor; assembly: GCF_037157495.1. NCBI lineage: Eukaryota > Metazoa > Chordata > Aves > Psittaciformes > Psittacidae > Lathamus > Lathamus discolor. Next base: position 12,863,744 of record NC_088890.1, on the reverse strand, counting down.
AAGTATGTGTTTTGAAATTCCTTTCCTAACAAAGTAGACATTTTGAAACTCCATACATTATATATTTAATGCTAAATAATCACCTTTTTGCTCCCCAAGGTAAATGGACAAAAAGACTGCAGGATCATTAGTAATACAGATCTAAGCATACATCAATAAACAAAAACCCAGGGGCCTTTTTTTTTTTTTCCCCATTAGGTACTCTCACATCCCCACTTTGATGAACTATGAAGATGCACATTAGATAAACAGAAAACAATTCAATATAGGCTACTGCCATAAGGGAACTAGTTTGAAAAACATCTGCAGGGACAGAGAATGTCAAGGTTTATAAACTAAGATCAGCAGCATCTCCATTTCTGTAGCTATGACATTATTTCATAACACTGAACTTCAGACAAGTCTTAGAAAGAACTTTTTGCTTACAAGCAGAGTATAAGACAAATTGTTTTCTATAGAGAGTGTCAGAATACCTGCTGATCTATCTTAATGATACGCTAAAAGTAAAATGCTCATAACTCTTTAACCTGTTTTATATTTACAATGTGCTCTTACTAAAATGTCTTGAAATAAATTCAACTACCACATTCCCAAGTGAATTTTAGAAGCATACTGTTTCAAAGGTCCACTAATAATATTCAAGCAATTGAACCAAACAGGTAATATTAGCATTAACTACATGTCCAGTCTCCAAATAGCAGAAGATCTGTATGTCAGGATTGAGAGCTTCCTTGGAGCTTCAAGTAAGATGTGTTAGGCAGCTGGAAATGCTCAATTCAGGCTGTTCAACAAATTACACCTGGCTCAAACTCTTGTCTCTGCAAGAGCTGACTGTAACTCCAAGCAACATCCTCAATGAAGGCAATATAACAACATTAAGTTAGGGATATATATCAATTATGGGCACTCAAGGCTTCCAAGCAGTCCTGCTCTGTTCAAGCCATCTGGCTGCTGGCAATGTGAAAAATGGCTTTTCCTTGACTTCTTGCTGGTCCCCCAGTCTAACTCTCCATGGTTACTAAACTGACATTTAGGCAGTACCCTAATTGAAGGAATATGACATGAAATAGATGCAAAGAAAGAGCTAGCAGGATGAACATTGAAAGACGCATTTGCGCTTCAAAATATTAGCAACATCTTCCTTGTTACTGCAGTGGTCATTGGAAATTAAGTGTTCTACCAGTAATGAGGTAATCAGCAAACATTTTTTATTAGCAAATGCAATGGTAGTCAAGGTAAACCTTGACTAAGGCAGCAAACTTCGCTACTGAAAATACTTGACTTTGAGAGATGCCAATTGCTGAATTTGCAGTTAACATCATCCCTTTCATTCCATGCCTCTTTGTATAGTTACATTTCATAAAATCATAGAATAGTTAGGACTGGAAAGGATCATCTAGTTCCAACCTTCCTGACAGGGGCAGGGACACCACACACTAAACCATGTCACCCAAGACTCCATCCAACCTGACCTTGAACACTGCCAGGAATTTGCATAGAACCACTGGCTTATGACTAGATTTTTTTTCAGGAGATCATTTGGTACACTTGGTTTAATACATTTGAACATAAGAAGTCTTCCTGTTCATCCCAGATCCTTAAGACTTCCATTCTTCATAGGCAGCAAAAACAAAACTTGCTTTCATCTAAGTTGCTTTTAAATCTGACCCAAAAGAACTGAGATGACATAAAAATCTAAGAGATTAAAGGATAAAAAACCCCCTTCAACAGATGGGTGAAAATCTTTCATCCTTGTAGGAGGAGGTTATGTACTTCTCCACACAAACCATGGCCCGAGCAATCTGAGCAAAGCTTTGAGGGTGGTTCTGCACATGTTGCAGCTCACACTCCAAATATTTGTTTACAACTCTCCAAACACTGATGTTTACAGACTTCTCCATATTACTCCTCCTAACAGATCAGCAGTGCCTGGGGGACAAGGAGGACCCTGTGCTTTAAAGTTAGCCTCCCCTGCTGTGTCTGGATGTAAGTCTCATGTAAATCCCAAAGAATTCTATTCCATTGAAAAGAAGCATATCGAAATTCAACGCATGAAGCCAGAAGATTTGCATGCTTTGCAATTTAAAAAGTTACAACCTCAGTAAAGTGATGTTTTTCAAAAGAACATCTTACTGTATGTTATCTATGAATGGAATATTGGGCCTTTCACCCTTCCTTCTCATATTACCTGTATCTCAGATGTGTATTAAAATTCAAAGGATAATAACTATTAAATTGTATGAATGTCACTGAAAACTTCAGCAAGATAAAATTGCTAGTCCCTATCTTCCTTACCTATTACTAACCAAAAAACTTACAAGAAATTTTTAACCAATTAAAAACTGAGCCTTTCTTTTAGCATCAATACTCATCTGACACTAACATAACCACAAAGCATAAGGAAATCATTCACTCTACTACAAATAACATGCATAATGCCAATTACCAATATCACATGAAAATTATTCATAACTTACATTGCAATACTTAACTAAAATATAACAAAAACCATACCCAGCAGATCAACACCAGCAAGGCTACACTCTGAGAGAAAGCTTTAGGTAGCTAATGATTTTTAATGTCTCAATCTTACCTGTTGGTTCTTTTTCCCTACAGTATCCTTCATTACATCAAATAAGCACTTGAAAAAAGTTTGACTTAGTCTAGATTTAAATTAAAAATAATATATCTCCTTTGAATGACAGCTCTACTGAACAGTCAGCAGAAATCCGTTACACATGAGGGATTCAGAAGCACATACATACATTCTGCAATAACAAATCATTTTGCTGACATTTATAACGTTGAATTTTGCCAATTCAGACGTGGAATAGCTAACTGGCCTTTTAAGTAACTCACCAACAATAACAGAGCTATAGTGGTAGGCATTACAGAGTGGACTTCCTTCCTCCAAGACTCCATCTGAAGACTAAAACCACATTTTCAACTTCAAGTATTTCCAGATACAGCCCAAAAGAGAGGCACAGCCCTGACCGGGACGTTTGCTGCTACACGCATTTGCTGCTACAAGATAAGAGCTAGAAGTACATGAGTGGCATCGAGAAGTGCAATATAACGCTACCTTTAATCCTCCCATAGGGAAACAGCTCCCTGTCACATTCTCCCTTGCTGTTTTGGAATTTTCGCAGGCTCAAAGGAAGTCACAACTTACTGCATGGCTTTTGCCACAGCAGCAGGATGGGCCAGACTGACACAGGCAAAGCACGGACCCTGCAGCAAGGCAGGATCTACGCACAAGTAGTACTAAAAAGGCAGCTTTGCTCCCAGCACTTTAAAGGAGAGAAAAGCTAAGCCTTTCTGTTTCAACCAATAATTCTGTGCAAGTCTTGTATGATTGTTTCCGTACCACAAACAGCCAAGACATCTTTCAGAGAGCAATCTGTAAAGTAGTCCTGCAGGAAAAATAATTGATATTTTTGAGTCTCTTAGGATTTTCCTTTTCTATAGAAACAGACAGAGACAATTTTAGTGCCTTTCGCTTTAGAGATTGGTTTAACAATGTGACTACCCTTTCTTCAAAGTTTTTTACTAAGGCAAAAGCAAATCCTGGCCTTCTGAATCTTCATATAAAGCTAAATCCACACACATTACTCAGAACTGTGTTTCTGAGCATGTCATGCAGGAATTCAATCCTCCTGAAGGCAGACAGAACACAAGCACTGGTTACAGGAGGAAGGGCGGAGAAGAGGTTGGCACAGCACAGGCTGCAGTATCAGTAATCACAGCCGAGTGACTGCACAGGCTAATCACAGCATCTCTCTATCCATCCCTGCGTTAGAGTTGTTGCAAGGAAAACGTATCTATTCACAACAGACTCAAGCTACAAACCATTTGATTTACATGTTTCAATTTAAGTACATGCACATGTACTACCCTCCTTCCCAAAGTAGTGCTGGACCTTCCGAGGAGATGCATGTAGGTAATTTGGGCACTATCAGTTATACCTGCTCTTTGCAACCCTGGCAATGCCAACGTGCACTGAATGACAGAGCCAGCCTCCAAGAGCAGAACAGGGGCCTCTCCTTTCCCCCTCACACACACTTTGGCATTACTAGGGATGCTCAAGCAGAACACAAGCTGAACAAAGGGATCACTAAGGAAGGCGAGGGGCATCTGCTGCTGCTTTAAGCATTAACCTCAATAAGGTAAAGAGAATTACTCAGAAGAGCTAATGCAGCAGGAAAGGGAAGACCTGAAAAGCAGCGCAAGTTCCAAACACAGAATTGTCTGCACAGTAGGACAAGCAAATCTTTGAACTGCTGAAATGGTGCAGCAATAACACAGTGCTACTCCTTGTGAATAAACCCATTTTTAAGTAAACAAAGTTTTGAGAAAAGCTGCAGCAATCCTTCCCAGTTCTAGCAACAATTCAAAGTTTCCAGTTAAAAAAAGCACATACCACAGCTATCAAATCAGCATACCTACAATGCATGCTTTATAAATAACATACTTAATGTATTCAAATATCTTTCATTTGCTTTGAAAGCATACCCCTACGTAGTTACTTTGGAAAAAAACTGTTATTCATTCAATGTTAACATTTTGTAGTAAGATATCTATTGCACACTCAGTTTCTAAACTCTGTGTAACATTTGCATTTCAAAGCCTCCATGATTTTGCTCCTCAAGAGCAGCTCAAATCTGGACTCTGGAGACTTACAGAATCATAGAATAGTTAGGGTTGGAAAGGACCTCAAGATCATCTAGTTCCAACCCCCCTGCTATGGACAGGGACACCTCACACTAAACCATGTCACCCAAGGTTTTGTCCAACCTGGCCTTGAACACTGCCAAGGATGGTGCATTCACAACTTCCTTGGACAACCCATTCCAGTGCCTCACCACCCTTACAGGAAAGGATTCCCTCCTTATATCCAATCTAAACTTCCCCTGTTTAAGTTTTAACCTGTTACCCCTTGTCACTACAGTCCCTGACAAAGAGTCTCTCCCCAGCATCCCTATAGGCCCCCTTCAGATACTGGAAGGCTGCTAGGAGGTCCCCACGCAGCCTTCTCTTCTCCAGGCTGAACAGCCCCAACTTTCTCAGCCTATCTTCATATGGGAGGTGCTGCAATCCCCTGATCATCCTCGTGGCCCTCCTCTGGACTTGTTCCAACAGTTCCATGTCCTTTTTATGTTGAGGACATATGCATGGCTCTAAACTGAAGTTAGAGATTATTGTACATTGTTACCTCCAAGACATCCAACAAATGATACCAGGAACAACTGTTTCCACAGCAGCAGCATCTTCAGTGAGCCAAATTCAGTAGTTCCGGTCCAGTCTCAGGTAAACCGTATGTGTAGTCTTTCAGGTGGCAAGGTTTAACCTGTTAAAAAACCCAAAGATAAAAATGAATCCCTTGATGATCCCCAAGAACTTGCTTGTTAATGAAGTTTTTAATAAATACAAAGTCGACAGATCATCTGATGTTCCTCTTTTATCCCGTGACTTAACCCTCAGCAGAACGGTATGTGTATGTATCACCTTTAGGCACATGTATGAGATGGCAGACATTACATTGCCCAGCAGAAGCAGAGCTGAGGGATAAGTGGATTTTGCAGTTCCTACCTCCCACCAATCTCCAGCTTTTATTTGTAAAATACACTAAAGGAAGACAGAGTACATGAAGTGCAATCATACAAAAAGCTTAATACATTTGTTACAAGAGCAGCTTGCATTGCACTCGCACACGTTCATGTTGTAGCTAGCATAGTGTATCCAAGGCCATAACTGATTTACTTAAAGCCATGTCTAACCCATTCCTTTTATTTTCAATACTGAATCTGTACTTGATACGTGGAAAGGCATTGCATAAATCTGAAGAGGAATTAAAACTGACGCCACCACCAGTGAACATGTCGCACTCTAGCGCATCAGGTATAACAACACGCTATGAAGTAATTTACCAGCTTCCATTTCTACCTTTGTTGCTGGCTAGATGATAAACTGTTTGCCAAGGTCTACCAGCCCAGGTGTGATGTTATTTTACCTTTATTTTTTCCTAAAAAAGCTTTACAGTAAGTTTTCTGAAGTTGTATGACAACTGCAGCTTTCATATTTTGTGTGTGTTGCTCACACAGCATCCTCTTTCTTCAGAGAAAGAACAGCCGGCTGTTGTGGTTCAAACCAAAACACGAAGTTCTGCAGTACATAAAACAGACCAAATAGTTCCTTCTGGAATCGGCCTGCAGACAATGCACAGAAGTATTATGCTCAAGAAAGCAAATTCTAAGGAACCAAATCGGAGATGCCTGAACTTGATTTTTCCACATGGTCTGTATTTCACATTACAGTTACAAGTGTTTAATAATTCTGTAAATTGAGTGTCTGAATTTCAAGCTAAGTACCCCAGAAAAAGAGATCACAAGGTCTCCTCTGATACATTCCCACTCCATGATTCACCAGCAGAATTTAATCTCCTCCCAAAAACCATTGCAGGGCCCTTCGCCACAAGAACCCTACTTTTTCCTCATCCCTGGCTCACCCAGGGGCACTATCAGCTTTCACGGCAAGACACACGGCACTGGCAGCAGCATCCTCTCCCCTGTAATGTCAGGGGTATTGCTTTCTTATTTTCTCATGTGTTTCTACACCAGAAAATAAGCAAAACCAAACCCTCACATTTCTATCAAGCAATAGGTATTGATCGCTCAGCAGGTAGCTGCTGCCAGCAAAGAGGAAAGCTTACCGTAGGGGTACAGCAATTCCCAAGTACCTAAAAAGGGAGGGAACAGCCCACCCCCAGGCGGCTCTCAGGATCAGACAGTTTGAGCAATCGCACACAGTTCTCAGATTTAATCTCTGCACAAGTTTTACCATACGCAACAAACATTATTGGTTTCCAAAGGAAGTCATGCAACTACAATCAATTCAGTCAAGTTTGCATGTTAAAAACACCGTAACAGTGCTTTTGCAACATCATAATTCATCTTTGCCTTGAGCCAAAACTCCCTCGAGGTCTGATGCACATGCTTGAAGAGAACACATAAAGTAAAGTAGAAACTTGTTTTGTGTCAGATTCGCAGTTATTTTCTTTTTTTCTCTCTTTTTTTTTTTTAATGACCAACAAAGCAAAAAGCCCCCAAAGAAACAGAAGATGAGAAAAAGACTTTTGGTTGAAACTGAAAACTTGGGTTTGGGCATTCCCTGCCTTGTGTTTTCAGGGCAGCCACAGAGGAGCAGCCGGACAACTAAGCACCAGTCCAGGATACAGCCCCAGATACTCCCACAGCCATGTCAGTGCCACACCAGCCTAGTGCAGAGACATCTCAGGATACCCCCGGGTTTAGGCTGCAACATTAAATCCTGCCCAAGCACCGTGATGCTAGCTCATGGAAACCACTGATTTTAGAGCTGCAATGACTGCCGTGAGCAGTGAGGATAGCCAGAAGGGCTAGGAAGAGGAGAGGGGACAAGGTAATACCAAGAAGGAATAATAAAGTAGGTCACTCTCCTATGTCAGCTTTCTTGCAATCTTACAGAGAATTAATGAAAAAAACCAAAACCATGCAAAAGCTCAGATTAATTTAATTTTGTACTTTTAGTGCTCTGGGCAAAGCAGAAAGTGATAGATTCAATTCGGGGGGGGGGGGGGGGGGGGGAGGGGGAGTGCTTTGGTAGAAGCTGAAGTAATTGAGAAGTTTTATATGTGGGTATAAAATCATAAAAATACATCACGACCTCTGCCTGCATTATATGTTAATAAATTTTAATATCTAAAATAGACCATGCCAGTTACCAGATAGCAAACACTGTAAGATTTAAATTACTTAAAATGCTTTATTTTCACTCCATTCTGAAAGATTTTGCTAATCTAGCATCTATTCCTGAATAAGAAAATTTCATTTTTAAACTATGACACTTAGTAATGTTCAGATTTATAGCTTTAAGCCAGATAAACATGTCTTTATGTCTAATAACACATCAGTTCTTTACAAAGGAAAGTGCAAATTCACATGCACAGTCATGTAACACCAACCAGACACCAAAGTATAGAAGTCTTTATGTTTATCCTCAAGTTTATTGTTGAACAGCCTTCCCATTGAAGAATGGAAGCCAAAAGGTGATTTTCTCTGCTGACACCATCCCAGTGCTGCTGATTTGCTTTGCAGCCCTTCAAGCACCTAAGACCCACCATGGGCTCCCTGCCCTCTCCTTGGCACCAAGGTCACCTCTGACACAAGCTGGAGGATGGTATTTGGCTGCTTATAGACCCTCAGAGACTGTTTGTAACTGGACTAAGCTCATTGCCCTGAACTGCTCCAAAAAAAAAAAAAAAATGATCATGAGTAGCACTGCAGCTCAGCTTTACTATAACCACTTCGGAATAAACATTAAGAAAAGTTACTGTATTAATTTAAAAATCAGACACTCATCAGAAGTAACAGACGAAAATCCATTATATCACGAAGGCTGCAGTGAGTTCATAATATATGTATTCCAATTTTCCAGCATGTGAAAGTAATCTGCATCAAAGCTATTCACTGCCAAGGCAGAGATTCAAAATCAGATGACAACGTTGAGCATCTCCGTCACCTTCAAAGCTCCTTAGACAACCCTCGTTATATTTCAGGTCATCCACATTCAGAAAGTGGTGAGGAAGAGTACAAAAAAAGAGGTCCCAGCTCCTTTCCACTTGACTGTAATGCTTCAAATAAATCTTACAAACAGAGATTAATGTAGTATCAATACCAAAGAATAATTTCACCTCCCCCTCATTTTGCAGAACCAAAGGGGTAGATCCACATCATCCCTTTGGTGGTCTGGAAATAACTGGACTTAAAAGTTACCTCCACAAAAATTCAGCACTTTGTATGTAAAGGTGAAAAAGAATAGAAAAGGCAAGCAGCACTTACTGTGGTTGGAAAAGAGGTAAAAGAAACAAAGAGAGGCACACCCATAGAATACATAAAAGGAAATATAAATATATTTATAAAATCAGAAAGATTCTGAGTATTAGAAAGTGCTCTGGTTTCAAGAAAAGCCAAAGATATTTCAAAAAAGTAAGAAAGCAAAACTGCAAGGTGGTGAGAACACAGCAGGAAAAAAGTAACAGATTTAATTTATTATACATTTATTTGACTTTCAGAGGTAAGTAAATTCTCGTGAGTTTCTCTGAGCTGTCTGTTGAAGACAACCACCGCAGGATAGCGAGTAAGAAAAAAACCCAAAACCCAAATAAACCATCAGACACATTACATACAATGAACACACACACATAAAACCCCCATAAAATTAGCTGTCCCAAACCTGTGCACTTTCAGATCATACAATATAGCCAGTGATGGAGAGGCATGTCTGGAAAAAAGAAAAAAAAAAAAAAATAGATCGGGAAAGGTTCAAGTCTGTAATTTTATTCAGTGACCCTAATTTGTACTACCCAGAGCCAAGTCCAAAAAACAGTAGTTCCCTATAGGTGGAACTTTTATCTCTATATATAGTAATGGAACTTGTCAGATCTAGCTGCCAAGTTCAAGTTAAAGTTTGAATTTGAGCTAGAGGCATTTGTAGCATCACCAAGTCTAAATTTATCAGAAATCCCTGGAACTTCGGAGCGCTACAGACATAGAACTTCTCTGTATTGATCACAAACCACATCACAGAAAACCTGATGTACTGACACTAGAGGTCAGCCTATCTTTGCAAAGGGAAAGAATTATTAGAGTCTCAGCTTGATAAATTATGAGATTAACACTAGTTAATGTTAAAGTCATCCCCATAGGGCATCATAAAAATCAGATGTATTGATTACTGTATACCACCCCTCAGCAACTTCAAGTGTCCCATTTCTACTTTTTGGGGGGGAATATACATTTCTTGTTTCCCTCAAAATGAAATTACTGGCTGCGAAAAATTACCCAATATATTTTTTGTTTCAATGAAGAATACCCACATGGTGGGCTGTTACCTTCCACATCACTGAATCGAGCCTCTGCCTCTCATAGTCCTCACTCTAAGACTAAAAGGAATCAGTGCCATGATGAAAACATTCTGGCTTTGTATGGTAACAACACACTTCTCTATGCTCACTTAAAAATAAATAAATATAAAATGCTACGCAACTGCAGGCTTTTGAAAATCGAAAAGGAAATACGAAGAAACAACTACAGAAGAATCACATTTCCACGTAATTTATCAAGTTTGTCTTTCTCTAATAGCTAACCTCTAGTCAGTTTTAATACTAAGAGAGACCAGTTCACTTAGATTCATCTCTGTTAAGTGCGAGAGTGCTGAACATAACAGAAGCATCAAATCAAGGGCAGATATATCCAGTGCCAGAGTAGACCACAAATTTTATTATTCTTTAATAATTTTTTTATTCAAACCAGTATCTGTTATTTGTTCCATTGATGCAGACATGGTGGCAGCTCAAGAGAAGATCTCAGATGGGATTTTTGTCACTTGAAAGAAATAGCTAATTCAACTCTGACATCATCCAACAGGCAAATCTAGAGAGTAAGTTATCCAAGTAATTTGATGTTAGAGATTGGAAAGGCTTTGGAAAAATAAAATATAGAGGAAATACTGAATATTTTGGAGCCAGCACTGCCAGCGTATTTCTGAAAGAAATGCAAATATATGTAATTTACCTGAAAGACTGTAAATAAGTAAGAATTGACTTGTTAAAAGCTAAAAGCAGAATGATAAACAGTAGAGTTAAAAAAAGAAATTGCTAAGCAATACCATGGCTTGTTCCAAAGAAAAGTTTAAAATGGTGCTCCAAGGAAAACTGCAGTTGCTCTGACTCCTTTGGGGTCTCATTAAATCCTTATTCCATAGCTGCATGGCAGCACCACTCATTAGGAAGTGGCCTTTGCAGGTAGCAGTTGTGAGGCTGCCTGTGGCTCTTCCACAGCCTTCCCATCCCTACAGGGGCATCAAAAAATAGACAAATGTTTCTCAAGAAGCTGGAGTGCAAGTACAAAGGGAGGAAGAAAGTTTTAGGGAACCTTCACCATTACCAAGCACTAAGTAGGATTAAATTCATCTCCAGTGCGTCACTAGCAGAGATTTCATTAAAAGCATTATTTTAAACAAAATTAATTTGCAAAAGCTAAAAACAGAAACAGCATGAACTGTTCTGCTGAGAGTTGTAATACAGCTTCTCTTGTCTCACTGCATTTATCGACTTTTTTCAACCACAGTCCCCTGCTTCACCTGCCCATCCAACCCTGGCATTTTATCTAAATCTCTCCAGTACATGGACCACACTGGTGGTTCTGGTTTACAAAGCATCTTCCCTAGCCCTATACTTGTTTTAGTCCCTCCTTTGCTCACTTGAACAATCAATGCTTGTAGTAATTCAATGCCCACCCTCCCTGTATACTAATCTTTCTACAGGGTCATGAGGCATGTCTGCTTTATACCTCTTTTATTTGTTACAACCCTCTCTGAATACACCAGAGTTTACTGAACTCAGTATCTGCAGATCTTCCATTTAAGAGCTAGAACCACTGCAGGAAGCTTTAACTCAGCTGAGTCTCTTACCACAGGGAGTTATTTAACATCGACAAAAGCAGCAAAGTTGCAAAAAGAAAATAATTAAGGAATGGCATTTATCTTAAATTCCTCAGGAATCCTCATTTATTTTAAGACCTGCCATGACTCTGTATCAACAATTTGAGAGGCTCTTTAAATCTAGCCAGAGGTCTTTACTTCCCAACACCTGCAGAGACAGTCCGCCTCAATCAATGTTGGGACCCCCATGGGAACACTTCACAGAAGAACCAGCTTTGCATTTTCCCTTAAGATTACAGGGGAATGTTTATCAGCATCTCTTAACTTTTTCAATTAAGCCAATTACGTGATACAACTTAAAATTAGGAAGTCTTTTAAGCAACAGCAACTCCAGGCCCAACATACATGGAAGATCCATTCTAAATGCAGTGAATCAAGTTTGGTGACATGTTTAGTTACTGTCAAAAACTAAATTACACCTATTTTTGTTGTTGGTATAATGAAGGCGTTATGCTGATAGGGTAGATTAATTTTGCAAATTCAAAATACAGGTATTAAAACCCAATTACATTATTCTGTTCCACATTACTTCATGAAACTTCCACACACTGGTAAATATGAAAGTTGATGAGACAAAGCAGACTGGCAGAAACAATCACTTTTGAGACCTTAAAATCTTACCAACACTATTTGCTTTTTCTATCCTGTCAGTCAGCTTGTGATTAACCAACTTAAAAGACATAGAAATATTAGATTTTTTCTACCCGTAATACTTTGAGTTTTAGCTACATTAGCTGCTAGTATTAACAAACAAGACCTCTCCTCACAGAAGAAACTGAATTAAAGACACCTTTTAGACAAAACACTTTCTATGACAATGTTAACTGCACAGACATCAGTCAAGAGATTTGATTTCAAATGGAAGCACATGGTCCCCGTATGGATGCAAGTGCAGATTCTGTCCATGCTGTTGAGGGATGGCTCCCATGCCCCAAGGAGCAGACTTGTGGGTTTGCTACAGTGTTCATCTGAATACAGACCTGATGTGCCCTAGTTACCATCAAGCTCACGTCCAGTTTCCAAGCAAAATCTTACTTTCAGGGCCAAAACTGTACTTCCAAACCATACAGGAGGAAAGGGCGTTTTATAGTGTACCAAAACATTCAGTCTGCAATTTCTTGATCAAATTCTTTACCTACAGTAATCAGGAATCTTGTCTACTTAGCACAAAGAAAAGCTGGAAATTCCCTACAAGTGTTATTAAAATTTAAAGACATATATTCATCTTCAGTCATTGCCAAAAGCTAACTTCTGCTGCTACTTTAAATACCTCCATTTATTACCCTTATATAGACATATTCCTCTACGCTTCAGCAGGTTATTAAATACCTTCCCAACCCATGCTACACGATGTCTGCTCAATAACCCCTTGCATTTCCAAACCCTATGATTAACGTACCACAATGTTTAAAATTGCAAGGCACCCCTGATGTCACAACCTGCGTTCTGTCCATTAATTCTTCCTTTCTTGGAATAACAGTATTTCAATCCAATAACCAACTTCAAAAAGCCTTTTTTTTCCTCCACAAGTGACCTATCACAAATAAAGTATTTCCCCCATTACTTTCAGACCCCCATGCCTATAATTTGTATGCCTGAGGCTTTCCCCCTGTAACTCACCAATTTCAGACACCCTTTTGATAATACACTTGGGTCATCACCTTCCACCAGGCATTCTAAGACAGGTACTTTCAGAGGTCAGAAATTCTTTGAAGCCAGATCACAAGACATCACAAATCACTTCAAAATAATCCAAGGCTCTAGAATTACAATAAATATATCAAAACTACTGGGGGGGAGGTGAAGAATCAAATATGAAGTCAGATGAACCATGCCTTGTGTATCTGCAGTGGGGGGAAACTAACTACCTGTCATGGTTTAACCAATTTCTACTTCCATGTCCATGTAATTTCTATTTCCATGATTTGGACAACTATGTCTGCATTTGCATTACTACTTCTCTAAGGTTCCTGGAGTACATGCTGACCTTTACCGTGGCAAGCCTTAGGATGGCAGATGCTGCTGATGAGCCATTAGTTAGCGTCCTAGAATAAGACTGACCTTTGGCAGTCAGGGCTACTTTTATTAGTTGTTCTTCATTCTCACACAAGGAGCCTTGGCATTAAAGTATGCATAGCAGTCTCTGGAAAGGTACAAATAATACAGGATTTCTTTCAAAACACCTTTGGCTCCATCTCCTACAAATCATAACTTCAAAAGCTTCTTGTATGCTGGATGGTTGCCCATATATAACTCATCACTTTCCATTGCATGTATAATTTCACTTTGATACTCTCTGACCAGAGCAAAGTTGATCCTGCTGCAGGGCAACACCTCACCTAGCTGCAGAGCACCACAAATGCTCACCAGGGCTTGCTGACCTGGCTCCAAGGGTTACCTACAGCAATTTGTCAGCAGTTCCCTCTTCATTAAAAATTTAAAGACTGCTGAATTTCAATAATCCTCCTGCCCACAGTAATACCGTCTCATTTCCCCTCACATTTCTAAAACACAAGTGCACTATCCACATAAAATGAGCATATAGGACAAACAATGCTCATTCTACCCTTGAGGTGGGCTTCAAATCCCAGTAACTAAAATTCAGGTAGTTCCATTTACCTGAGCTGAGGCATCTAGGAAGCAAAAACGTACCACAGAGTAATAACAGACTGTCTTCAACCACTTGCAAAACCAAAACAAAATCCAATACAACCCCAAAGCATTTCCTAATCACTGTCCCAACACAAAAGATTACAAAACAAAGCCACAGACAGACCAACAAATGCCACCAGATGAAATAGTAATGTAGTCAATTAAAAAGTCTTGGAGTTATTGTCAGGACACTGACAGTACAAAAGCATATAAAAATCAACACAAATACCCTCAACACCAGACTGCAGCAAAATTACTACCAACAGGACCCAGTGTTTACCTGAACTTTTCCGAGGAAGTTACTCTGATCTACAAAGCTTTCCGCAACAAATATTGCTGCTTTTAGACCCCCAAAATACTCATTAAAATGGGTGCTTTAGCCTTACTGGCCTCTCTCATTACAGAAGACCTTAAAGAAACTCAACATTTCTGTCCTGTTAAACTTGCCCTTAAACTGAGAATTTCAACAGCAACACGGGAGAAAAACCATTCTGTGCCCAGTAACTTCACAGCTGACAAACTCAATACTCGGTTCACTCTGGCCTTGAAAAAACTGAAGAGATTTCTAGGTTAAACAGTAAAACCTGATGCTAGCTGTGTATATATGTATATACACATATATACTTGCAGCTAACTATATATAGATATATATTAAAAAATATGTAACAATCTAATAATATACACTAAACAGAACTGTAGAAAAATTCCTTCCTTCTCACCCTCTTCCCTCCTTCATTAAAATTCAAATAACTGGAAGAAATTTCCTCAATTTTAATGGCATTTTTGATATATGCATAACAATACAGGCAAGAAATCCTCAATGCACAACCACTTCCATAGTTACTCAAAACACTCCATCAAATCTTAAACCCATGACCTGTGCACAGCATTAAGCAGGCATCTCCCAGAAAAAACAATGCAGTTACTTCTATTTCCATCAGAAAAGGAAACAAAAATCCTAATTGAGATTTGAGGACAAGAGCCTCTACGTGCCTGGGCACCACCTGTACCTCTCCCATCTGAATACCATCAACCACAGGCCTTGTGGCTTCCCACAAAGGTTTGGACTCAACTTTGCTTATAAATGGAAAAAGTCTCCAAGATTTCCTACTTTAAAGTCTTTAATGATACATTTTAATGTAGGCTTTTATGGCCTATTTACTCAGCAAGAAAGAACAGCCTTTCCCGCACTGTATTTCAGAGGTCTTACAGTAAGGTTTTCTGCAGGGTTTGGGTTGGTTGTTTGCTTACTTTTGGTTTTGTTTGTTTTTTTTAGCCACTAATTCAGCTTTTTACATAACTTGTCGGGGAGACATTAGAGGGTAATGTTAAAAACCCAAACAAACAATTGTATTAGAGGACTCTAAGGCAGATGACTGTCCCCTACATGGTCCTCTGGCACCTTTGAACACTTGTACATAGGTGTGAATTTAACATTTTACTATTTGTACTTACTATACATTTGTTTTTTATTGACTAATATGAAGAAGAGAAACTCCCTAGACCAAAACTGACATAAAATTGATGTAAACTTCTTGGTGAGACACGCTGCTCCATATGAGCAGTGATGGAAAAGTTTCTCTTCTTTCCATAAGCAACACACACAGGTCTCTTTTTTCTTCCTCTGAGCAGACACAAGCCAAGAGGAAGAGATGACCTATAGGCAAGCTGATCTGAGACAGACCCCACAGGCTTGTACAAGGATGAGGTGTATATACATCACAAAACTAGCAGTAGATCCTTGTTTTTAAGGTTAGCAGACACCTCTGACTGTAATGGTCTACAAGTGCTGGGCAGATTTTATTGCAAATGGCACTCAGTGTTGATCATGTGGGTGGGGAAGCCAACAGCAACAGGATACTCTGGACAGTCTTCTGCTTCAAAGCTCAATGCATTCTTCGAACTACCTCCAATGATGGAGAAGATAAGCATAACACTGAGCACAGCACTCTATGTCAAGGCAAATACAGGGAATAACTCACATCAAGCCTTCTTACATGGCCAAAATCAGCACTGGGTGATGCACCACTGCACTCCCTCAAGCTGAGACCTCACCCCGCAAGCTGAAGGACCAGCCCCACAACCCACAAGCTCCAACCATAACATTTGTTTACATTCTGACAACTGACATACAGTGGATAAGGAGATGTATTGTTTCTGTTTACTTGCAAAAGAAAAATCAATTCCCAACAGGGGCAAAACAGCATAAATGCTTCAGGTATATAGGTAAACGAACAAAGGTTTAAAAAAGGAAAATTTACATTTTACATACAGTTTCATCAACCTTTTCTTATTCTTTTGAAATATCGATAACTTGGAAACAGAGGATCTAGGCAGAATTCACCAATTTTAGCAAGGAACTGAGCTTCCGGAGATACAGCCACGGGTACCCTTAATCTAGCCTGTCTGTGACTATCTCACTTGAAGTCACATGCAAGAAAATAATCCCCTGCAGCATAGAGCACTGATGTGAAAGGAAAGAAAAGCTCAAAGTCACAGCTGAATGGCTACGGTTGAACCCATTTCAGCAGGTTTTTTCCCCTTCTACTTCTTACTTGAGACCAAGGCAGCTTAATCTACATTGATGTCTATGAAGTTTCACTTTAAAAGTTATTCAGCCTGAGAGACTTTCCTCTTACGATTATAAATAAAATGCTCACGTGTTTTTATGCATAGCTTTAACAAAAATAACTATAAGATATTGCCTGAAAACTTAAATACTGCTCTTCACCCAAATTTCTAACTAGTAGCAGAGATATTAACCCCAACATGAGATTTTAACAGAAATTAACCACTTAAACTGACCAGCAGGCAGAATAACAGCCACTGGAGAATATGATAAAGCCATTACAGATGTTCAGTTGATTAGCAGGGCTGATTAGCTTCCACACCACAATGCACTGTTTAACAGAACCAAACCATTTTCTGGTTACTATTAAGACCACAGAATATGGTATTTTCAATTATAATTTTTATTTTAATAGAACACTTCTTCCCACTCCTCATTTTCTGTTTTGCCCCTCACACCATGCTCCCCTTCATTTACTGCAAAAAAACCCTTCAGTATTAGCTTAGATAAACACTTGCTTCGTTTAACTCACCACTAAAAGAGGAGCTCTATAATGGAAAGTAAAACAGAAGGGAAAAACACAATGAAAACTAAAGTGACAGGAGGTAATCTCAGTTTTGCAGAATTACCTGTGTCTCCAGGCAGAAAACCAAACCTCAGCATAAGACCATAAAATGGAAAAAACCCAGAACACTAAATGTTAAAGAGGAATGTTAGGGTCCATCCCAAGATTAATGCATGCAACCACAGTTTCTCTATGGCCACAAAAAGCAGTAAAGGAACTACTAGACTTGCTAGCAAAACAACTGTGAAATGTCTTCCAGCCTTCCCACGTAATGAGGCCTCACTTAAAAACAAAAAGGCCTTGACAAAAGGCAGTGTTTAAATTACTTAGCAAGATTTCTTTAAATGTCAGTGCAAGGTTAGATTTGATAAAGGCTACATTGGCTTTGCTGGGTAAGTGTGATAGCTTTGGTTTAAAAAGAGCCCAAAGAAAACTGGAAGGGCCAGAGCACTACACTGAGATAGCATTCAGGTGATGAACCCAAGAATATCTAAAGTACTGAAAAATCAATTTCTTAAATGAGCGACTAAATTCAAGTAAGGAAATCTCTGTCCGACAGAGGTTTGAAAACCACTAAAGGAAAAGAAGATAGGAGGAGATTAATAGGCTTGTAAAGTATTAAGAGCACCTTGATACACGATGCCCTGGCAGGAAAACAAACCTGCAGAAGAGTCATCCACAGAGAGCATGCGGAGCTCACACCAGGGAGGGGGATGCAGAAACAACCCCAAATTGAACTTCTGAGGTTCAGAAATTTTATTTCATCTTCATAATACTACTACTGCACTAACATAATCCACGGCACCAAAGCAAGTTTGAAATACCAGCTTCAGAAAGCCTACACTTGGAGCTTTGCTCACCAAAAAGCTCCACTTCCCAAATGTCACTACCTTTTCTTCAGACAATAAAAATACTTTTCTGCTGAGTCTAACAGGAAAATAGCAACAAGTCCCAGACCCCAGAAGATGTTGGTTTTCTTTTTGATCCCCAAGGTTCACCTCATGTCTTAATGCACTTGGAACTGCTCTCACTGTTAATCGTGTACTGCAGACTAAGAGATGGCTCTTTTCCAGAAATTACCTCAGACTAAATTCACAATTAAGAACCAGTAAACCTACTGAACCAGAAAGTTCAGCCCTTCTGCAGTGGGCTACAAGCAGCCAGACTGCTTTACTCCCTACAGCAAGATTCACTACCACCTTTCATTTAAAGCACGGAGTTGAAACTGCCTATACAGTTTAACAACATACCTGTGTTTTGAGCCAGAAAAGGAAGGAAGAGTCCAGAGGCAACTGAAATGCTTTATGCACAGCTACACTACAGACATGCTACATAACTTTGATCTGTCACCAGATTTGTATTTTCTTGTGCTACAGCCAAAGAAGCAGAAGCTCCTGGACAGTCCTACCTAATACTTTTTTCTAATCCTCTAGGACATAGGGAAGCATCCCTTAGCACTTCCCAAACATTCCTACAGAAATCACTATCTTCAGCATGACATTTTTCTGGAGTTACCCTCATCAAAAGGAAAGATCCTTTATGAGGAATGGGTGCGTGTGTCTCAACGCATTTCACATATGTATATATATTTTTATATATAGACACACATATACATATATAAGTGGTTCTTACTATGCCTTGCAGGGAGAAATGATTCTAAGTTGAGTATGAAATCTGAAAGGTCAGATCTATGATGAATGGATATATGAAAGACTCTTCAATTACTAAAACATTTAGGACATGTCTGCATCCTTCATTTTACAGCAGAGTGAAGGTGAAAATTGGAATTTATGGTGAAACAGAGCCTTAAAGAACATACTATGTCTGGCTTAATTGCTATCATTAAAGCAAGAAAAAGTATACTTATCTGTGAAAAGCCTTGTACAACAGCACTCGAAGCTGCGCCTACAATGCATATGTTTAAGTCATGAAAAGTAATTTTAATTTTACAAAGGCTTTTAGAGCCTTTTTGACTAATAAGACCATTAAAATTCACCTGACCACAAACAACGAATCCAGAAAGCAGGATTTTTCAAAGCCTAACATTAAAGGGGGCTTTCAAGACTTCTTTCACATTCCTATAATACTAATTGCATCTACATATATTTGACATAGAAGAGAGGAACAACACCATAATAGAACTTTGACGATGATAAGCCTTTCTGGGATTTTGTTTCTAGAAGTACCGGCACTTTTAAGACAGACAAGCCTAAGATATGTAAAATATATCCCAGTGAAACAAAGAAGTGTATTTTTTTAGAAGTCCCCCACACAATGCAGAGAAAATGTGTGGAATTTATCAGAATAATACATCACCCAGGAGGATCCATGAAGGAACCAGGTAAGTAACACAAAACACAAATGCAGGCAACTAAATTCCAGGCTTGCCTGTTAAGTAAACAGGGGCTGGTGCCAGCAGAAGGAAGAACCAGCTATGTAGAGCAGCAGCTGTAGACACAGAGACCCTCATGGGGAATGTTGCACCCTCCTCTAAGTGACTGGGGTTGGCTGTTGGCTCAGAACATCCACCCAAATACCGGGTGTGACTTTGCGTAACTCAGACTTTGACAGCAAGTGGTGGCAAAAGGCAATTCTAAGATGACTGGGGGGAAAAAAAAAAATAAATAAAAATCACTGCTATCTTTGTTGACAAAGCAAAACTTAACCTGGTTAGGGACAAAAAACCCCAAACAATACCACTTTTCCACCTCCAGTTCAAGTAACACAGCGCATTTCCATAAGCCCATTATGGGTTATAATTAACAGGTTAGATATAAGGAAGAAGTTCTTTACTGTAAGGGTGTGAGGTACTGGAATGGGTTGCCCTGAGAAGTGATAAATGCTCCATCCCTGGCAGTGTTCAAGGCCAGGTTGAACAGAGCCTTGGGTGACAGTCTAGTGTGAGGTGTCCCTGCCGATGGCAGAGGCATTGGAACAGGATGATCTGCAGGTCCTTTCCCATCCAAACCATTCTATGATATGTAAAGTGTAAATATCTGCTCCATCACAACATTGTTTCTTTCATGCAAATTACAAAATAAATAAATAGAATCAGCTCTCTGCTGCAATATCTGTTCGTATCTCAAATGCCTTTCACACACGCCATTTAGCTGGTTCAAATGGCTAAATACTACTACTGCCCAGGAAGTATAGGGATAAATTAATCCATTAGCACCTTCATTAAGCTTATTGGACAAGGTGCTGAGTCTTTCAGAAATGAAAAATGTGGATCCTTACGAGTTCAGGATGTGAGGAAATTCAAATTAGAATTGCAGACAGTGAATTGTCTGCAGTGCTTATTCCCCAGGCTTTAAGCTTTTCTGAAAACATGGTGGAAATGCTGATCCTTCCCTCCCTGCTGCACGGAACCAAGGACTGGGAGAAGACCGCCTAAGTTACAGTATTGTAAAGGGTCATAAGGATAAGAGGAGATTATTTTCTTCAGCTTATTTTGCCAAGATACCTGCAGAGAAAACAGGATTTTCCCCTTCCAGATGATGTTGTATGCATCAACTACAAATTACAAACCTGGTTCTCTCAAAAATGTCACTGCAGACTGCTATCTGCTGGAAAGAGAGCATCCCTAGACACAGAAGGGTAAGTATATCTAAGTTATTAGCGATTTATGCATGTGAGCCTTTTATGTAATTCTTTTCATGCTATAGCATAAAAAAAGCTTCAGGGAGCAACTGGAAACTTCTACCATGACAGTATCCGAGGTTCCCAGAAAGGCAGCAGATACCCAATGAGGAGTTAAGCGGATCAAATGACCCAGACAAGAACTCATGCTTACTATGCATTAAGTGATCAAGAGTCCATCTAAGATTGAAGGCAGACTGGAGAAAACTTCAGGGGGAACCTCACCAAACTTCACTACGGTTTTCTATCAGTTTCACACATTTTACCAATATACTTGGTTTTTAAAAATCACAACTACATGGGAAGTCAGGGAGCTTTTTTCTCTTTCAGGATAACATATAAGCAGCTAACTATGCAAGTTAGCAAAAACCTAACATTAGGATGTTCAGATGCTGGGGAAGAGAAGACTGTGTGTTAAAATAGCTCAACAGTAGAAAGCATAAGGTGATGGAGCTTTGCAACTTCCTTAAGCTGCTTAGCTTCAGATAAGGAGCTTATGCAACTTTAACTCTGGAGTACATTCCGCAAGTGGTATCAAAATAGTTTTAAAGTTAAGTTACACTTGGGACAGATGGCTCTTGAGTACTGTGTCATTCTGCCCTCTTACCAATGAAAGCAGTCAAAAATATCAACACCTCCCCCCAAAAATACCCCAGAAAACACTCAGGCAGCGTTTATAAGAGGAGGTAAGTACCATACCTGTTTTCCTTATTATTTCCTTTGCCTGACATAGTATATCTGCATAGGAGCCCAGCTTCTGAGCTTTGGCATATGAGCAAGAGTGTTTCACAGTTTCTAAGTGGACCCTGACTACAAAGAGGCTGCTTTACAGTCATCTGGAAATACTTGTAGAAATTAATATAAATAGGGCAGTTATTCTAGTCAGAAAGCAGACATACAATAAGTAGTTAAGAATTCTTCATCTTAAAATAAACCAATCTACCCACAATGCACCTACTCAAGAATATTCTTGGGATGGGATAGGGACAAGGTCAAAATCTTAATGTCTTACAACAGTCTTGATTAAGTTGCCTCAAAGCTGAGACTTGAATAAATAATGACCATGAAAGAGATGCTACACTGCTCTTGGAAGCTGTTGAAGAAAACATAGAAAAAGCCGAGCAAAGTCCATGATCCTCTTCTGGACCCCAGTGCCTTATGGAAAGGTGCCAAATGCCATCACCACCTCCAGGGGAATCACGACAGTGGTGTCCAACACCAGGTCAGGGCACACCACAAACCACGGCAGATGCACAAGGGCCAGGTCCTGGAAAGGCTGGGACCACTTGCCTCTCCAACCAGGGGCTCCTGGGGGCTGTGTTTTTAAAAAGGATGGTGTGTTTCTTGATGAAAACTCCCTTATTTCAGCTGTTTTGTAGGACAGACCTGCAGAATGGCTCTCCAGTCTGCAAGTACACACCATGGAGCTTTCTAGTACCTGGATTTTGGGGTGCCCACCACAGTTACATGGTGGGGAAGAACTTACTACAAAACAAAATGACAAGCAAGACCCACAATCCTTTGTTATTGTCCAAAGGAGAAAAAGGAGAAAACCCTACTTGCTCTTCATGTAACAGTCAGAGAAGAATAGCATGGTTAGATATAATACCACCTCTGTTTACTTTTTGAGCTTATCAAGGAAAAAGGATGCTCAAGTAGACTAAGCTAAACAGCTTTTAAAGCATTCAAAGCACCAGTTCTTCATACGCAGCCATACAAATTTTAATTTTCTTTAGCAATACAACAGCAAAGACAGTCAACATAAGATTCAAAATCCAGTAAGTACAACAATTACATTGAGAAATTGATAAACTGCAAGATCTATAAACAGATTAAGCTAAACATATAAAAGGAAAACTACCACATATATGCAACTACTTCAGTAATTGTATTTGATTCTACAAATCGTTTACCAGTTCTCTGTAAAGGCTTCATAGCTTTTTGTCCCTGCAGTTTCCACAGAGTTTTTTAGGAAAGAAAGATGCAAGAGTAGCTACAAGAGGAATAGCAATATGTGAGAGGCAGACCCTCAAAAGCAGAAGAGGAAAATAACTCCTATTTACGTTAATTTAGCTACTTCTGGGACAAAAGCTAACTCTTGCTTAGTCAAGAGTAGAAAACAGACAACAAACAAATGTTCAAGAATGGAAGAAGCGTTACACACGAGCAGCTGCTGCCCTTTATGTTGTCAAGAAGAGACATTTCAGTGCACTGCCATTGCATATGGACAACGACAGCAACAGAGCCCACCAGGGCTGCACGCAGTGGCGCTGGGCTCCAGCAGCTTCTGCAGGCTTCAGCACCACTCCAAGTACAGGTCCAGGTAAACTATTACCCAACCAAATCCTAATACTAGAAAAAAAAGTTTTCAGCATTAATTTTGCCAGCCACCTTCTACCAGTTTTAACAAGGAGATGTTTGGTCAAGTAAATGTATATACATCTTTCTTCTTTTGGTATGAACCATGAGATTAATAGCCTACAGCAACAAAACACATTTTTCTCAAGTACAGAAAGTCTGGTGGACAAATAGAGGCTTTTCTAATGACATGCACACAAACCTAATGAGCACCTAGAACATCTCTGCAGAAGCAATAAGTTTTATCCGGAGGTGGTGCACACTGCTGAAAATATACACTTAAATGCTCAGATGCTAGAGACTGCACAGTTGAAGATCTTGCAGGAAGGACTACAAACCTTAGGAACTTAAGGACTTCTGGTTTTAATAATGAAAGGCAAAGACTCAAAGTGCATGCACATACATGACAGCGTATATGCTAACAGCTCTTGATCACTGTGCTAGGCTTCTTGAGAGCATTTGTTTTTAAAAAGCACTACAAGTATTTTACTGTTATTACTTAATTGTGCACCATGTTCCCCCAGCATAACACAGTTAGTGGGAAACTGGTACTGGTGTCAGTGACCTAGCGGAAATGCAGTCAACCCATGCTCTGCTTAAAAATTACCTTAATAAAGCATACACAGATATACAGCCATTTTGTCGCGCGCAATCTACATCACCACACTTGCCTGAGGTGTTAAATAACCCAGGTTCCTGAGGAGAGCTTTCCTCCCACTGGTAACCTCAGCATCCAACACAGAACCCGCACCAGACTTGTAGCGGAAAGCATGAAAATGTTACCATTTAAATAAAGTCCCCACAGTAAACAGTGACATTTTTGTCATGAGCTTTTGATGTGAAAACTGCACAAGATCCTGCACTTCTATGTTCTACCAACACACAGTCACAACACCCAGGAGTGTTGCTATCTTGCACCTACAAGTTCAGGACCACCAAGGGTTACTACCTGCTTCAGCATCTAATAAGCATCAAGTCGACCCTGATGCTTGTCTGTCGTCCGTCCCCCCCCCCCCCCGCCTTGAAGTGAGAGCACCAGCAAGTGGTTGGGTTGTCCCAAAGCCAGACCCAGTTTTCATGATTTTAGCCACAGATTATCCTCAACCAGCAGGACACACACACATTCAGGTGACTACAATACAGCTTAAGAAGCCAGGATGAAATCAAAACATGATTATATTCAGGAAAATTAAATTACGGTTTCTGCATCAACCATGCGAGTCCAATTTCCCAGTTTCTCCATGTAAAATATCTCCACAGTAATATGCCATTAAAACAGTATTTTTCATCTCGCACGTTTTACTGGAAATGCTAAGAGACTCTGACTTCAACAAATGGAGTCTCTTCAAAGGCAGAGCTGCCTGATTCTTCTGTAAATGAACTATGAAAATCAGTATGCTTGCAAGCTAACCAAAATTCATCATTTACTGACCTGCTCTGGATTGGATTAGACAGGATTGCTTCTTATGCAGTCAAGTAGCACAACACACTGAATATTATTGTTGCCCTGACCGCAGCACAGGCAAAAGGGATGCTGGCCACACTTTATATTAAGTCAGATTGGGGAAAACCAGTTGATTTTCCCCACCAATTTGCTCCAAAGAGAGGCTTACATCTACAAACAGCTGTAATTTATTAGGTTTTAAATTTCATAAGAGACCTAAACATGCTGAGCAGTAATACTCTTCAGAACAGTCAAGGCCTATTGAACTCAAGCATACTCCTAAATTATGAACATGGCACTACGATTTCAGCAGTGCTAGAGAAATAACACATTTTTTTTATTATATTTTAAATTAGTACACAAAAAATGGGAATAAGGAGGAGAGCATTTTTTAAGAAAAAGTAATGCCAGGGTGGGCCATTACTGCTTGGATTAAGACATAGATGGCAAAGTAATCTGGATTTAACCATAAACCTTCAATAAAGCTCAAACTACTGTTCTAAGGCTACAGCAAAATTCAAGATTTCTCTCTTCATTGTAACTGAATGTACAAGTATCTTTCCCCAACTACACATCTCAAACCCAAAGAAACAGCATGTAGGAATATACCTATAGCAACAGATACAAAACCTGCCCATACCTGATGCCTCTGTCTTGTCCTTCTTGCGCTGTATCCACCTCACTGAAGCAAAACATGTCTCAGCTCCACAGCTTCCCTGGCACCATAGGACGGAAGTGACTTAACATGGTAAAAAAGACTTCTGCTGCAAATAAGCTGCAATCAGAGGAACTGAGACACACCTGCCACAAGCAGACACACCTGGGTGGATGTGCAGCACTGGTGGGGGGGCTTGCTCTATCCTCAGCTGTGATGCATTAGGATGTTCTAGCACAAGCCCCAGCATGAGGAGGTTGGTGGCAGCTGCTTGTAAGTCAGGTTTAAGTTGAGCAAAGATTTTATAAGCTCCTTCATGCTCACATTTATGAATCCCTTTTCATTATAACGTGCATTTCCTCCTCAAACAGCAAGTCAGAAATTTAAACAATATGCACTGTATTACTGAGACCCTCATGCCTGCCCTCTGTCCATCACAGCAGCACACGAGAAGCAACAAGCCTTTAAATAAAAACAACTTTTCCACTGCGTCTTCACATTGTTGTTTCAGCCCCTGTATACATATAGGTACATCTAAAGTCATATTAGCACTGCACAACACGTGATCTGATGTTGGGAGACCTTTTTTTTGTGGGTGGAGGCATATTTGGGTTTGCTTTGGGGTTGTTTTTTGGGTTTGGTTTGGGTTCTTTTGGGGATTTTGGGGGCTTGTTTCCCCCCCTCCTCCATTTGGTTTGCAGATTGGTTTTTATTTGTCTGTCTTGGGGTTTTTTGGGGGGGTTAGTTGGTTATTTTTCCCCAGCATTTGGGTTCAGCTACAAGACTTTCAGACACAAGAAATAAAGCAGATAACAGCTCAGGGGAATTAAAAAATTAGAAAAGACAATTCAGTCAACTGTTAAATTTCAATAGCACGCTCTTCATAACCATAAATGTCAGCCTTTAAGTCTGGAATTAGTTTCTCTGATAACAACTTGCTTATTTCCAATATTTAAAGAAAAAAGGAAAAGTTAACCTATTGCTGTGACAGTACCGGTCAGAAGAAATACTGGTCTGAGTTTGGTGCAGGGGGTATGAGGTAGCAGTGTAATTCTCAAGGAAAACCCTTGAGGTTTATCCTTGTATTTTCCAGCACCCAATAACTGGTCAATCAATAAGAACCTCCCAGTAAGTCCGGTCACCTCTTGTCTTCTCTTCCTATTATCTGAAGCACTTGCTTAAAAGCCCTTTACAACCCATGCTGCTGGCTGATTTTCTGAGGGCCCACCATATTGATTGCTCTGCAGTACCTGTTTTAAATGCTCCACGATTTACAGTCAAACACAGACAAGGTATCTCCTGTGTGCAAACAGGATTAACACCACACTAAAAGCCATATCTAGTTTCAAACACTGTCCATTCTCAAGAAGTTCCTGCAGGTAAGCACATGTAGGCTTCAGATGTGATTGTTCAGGGCTGAGCACAACTTCAATAGCTCTGACTGCAGTGTGGCTCAGCTGGAAATGCAGCAATTTTGCCAGTTAATTATTGTTTACATTGATCAACAGATACATTTTTCAAGAGAAAAATACTTAAAAGTTATGCTTTATGGAAAAAGAAAATCCACATCTGCTACAAAAAAATAAAGCATCATTGATTTTTACAGAATAATATACTTTATTACACTTTAAAAGTGAAAATTTAAAAGTATAAAACTGTTCTTTCAAATAAAGACAATGCTATATACATTGAGTTGTACTTTAAGTGATCTTTTCTTGCACCAGATTTCAATATGCACATTTTAGTTGGATGCAAATTAAACCCCTATTATCTGCATTATTTCACCAGCTGTCCACCTCCTTCTCTCTTCATTTAACCAACTACAAGACTGAGAATCCACTGAGATTTTTGGAACTCTTGCCACTTCCCTTTATTCTGCATTAGCTCCTCTCTTCTTTATATTAAAGATCACACTAAACCCAAAACCAATGTACAGTAAATTTAAGTTGACTGCAGTCAAAGAGCTCTCCCCCTCCCATTTTTGTTATCCAAACAGTACTCTCCCTGGATACACTTTCATTTAAAAGGCCTTCAACTTTGATCTGTTTTTCATCCGTCTCAATGGACACAAGAACAGTGTGGCCATTTCAGCACTGAATCAGTACCTGTAAACAAGAAAGTACTTCTTAGTTTGTGCAGACCTGCAGCCTTTACCTAATCCTTTCCTATGCTAAAGCACATTATGATGATTCTTCCAATTTTTTTCCTCTAATGCATTCCTCTACACCACATGCTATAAAATGTGTATATTCAAATCTACATTGAGACATTAGGGCTATGACTCTAAATAGTTTCACCACATCAAAGGTAGAGATGTTAGCATAAGGGAAGATCGCAGCTCTGTCAACTTCATGTTTCTGCATTTTAGTTGTTTTTAATTGGGATAATCACTGACCTTTCCCTGGTTGGGCTGAAAGAAGCTGCCTCTGAGGGAAACTTAAGCTGTAGAACTGCAAAGCAAAGCAAAAAAAAACCCAAAAAAAGACCTGGGAAAGGACTTACTGTCACTGCAGATGTGTTTTGTTAAGGAGAGCAGCAACAGAGTGACCATTTCAGAGCATGAGCACCAGGGTAAATCTTCTGCTCCACCATTTCCAGAGGCAGTTACTGTGCACATCCCATTTTGAAGAATTAAAACAATAAATTTCTAAATTTCTTTAAACAAAAGTTGATTTCGAAGTATCTTGCTGTTTAATCCATCTTGACATCACCCCTGTACAACATGAACTTAAGCAATGCATTCATCACAAAAGCATCTTGAATAAGTCATTTCCCATCACTTGTAACTCTAGTAGTGTTCCACTTCAACACATGTACATGACTATAATCTAGTGTTTGCTTGTTTCCAAATACAAACTAATACAAACTAGAAGGTTACATCTTCAATATCAGAACAAGACAGACCTAGCTGCCAAAGTCAGCACACCAAGGATGAAAACTAATACACACAAAAAGTAACAACTATACAGATGAACAAACCTCCCATTTTCCTTATATTTTCCACTAAATTAAGCCCCATCTGTAATTATTTCTCAAGTAATCCAAAGTCTTCTTTATACTCAGAAGAGATACTCACCACCAGCCACAGTCATTCCTCATCACTAGTAACTTCTTCCCTCTCTCTATAGGCTTGCTGGTTTCTCATACAGCAGCACCACAAAACCATGCCTTTCGTAATTTCAAATGCATGAAAATCTTGTTTGCCAATTGCAGTTAATCTCTGTCTTCTGGTATCAAAGTAAGACCTGATAATTACTTATGCTCACATAAAATCACTGCCTTATGCCACTCGTAAGAAGCGGTCTCTTCCAGGAAGAAGAGTACAAGATTGAACCTATCTGCAGAAATTCCCCATTAGAATACCACAAGAACAAAGAGATGTGGCACTAAATGAAAAACAGCGAACCTTGCTCAAAAAATGAAACCCCAAACCAAAAAATAACCCCAACCCTCAAACCACCAAACTCATCCCCCCCTGCAGAAGGGATTGGAAACTCATTTAAGAGGGGTGGGAACTCCAACACTAGCGTTATAGAAAAGTAACGATGAAAATGTGGCATCGCTATGTAGCTTCAGTGACTTGCTCTCCAGGAATTTAAAAAACAGATTTTTTTAGTACTTCCATAACTCACATTCATAAGTCCACTAGCACAGATTTGCAAAGCATGCAACCAACACACCCATTTCTGTGCAAGACCCCAACTTGCACAGAAGGTCACCAGTATCAGAACTACTGCCAGGGCTACAAGAGCTATGTGCAGGGCCAGAGCTTACTGCAACAGCTCCAAACCGCACAGGCTCTCTTAAAAAAACCTATTATTTTTACTGCCCTTAACATAAAACGTACCGAGTTGCGCGTTAACCAGACAACCCCTACCTGATGTACTTGCTATTCATTAAGCAGCAAGCCACAAAACCAACTTTGGAAAAATCCAGCAGCAAACCCCAGTGCCAACTCGCAGCTCCTCTGCTCTGACAACACGGACCCGAGTGGCACCTCCTACTGCTTTACACACGCCTTCAGCTCAAAGCCTGTCGTTCATTCCCACAGTCATTCCCATAGCAAGGCAACGCCAGGAGTAATTCAGAGAAGTAAATACACTACAAAGCCTGCAGGAGCCCTGGTGAGCGAGGAGAGAGCCTGCATGGCAGGACAGAGAGCTCACAGCACAGGGAAGAGCATCAACATGCCTCTGAACTGCAGACCCGAAATCAAGTCAGCAGCTTTCTTGACTAAGAATTATACACCTGCACTACTTCCTCACATGCTTTCATAAATTCATTTGCCACATTAATATGGAAAGTCTCGTTATAAATAACTCCACAGAATAATTCTACACGGAGTAGCAGTACACTTGCAATGCTTAAAAGTTCAGCATTTTCATTACAATTTTAATAATTTGTTCATAACTTTCCATACACATTAAAATCTACATCACTGAACTAACCTGGCATGCAGCTTCACCTCTAGTTCAAGCTTCTCTCACAAAATACTGCAGTCAATACTTTGTAGAGTTTGCTTGTCCTTCATAAGGTCTTGATTTTTATATTTTTGCACTAATAATAAAAATACTGACATTATTTCCCCTCGTGTAAAACCACCACTTTGACACACACACAAACAATCACCAGCATACTGATTTCCAGCTGTCCTCAATGTCATCAGTAAGGTAATCACGACTAACCAGTTAGCACCCAAGGCCATAGCTGGCTCATTTCACATCTGAAATGGACTGATCTCTCTCTGATGCATGCAACAAAATGGTGTTCGGATTTGGGTTAATCACAGCCAGGCACCACGCTTAATTGGCAACAAGGTCACAAAGTGATACTGGGGACATAAGCAGCTGATACGCAGTAAGGTAAGGTACGAATCAAATAAAACCCAGAAAGTTCCGAACGAGGATGTAAGTCACTAGTTAAAGAACGAACACACCACAGCAAACGAAACCGGCTGAGAGGCTATTGCAGGGAGCTTCAGAAGCAGAGGGAGAGCAGAGCCCTCAGCTGTTCACATCATCTTACCGCCGACAGTATCGAGAGACCCCCCGGAAACTTCGTGTCTGGCTCACTCCTTTCCCTGTGTCTGACGGGAAAGTTCTGGTTTAGTCAGAATATAGCAAAACTGAACGGTCCCGAATGATGCACAGAGAGAACAACGTTACTATCCAAGGGAAGAAATGAAGCGCTTTCAAAAGCCTTTACTGGAGTGCTGTGGGGTTGTTTGGGTTTTTTTAAACCAATATACTAGCACTCCCACCGACTCGCAGAGAGAGGAGAAAAACCTCGTATACTCACGTTCCTGAATTTGAGACGATTAGTTGTGCTTAATGAAAAGCAACCCGCGAGAAGCACAGCTTAGAACTTGACTAACTCCAGACCCACTTAAAGCGATGCTCGGGGAAGAACGAGCACGCAGACGAGCGAATGCTCCGAGGATTCCGGCAGCCGGGTCTTGCGGAGCAGCGACAGACTCCCGGCCCCGGAGCGATGCGACCCGAACGCGGCTGCGGAGCCTGGGGGGTCTGCACCCGGAGGGGAACACTCGAGGAAGGGAAAGCGGCGCAGGCTGGGAGAGCTGCCTCGCCAGTGCGATTAGCGGCGATCAGTCAGGCGGTGCGCTCGCACCGGTGCTGCAGCAGCACCGCGCCTCACCTGGAAGAGCCTCATTTTCCACACCGGACTGTAGATGCGCCCAGCGAGGCGGCGCTCTGACCGCCGCCGCTCCCAAGCCAGACGGTGCAAGTAGCGCCCGCCGGCTGCCGCAGGCGGCGATCGCAGCCGGGGCCGCTCTCCCCAAGCCGGTCGCCGGCACTGCCCGGACCGCGGCCCCCCCACGGCGACAGCAACTTGGCTGCCCACGAGGCGGCCCCACGCGCGGCGCTGGCCGCGGCTCCATCCCTCTGTCCCCCGGCTTCTCGGGGCGGGGGGCAGCCGCCGCCACACCGCCGCCCTCAGCCGCGACCCCGCCGGGCGCCCAGCCCAACTTTGTTCCCCGAAGTTGCCCACCTGGAGCCGAGCCCTTCCCGCGGAGCCAGCCCCGTAAGCCTGCGGCTCCCGACCCGCTCCCAGCCTACTCTGGAGCCGCGAGCGCCGCGCTTCAGGCGGCGCGGCGGGGCGGGGCAGGCGCGGCCCGGCCTCCCGCCCACTCGGTCCCCTGCTGGCCCGGGCGCCGCGCGGAGCCCGGCGCAGCCCAGGCTGCTGCTGCCCAGCCCCAGTGCCGGCGGGGCCCGCTGGGGCTGGGGGGGAGCAGGGCGGCTTTCCTGAGGGCCCGGGGGAGCTCCATCGCAGTGTACCTGGGGCCTGAGGGGGAGAGAGGGTGACACGAGTCCTGCAGCGAGGGCGGCCGTGTCGGGTTGCCCCTTGCTGCCCGGGCTGAGCGAGTTTGTGGCTAGCGGAGGAAACTGACAGAGGAGAGTTTAAATAAAAACTCTATCTAATTTCTGGGCTGGAAGCCCAGGGAAAGGATCAGGTTCACGTAGGTCTCTGTGCAGGAGCCGGATGGAGGTTTTATTGAATCTGGCTCCAGCGGATCACGGCATTATAGCAGCGGTGCTGTAATTAAGGCTGAGCAGAATTCTTCCAAGTCCCTTTGTATTTTTTTTAGCAGGTTATATAACAAATAGTAATAAGTTTCCTGAAGCCTCTATTATCTTTCAGGATCCAAAAGCACAGTGGAAGTATTACATTATAATCAAGTGCACATTACTCTGCTGTGCCCCGGTGGAAGCCGCGAATTACACCCAGGACACATTTGGCTTTGCAGCCACAGTGAAGCTCTTTGATGCAAGAGAAGAGAAGAGCTTGGAGTCTGTGCCCGACTGCACAGAGGACTCTTAGGCAGGGGTGGTGATCTCCGGCCATGGAGAGGGGGGAAGTGCAAGAAGAAAACAAGTCTCCTGCAACGAGTTCAGGTTAAGTTGCTGCCACCTCTGTTTCCCTTTCTGGTTTTGTGGTGAATTTTGGAAATGCGCTTGCTTGCTGGGAAATGGTGGCATCTCCTCTGGGGACTAGTAGAAATAAACACAGCATGTGTTGACCCAGACTTAGTGGAGCCCTGACCCGAAGAGACATCTTTGCTTTTCTATGCATGTGCAGGTCTATAAGTAAGTAATGTCCATCACTGAAATGTAGCCACTTCTGTAATAAACTTAGGCAGTGATCTGATGAAGGGATGTCAAAGAATAAATTATCTCAGAAAAATCAAGATACATTTTTAATTACCAGAGTGTGATCACACAGGACTCATAGAGTTGATAGAATAACCGTGATTTAGCAAGTTACTGTACATGAGCTGGGTGATGAGATTCATGCTAATATGGTTCAGCTCAGCTTTGGCCCTGAGCAGGAGGGTGCACTCAGCATGTAACTGTCGCTCAGCTGGTGTATTACAGCATAGTAACCCCATCACATCTCTAAAACTCCACTTTGAGCTTTTGCCCAGAAGATAATATTAACTTTTTGTTATTGTTACACAGAGTCTTATGGTAGGACTAGGGCTGAGCCTTAGTTTTACAGAAGACTCAAGCACAGGTAGGAGTGCAGTGGCTGTGGACACCTCTGCATGGCACAGGCTGAGCATGAGCCCAGGAGCAAAGCCCAAAATGCAGATTTGGCTTCCTCAGAGGACTGCAGTTCACATATTCACTGTACCCGATTCACTTGGGCTTATGAGAGCTGACAAGGTCATGGACCTGTGGCATAGTTCTGCACTTGGAAATACCAGCTTTAGCTGTGCAAGACCACATGAGAAGGATAGCCTGTATTTTTATGCTTGACCGGCCACAGGAGCTGTTAAAATTTTGAAAATGCATTTTGCAGTTTGCCCTCCCTGCTGTCCTCCGTCACCTCCAGCCCAGCCCCCATTTTGTCTACTTTGGCCAAGTGATACATTTCTTCAGTTTCAGTTAAGTCAAGGTCTTCAAATTCCTATCATAGGTATCACATTACACCAACTAAAAGATGCTATTTTTTTTTCTTAGTTTGTCAGCAAGGCGCTTTATGAGATTGTGAGGTCAAATGGATGACTCTAATCTTTGTGATGACAAGTAAAAAGGGACAAAAAGCACTCTTCCCCTCACCTATTTTATAGCAACTCTGGCACATAGAAATAGTGGTTTTGTAAGTGCTCTTCCTGTATTCATTCCAGAAAACACAGCAAACATGCAGTTTCACCATGTGCTTACTGAAGATAATCAATTTGTAGACGGTACATTCTCTGAGGCTAGGTGGTTTTTTTTTACACAGTGCCTGGTACTGGTGATGCCCTCTGCCTTCTGTGGCTGCTAGACCAACTGTAATACACATGTTCAATAATAACAACTTAATTGCAATTCTCATACTACTTCCAGCTAATGATTTTTTTCATTTCCACTTGTCATTCAAACATCACTGTCAACATGCCTCAGAAATCATATGAGAAGAACAGGGATGCTTTGACTCTGATGTTCTCTAATTAATGCTTCCTAAGGATTAAAGTGGGAAAAAAACCCACCTTAATTCATGAGCAGGTGTAAGCAGGTAAATAAATATGATATTTAAAGTTCTCAATAAGTAATTTGTTTGGAAGACCTAATTTGTCCATTCTGGTGCCAGCTGGTGTAGACATAAACTATCAACTAGGACTCAGATCCATCATAATTTCCTCCAGAAAAATCAATCAGCACTTGTTTCCTGAATGCTTTTGCTTTCAAATGCTTTCTCTTACCACCAGCAGAAATACAAACCATCTCACCTCAATCTAAAATTGAACTTGTTTTGCAAAAGACCTCTAGGACGTTGTCAAAAGGGAATGTAGTCAATCAGACTTGATGGACCATTAGTCTGGTCTTACTACTGTAAATCCCTGCAATCAGTTTCTTTGGAGGTTGGTAAATCAAATAATTTAATCTGACACAGCCACTAGACAGTGGAATATTAAAAATAAAATAAATAAAAAAGAGTTGGAAATTCAGTTTTCTGTCTTACTATGTGTAAAGGTTGTAGTACCCCGCCTTTTCCAATCACACTTTCAAGCATAGTAATGTCAATGTTGAAAATACATGAACAAAATACATGATGCATTGGATGCAGTTAAATGAGTAGAAAAACTACTCTTCCTAGTTACGGGAATTTTATTTAAAGTCTTTAAT
The DNA here is from genome assembly GCF_037157495.1 of Lathamus discolor. Classification (NCBI taxonomy): domain Eukaryota; kingdom Metazoa; phylum Chordata; class Aves; order Psittaciformes; family Psittacidae; genus Lathamus; species Lathamus discolor. The sequence continues at coordinate 12,829,193 of NC_088890.1, read as the reverse complement.
GTAAATTTAGTCTTTCTAACTTTTAATATTTTAAGCTTCTCTCCTTAAGCCGACATTGATATCAACTTATCTGAGGCCTTGATCTGCAGACGCATTTAATAGATTATGCATTTCTTTCAAGACCGAGGTCAACTGTAGTAACTAGATGGTATTTTAATATGTATATCACAAGATAGCATGCCAGTTCTTTAAAGCAGAGGGAGATTCCTTGTTGTAGTGGTATCAGGGAGTAAGCCTCATTCACTATTATGCCTGGTCCAGCAACCTGATCTAGTGAAGGTGTCCCTGCCCATGGCAAGGGGTTGGAACTGCATGAGCTTTAAGTCCCTTCCAACCCAAACCATTCTGTGATACTAAATATATGTCCATGGCAGGGAGGTTGGAACTAGATGATCTGTAAGGTCTGTTCCAACCCAAACCATTCTATGTTTCTGTGATAATCCTGCTCTCCGTAAGCCTACGAGGCATTATGTTAAAAAAGGTAGAGGTTTTAGAAGCATCCAGCAATGGCTAAATTTCCCCAAAGTTCAATGGTAACACTTCTTTTAGCATCAAATAAAATCAGGTAGATTGCCAGCATCTTAAACTGTCCATTTCACTGTCTCCATGAGCTCCTGTTCATGCTAACAAGTGAGATTATAACTGGTGTTTGGAGCAGCAGAAGGAAAGGACCAGGAGGGGAAAGCTAATGAGAGGCCCTCTCTGTAATAAGAAATTAATAATGTGACTGAATTAAACTGCTGCACTGAAAGCCTCGCTTTGCCCTGACATGGACTATGTGCATTAAAGGTTTACACTGCTGTAATAGCTACAGAGGTGGTGTTATATGGATGCAAATTTCCTTAATGCAGGCAGGACTTAGATCAGACCACAGTGACTAATACAAAACCAATAAGAGAAACTGAATTATATGCAATTGTACTGGAGAGCGTGATACAGACAGAAAATGGTAATAGGAAGGTTAAGTGCCCAGTGAGTACAAACTGGTATACAATATCTTAAAATCACAGAGAGAGAAAATGGGAATGGTGAAATGATATCACATATAGGTAGACGAAGGCATAAAAGCAATCTATGAACTATGGGAGGGAGAACAGAGTAAGAGCAGGATTTTTTCAGAGGGACAGCTTTTGCTTATTAGAAATTAATAAGTGATTGCAGGCTAATTCCAATAAACAAACAATTTTGGTTTTGTTTTTATTTAAGGGTTTTTTTTGGCTCTGCTTTTATGTGTCATTGAAATATTTGTGTTTTAATAGGTACTCATTTTATTAACATTACAGTAATCTGAACATCTGTAGCTAATAGACATTAAAATACAATTACTTCCCTATATTTCAAGTTATTTTTGCAGTACTTCTACCTGATTTTGTCATAACTATTAAAATGCAATGGATCAGTTCTTATCATTACCTATTAGTTGGCAACCTTGAGCTGAAGTGTTAAGCAGGAACAAGCCTGATGCCTGGAGGCCTGGCTAGCAATTCAGTGAAGGCAAAGACATTTTAAGTCTGTCCTGAAAACTAAATTGACAGGCTGTGTAACTTTCCTAATCAAATAGAATTAAATGCAAAATCATATTCCCACCACCCCTGCCACCCTTTGTTGAAGCAAATTGCCTGATGGACTGTTCAACAGTTTACTAAATATAGAACATTTTGTAGATTGGAGGTTTTAATTCTACCAAAACCTCAGTTTATTAGAGAAATGAGATACCTTGTTTAGAGTACTGAGGATCTCTGACACAGCATGAGGGCTTTCTCAGGATGAGAAATGATTCCTCTCCTGGGCTCAAACTGACTTTTGAAGAGGTGGACACCCAGAGGATAAGTGTATCCAAACAGCGACTTTGAGTTTACTGTTAAGAGTTAGAAGACAGAGACCAAAACACAGGGCAATAAAGATGTGGTTAGTTAATTTTTGATCAGCAAAGAAATACTCCTTAAAAGCACTCAGAAATGTGATCACTCTCACTATCATGCTAAGGGGGAGCAGAGGAAACAGCGTGGTACTCCTCCTTCCCTTCTTCTTAGCATTACAGTGATTTTTCCTTCTAATCAAAAGAACATTAAAGAATCCATATTTTAAAAGTTATTTGTGTAATGGTTCAGTATTTGGTTCCAAATGCAATGCTGGATTTTAGTAATCTGCAAAGCTGTGAAATTCACAGTAGTCAGGACCGTCTTCATTGTATCAGCCATCAGCTAGTGTTTCTTATGCAGCACCCTCCATGCATTCATGGAGTGGTGCTCCAGCAACCTTAGTTCAGTATGTAGAACTGTAAAAATCATCTGACATTTTACATTTTAATATGATGAAATAGATTTAATATCATGCTGTTTCATTTATGAGCTAGCTCAGACATCCCAAACATGTCCAGGAGTAAAAAAAGGTAAGTGCACTTAATCATAAACTTTGTCAGCAGTATCAGATGCAGCCAGATAAAACAGTGAGCATAAATAACACTGGCTTATGAAGAAACAAAATGAAAACCAGCATACTCAAAAGATGAACAAGACAAAAAAGTCCCCCAAGAGCTTAAATTTGATGAAGTATTTCAGCCAGTATTTATGTTTGTCTCTGTATAAATATATGCTTTAATTCCTTCCTAGGTGAAGAATACTATCCTAAATCCAGTACTAATAATTCTACAGATCTATAAATACCCTGATGGGAAAACTCTGCATCTGTAATGAATACAAATGACCCCATGCAAAGGCACTTTGAGGAGAAAGAATAAAGAAAACAGTATGTCAGTGACCTCCCACCAAAATGTTATTGCATCTCAACATGAGGGCAATTGTGGACCTTAACATATTGAAAGCAAATTTAAAACTCTTTAGAGAATTCTAAACTAAAAAGGAAGAGTCCGGGAACATTCAAGTTGCCAATATTGTTGGTTACCAATCCCCCTCACACTAAATGGCTGGAAATCCTTAAGGGTGGTATTGCCATCCAACTAGCACACCTCCAAATACAAATGTAAGTCAGACTCTTGAATCAGCACACAATTATTTTCTTTTTAAAGCTGCCAGTTGCTTTACCTTCAGTGCTTTACAATTCTATTAGTTTCATATGAAACCTTCTATAATGTGAATGTTAACGAATAGTAAAAAGGGCAGTAGCTTGGATGTAAGCCATTATGTTTAAGGAGAAGGTGTTACCACTCCTGCAGGTCATGTAGGAATTTATGGCCTGAAACTAAAGGGATGATTCTTATGAAACTGGATAAGATCCTCTTTGTAAGCAGAGAGCTTCTTTCAGATACAGGAAGACCATTCCCATAGTTCATGACTCTGGATAAAGCTGATCCTGAGGGGATGTGGGCTCTGACTTCTTAAGCCTGCTTCCTTTGCCAGTTACTATACTGAAAAAAAGCATTTCCAGGAGGGAAGAAATGCACAGACAGTTGTTTCTTAATTGTTTTCATGCTAACATTTGGAAAGTCGTTATAGCTCTATCTAGTAAGGGCATCAGAAGATCTCTTTCTAGATGTCGTCTATGATTCTACAATTGTAACACTGAGGGAATTTGGAGATCTTGGAACTCATTTATTAGGATGCTATTGCTAACTCTAACTTACCCTGCTGCTCACTTAGCTACATTGAATATTGTAAGAGCAACTGCATGCACTAAGAGAAATCTGCTCATCTGCAGCACACAAGCAAAAATAAGTGATGAGACAAAACAAATAGGTTTTAAATTGTGAAGAGAAAAGGTTCACAACTCAAAAATTACTTAGAAAAGTTTGCACAGTCCCTGCTAATGATAGCTTTTTTCTAGTACATGCATCACTCACTCTCCATCTATATATTGTTATTATCCCACTAAGCTCACTGCAGAGCCAAGGGTCTCTGGCTCAGTTCCTGGCATCATGCTGGATGATTCAGCCTTCCTTAGGATGTGTTGGTGGGGTCTTGATACTTTTAGCTATGTTGATCTTTCTTGTGACCTTATCACAAACAATAATTCTCTCCACAGCTGGCACTTTCCCACATTCTTCAATAATTTTGTCAAAGTTTTTTTGACAGCAGTGTGCTGGCTGGATAGAAGATAACATCCTTAACTTCAGGGTTAGAATAAATCAAATACTAGGTTTTCTACACACTGAAACCTTGCACATAGCTATCTTCAGAAATTTACAAATATCAGAAAGTGGAAGAAGCGAAGTTAACTGTTTTTTTCTGTATTTTGTTAAACTGTGTTCTATTGGGTACTTTTCCTGTTAATTAATTTTTCTTTTGCAGATTCAGGTAAGCTATTATTCTGTTGAATTGAGGATGTTTCAAAGCTTTTCCAGAAATAAGCACTGGAATGAAAGTATCATAAGATATGCATGAAAAGCGGAGTTGTTTTTTTGTCATTTTCAAGCCCATGGTTTATACTAAGTTTTCTGTCATTCCCATCACATGAATGTCAGATAGAATAATACAATGAAAAATTACCAAGACATTTGGTTTCCTATTGCAGAGATGTTTTTTTCCTGTAAAGCTTACAAAGTTTGTATATAAAATTTGAATTAAAAAATCCCAAACCTTCCAATCCCTATTATTTAAAAGCAGCTAATCAATGGGGTTTAGGTTTACATCAGTACTGGTTTTATGCTAATCACACATGACCATCTCTTTATCTTTTGTTCCCTTAATCCCATCGCCCAAAATACTGCTTTCTGATTGTGAATACTTCAGAAACATTCAAACACTCTTGCAGTCCTGAAATGCAAAATTATTCAAATAGCCTTCTCTTTGCTATTAGCAGTTTCTGGATAATGTAGTCAATCTCCACAAAAAAAGTTCATTATTGGAAATAGAGGTATATTGCTTTTTTTTCCTATGAATTTTTAAATCACTTTTATTGTGTCGCGCTGTGTATGAAATAAATGTGATTTAAACAGTTGTGCCCTCTACTGGCATAAAGGAAATAATGAAAAAAAAAGGAGGAATACCTTGTTTCCAGAAGTATCAGACCGCAGCGTCAAAATCAACTTTTTATTGTTGGGTTTGTGTTTTCTGGGGTTTTTTTTGCATTACGCATTAGTCACGTTTGAAGGCTAGATTATTTTCAGTATTAAATCTTAGCACATTAATTATTTTCAGCATTAAATCTCAGCATATTCATTGTTCAGAGATTTTTTTTTTTTTTTTTTTTTTAATAAAAAGAACCATTTACACTGTTAAGGCAGTATAAGATGGCCTTACCGTAGATGAGCACGGTGGTGTGGATGGCCTGTTAACACAGTTAAGAATAGCTTCATTGTTATGAGACTTTTAAGTCAGCTAGTGAGTACGAGAACAAATCCATATGACAAAATCACTTACAAAGTTCAGCAAAACTTTGGAGATTTCAGCATTTAAAAGAAAGTCTGTAGGAGTTGATGCATAATGTGAAGTAGAATATAGAATTTCATATAATACAGGGGCATTAAGACTTCACCTCTGCTGAAATGCTTCTAGCCAATCCTTCATCTTCCATTAAAAAGAAAGCTTATAATTTTCTGTCCTATGCCCCACTATTGAAGTTGTCAACTGGCATTACACTTGAATAACAAAGAAACAAAAACATACCCTTTGGTAAGAAACCTGCATGCTGCACCTTCCCAGCGTGGGCAGGATCAGTCACTGACGCTAATTGAAATACTAATTGATATATTTATACCATCATATAAAATCCGTTCAACACAGTGGCAAAAATGTTCTTATCTAAAATAGCTGTAACATCCATGTGTAGAACAGTGAGAGACTGAAAGTCAGCTCCACACATCTTTTATCCTAATAGGAACATTTCAGGTTCCTCATTTTTCACCTTTTATAAAATGTGGTAGCTAGGGACTACAGATTAAATGGATACCAGACTCCATTGATCAGAGAAGGAAAAAGAAGAAAAATAATTACCTTCCAGAAAACTTGATAATTAACAGATGAAGAGGCCAACATAGTCTTAGCCTTCCTTTGGCTCCAGCATTGTCCCTCTGTAGCGGAAAGGGAGTTTGTTTACCAGAGGAAGCAAAATCATTAATCACGAATTAAGTTATAACATACCCTATAACTGGCTTTATTCGTAAGTAACTGCATCTGGAAATGAGGTAGATACAAATAGCATGGGGTCAGCCTTTCAGAAATCTCAATCCACTATTAAGTGCTTCATTGCCAGAGAAAACTATACTAGCAAAATGAGCTGTAATCATACATGAAAGCAGAGGATAGACTATTGTGCTTACAATACGATTCTTTCTGCCAGCTTCTCTACCGTACTGTGTTATAATAAAAGCAAATATTAGTATCCGAGGCATGGCTATTTCTTTGAATTGCTATGTGTTTCTGTCATGTGCTTAAAGCTAAAGATGCAGTATGGGTGGGTAAAACAAAGGATAATGGCCCAGAGGAGAAAGCAGAAGGACTAGGCAGAAAGAAACAAAGAGGCAGGTAAAGGGATTTTAAAGGATAGAGGCACAAAATAGAAAACCACACTATGCCACTGATACCCACAAACACTGCCACAAAATTAGTGTAGGAATGCTGCAGATGCACAACTTTAATACATTTTGTATGAAACTATAGGGAAGGTTTTAACTGAAGTGAAAAAAAAAAAAAGGCAAAGGGGATAAAACTGGAAGATGAGGTACAGAAAACAGCTGTATTTGTGCAGCTAAGAACCCATGCACAGAAAAGGTGGAGAAGAAAGGTGGTAGAAAAGGATGTCTGTTCAAATGGCACAAATAATTGCCAACTGCCAGGTCTAATGTGCTCTGTGCTGCCCGTGAAGTGGCAGGCTGGATCACCAGTCACCTCCTGGGCACTCAAGGTGAATGCTGCCATGACATATGCATTAAGCACGAGAAAAGAGAATTGGACTCTGAGAATTAGGGTCCATCATTGCTCAGACTGCTGCATAAAATGCTCAGGACTAAGAGCAATGCCAGCCAACCCCAGGCACCAGGGGAGCCCTGCCTGCCCCAGAACGGGTACCTGCTATAGCAAGGAGAGCAGGGGATGATATCAGCCTGGCTGTGACCTTCTCTGCCCCTAGCCTGGAACCCCAAACACTCCCTGTCTCTAGGCAGCTTTTGCAGACAAGTTCAGTTCTTGCTCTTGAGCTGCATGGGACAATATGAACTTCATTAGTGGGCTTCAGCTTATTAATTGGTGACAATTAGCCAGAACACCTAGATCTTTAGGCACCTTGGTTATGTGCATGAGCTGATTTAAGTCTTATATATATTCATGCCATTTCATCCAACCAAGAGCTGCTTCCTCAGCCCTGTCTGGCTCCTGCTTTCTGACACACGCCGAGCTCACTGTGAACCATAGGGGAAATAAGTTTCCTTTCCTTTCACTTCCCATTGAAATCAAGCATTTGCTGTGGCTGTAATTCATGCAGTGGAAATGCAGAAAAGCACATCTGAGAGCAAGTGCTAAACTGGCCTAGCCAAACCTTGCTCGTACCCGAAGAGGCAGAGAGAGCCCATGCTGGATCCTTCGCTGCCAACACCTGACTCAGTAAATTAACCACTGTGATTTACTCAGATGGCTGGATGAACTGAAGCATCTCACTTCCATTAACAGACTCACTCTGCCAGGCCACCTATGAGATGACTCCTCTTATCTCCTTAATAGTATATTTATGATTTTTATCTTGCACTGTGATAAAGCTGCAATTGCACCATCTCAAATGTCATCTACACTCACATGGTCAGTGGGGGCAGTGCTAGGCTGTGACAGAGGTGCTGGGTCAGCTCCTTAGAGCATACACCTCTCAAGGGAGCTCAGATGAACCTAAAACCTACAAGAAAACCTAGATCCCCATTTTGAGACCACCCAAAAAAAACCAGATGAACCTAGAAACCACTGTTGTGATTACCTGAGCAGCCTGTTGCACTGACCTGGTGCCTTAGGTGAGCTTCAAAGTGCTCAATGGCACTTTGGACCCAATGGCAAGAGCCTGCAGTATGCCATAGCAACTTCTAGCACATTATAATCTCTGACTGATAAACCGTGTTCTCTCAATAACTTAATTCAAGTACTCAGCTATCTGCAGCTTGCTTTCTTCCCCTTTCGTCTGGTTCTTGCTTTATAATTTTTTCCCTTTCTGTTGCAGTGGTTTTGGCTGTTATGGGATCTTTGCAGAAGAGAAAAATAAACAGATCAGGGTTTGATGTTGTGCTTTCTGTTTAGAAGTTTGTTTTCCTTTCTTCTTCCATTGCATCAATATTAACATGTTGATTCATAAGTAAAATAAATAAAGCCTATAAATACATTCTTCTTCTTCTTTTTTTTTTTTTAATCATGAAACGTCAAAGTTACAGTTCCCACAGCAACTGCACAATGTGCACATACATTAAAGGCAGGGATATTACCACCCAAGGCAGCAATCAAATATGCATGACGGACTTACGTTACACTTGGAGAACTGTGCAAGTTTGAAATTCCAGAATCGTGTCTCCTCAGTTCTGTCCATGTTAGTACGTTGGGAGATGTCTGTCCCTGTGGGAACAGTAGACTGGATCTTGCATATGCTGAAGTGCTTAGGGAATAATAGGGTGGTGGTACTTTTACTATTGAACCAACTGGCCTTGAAGTCACTCTTGAGCTAAAGATGCCCTGGATAAAATCATTACTGTTAATTAGCTGAAATCCACAGCCAGAAGGTGTCATAACAACCAAAGAATTATGAACAGAAATTATTATTCACAGTCCTGATGATCCTTAAATGCTATGAATTAATTTCTTGCAGTTTGACTGATTGAACAGGAATGAAGAGTGCTCTGTACATTGTTGAAGTTCATGCCATCTCTTTGCTGTATCTTTCACAACCCATGAAATGATTTCATCGAATAAAAGGATGCTTAGCTTCCTGGTTTCTGGATCTCCATCAGCTACTGGCTAATCACAGTTTATTTTTCTAGGTCATGAATTCAGCATCTCAGCACCTAACCATCCCCGGCACTGTCAGCCCAGGTCTAAGTCTGAACTGTTGACTGCTCCCTTATAACTGGTGTTCTCTTCTCTGTGCCTTGCAATTTTAAGCCAAAGTTTTCAAACTGTATGCAGTGCTGCCGTTGTACCCTGAGCCAGGAATTCTGGCATCTCCCTTAGCAAGTCTAATGTTGCTTGGTAATCAAATGCATGCTTCCTGCTGGCTAATGAAAAACAGGCCAGAGACCCCAGTTCTCTGCGAGGTGCCTTCAGTGAAGAACAGTGAATTCAGATTTAAAAATTTAACAGCACAGAGTATTTTCTTTTCCATGGTCTCTTATGACAAAGAGTAGGAACTGTGGGCATCAAATTTCAGTGATAAAAAGAGAAGCAGCATGGCCTCAAGTGACTAAGTGTCCTGGTACTGTTAATCTCTTACAAGCTAGTAATTAAAAGGAACAGGAGGATCCCAGAATTTGAAAAGAGCAGCCATTAGCATGTTTAACTATAAGCAGCTGGATATTTTATTGGAAAAAGTGGGCAAGTGGTTAAATGTCAGGATGGAACTTTAAATACGTTTAAATGTATCTATTCCAGGTGTCTTCTTGAACAGGTACCAGCCTGCTTAAAGAACAATTTCTTTGTAATTTCATTGAAAATTTAGGAAGTGCAAATTAAGACATCATATATACACAGATTTTTAGCTAACTTAATCTTTTCACTGCTTGAATGACTTCTGGATTTGGCTGTTCACTTTGTGCAGTCAACAAATATCAGTCTCGAAATCTGAAAAATGATTAATTTTTTTTCTATTTTTCAATTTTAAAATGAGGAAATAAATGAATTCACAGTGGACTGAGGATGAAGGGCAATTAGTTTGTCTTGTTGCTGTAGCTTCTACTGTGAATAATGTGCTATTTAGACTTTTCCTCTATGTCAGTCTTCAAAATGAAGACCCAGAAGGTTCCATAAAGTCTATGCCTTTACGACTTGCTGCAAAGTTTGTTGTCTTTAGATGGAATAGAGAAAGTGACACTGTGAAAAACAAATAGGTACAGAGAAATCACCGAGACAAATTTGCCATGTACACACACACAAACACATTTTTTCCTTGTGGACAGCGAGAGAGAAGAGCACATACAGGAAGTCAGTATTGCTTGCTACATTTTCATGCTTGATTTTTGGAATTATTAGTGTTCAGGAACCATGTGTGCATTTGCATACCATCTCAATTGCAGTACCTCTACTCTGGCAGTATTCCTCCAGAACACATACTCAAGAGAGAAAGGGGAAAGCTATCTTGAACTGACGCCTTGAACTTGCACATAAGAAAGGTGTTTTGCTTTACCATCCATATTATTATATTCAACACCAACACATGCAATGTTTTGTGCGAATACCAGAGCCTATGGTCTGTTCTGTAGAGAACATATCAGATTTGTTTTGTTACAAATAAGTACGATTAGCATAAATTGACCTTAACAACAGTAACAAAATTTGAAAGTAATTGCATCCAAACACCATCATTTTTGTGGAGCAAGTTTTAGCTGCACTGTGAAATTTGCCTTTTAAAAAGCATTTTTTTTTTCTCACCTCTGAAAAGCAGCAGGTATTGCCAGCCAGATAATTTTTCAAAAATGTTCCAGGATTTCTTATGGATATTAATTTCTGTTTAAGTCTCTCCAAACTTTGGCAGAAAGACAAGTTTCATTTTTCTTTAACAAGTCCTTTAGTTGTGCAGATGTTGTAGCCAGATTGGCAATAAATTTTGCTGTAACAGTTAATTCAACTTAGGGAAAGATGGTGTTATTTAATATTCTGATTCTGTGTCACCTTTTGAACCTTAATTTATATGTGATGTATTTTATAGTCAGCATTCTGTGGAAATCTGCAAAACCTATTAGATTTTTATGTTCTCTGCCAATGAAAGTCTTATTGTTCTAAATAAGTATCTTCAAATTACAAACATTGCCCATTGTGTAAAGTGAAAAGTCCATTTTGATTACACCTCTCTAATGTCAATTTTGTTTCTCCTCTATTGGCCTGATTAAAAGCTACTGAAATGAGAGAAAAATGAAAACTCTCTTTGACTTAAGTGGCTTTGAAGCAGTTTTAAAATATTTACTTCACACTGGTTACTTATTACACTTGAGAAAAGATGTTTTTTTTCCCTCAGTTTCCATTTTGCCTTGTCACCAGTATTTTGCCTAAAGATCAGGAATCTATCTTTGCACTCTCATAACCTCCACCATCTGCACTAGTAACAGCCCATGAACTGCAACAGTTCATTTTCAGTTCAGAAAAAGACCTTCTGACTTCATAAAATACGTTTGATATTCCTATGAAATGGAGTGTGGCCTTTACCCTGGGCATTGTACGTGTCTCTCTAAAGTCAGTTTGGGCTGCGTTGCAAGCAATGCTCAGGATTTGCCTTTTTTCTTTTCCACTCATTCAGCAGATAATCTAGGTCAGTGATTTTCATCATCTGTTCCACTGACTGTTGGGAGTCTGCACATGACTTCTCAAAGCAGTAAAGCAAACCAGACCTGCTCCCATTTAGTCAACATTCACTATACAGGGCTCTGCATCCACCACAGGATGTATTTGGGACTTCCCCAGATCCCCAAAGCACTATTCTGGCTGTAGTGTGCCTGCCAGACTCTGCGGGAGTGCTTCCTCCAGTCTTGGCGTCTGCTGTTGGCTGATGCACAGCTGATGAAGTTATGATATTTAAGCTGCCAGTTTTGGCAGCTGTGTTCTGTAATTCAAAGACTTTGAATTTGGGGGTTCAGATATTTGACCAGCAGTAATATAAAATGACAAGTGATTGATATAATTGCATAATACTCATGACAGCTAGCATTTTCAAAGAGCACATCAGAACCTTTGCATCTGTAAGAACTGAATCAGAGTTGCAAAGCATGCTTACTTTTAATAGCTGGTTTTGCTGCTGCAGCAGCCAGACTTACTGTGATCTCAGGGAATTTTGTTTTACTTCAGTGCTTTGGTAAGTATAGGATCTGTCCCAAACACAGAAAAATAACATTCTTGCTGCAGACAAAGCAATCCTATTGAAAGGGGATGTTTGCATTCTGAACACAAGCCTTTCTGCTGTAGGAAATCCCTGTGAGATTTTCTATCGTATGAATGATACTGAATAAGACCCATGCTGGAGGCACATAGATGCAGTTGCTTGCAACCAGGTGTTACAGTCCCAGGCTGGTGCTTGCTTTCCTGGGTAGGAACCTTGCTTTGTCTAGGCGTGTGGCTTCCTCTCCCCTTTCTTCCCCCTACTCAGGCTTGGTCCTACAGCAGCTCAGGTTTGTGCTCCTCAGCGCATCTGCAGAGGAGGTCTCTATGATACACTGGTCATTAGATACTAGCATCTATCTATTCTGTAGCATCTCTTTTTCCTGCACCTCTAATCCTACCTGCCAGGCTGTCCGGCATCCCAGGTAACTGAATGATCCCAGAGCACAATGGTCAGTTGAATTTTAACCAAATTTTGCCTAAAAGTCAGGTGTATCCAATGTTCAAGACATTAAGACTGTGGGAAGAACATAAGAGCAAACCTGGAAGTTTATATTCAGCTACTGAGCTCAGAGTTACCAGCAAAAACTTGCTCAAGGGGAAACAGCACACACCAATAAGTGTGTAAACAAACTCTCAGCCCATAGAAATTAGGAGAAAAAGAGAGATATAGTGCTGCTGCAGTCCCTAGCCAAGCCTTGCTTTCCTGAAGCTCAGAAAATAGCAGCTTCTTACCTTAAATACTTGTTTGTTCTCACAGGGATTTAGGGAAGCTTCCATGCAGATTCTGAATTGGACCTACTATTCATCCTTGCAAATTTTTTACAGTTCTTTTAGAAAGCCAAGCTGAAAGAAAAATAGCTGAAGGTTTCTTACATGGCAGATCACTTTCTGTTGCACTGCAGTAAAATGGTTGGCACTCAGTGGAGCTAAATTAATAAACTTTTTTAGTATGGCTTGAAGTTACAGCTGCTGTATGCTGGAGTAGACAGATAATTGGAGTGGTCAGAGTTGTATCTGCAGTGCTGTGAAATTGATGTAGTAATTCTGGACCAGAAATTATCTAAATTTAGGAGAAAGCTTGAGCATATGCATAATGTATCTTCCTGAATTCTGCTGAGACCTCCAGGGAATTGGACTGTGAGTTAATAAACTGTTAATTAAAATTCACAAGACAAGAAAAAAAATTTCATTAACTAGGTCTATTGACAGCTTCCATGATAAGGTAAACAACAGTCTATAATCATTAACAGATCGTGCAGAAATATGCATGGGTTTGCTTATATGCCTTCTAATAGAGCCATTGTAAAGGAATTACAAATACAGGAAAAAAGGGACATAGTTCTCATATGTCACTTTTTATAGAGTTGATTTGTATTTTGATTCCTTTTGCTGTGAAGGTTGCTAAGAGTTATGGCTGTCTGAGGGTCAACAAATTTCAGAAGGAACTAGCCCTCTCCATCGGCCTGAAAAAAATCCCAGACCCTTGAGCTTTCAAATTCATGACACCCATATGGAAAAGTATCATTTGCAGTGATTTATTCTGACAGTTACATTATTGGGTGCATGTTAACCAGGACAAATAGCTGTACAGGAGAGGAGTACAAGGAGCTGCAAATTACACTTTTAGAAACTTTTCTCTGTATAGTATGCTGGTAACAGAGAACAGGCAATGGCTTTTCATAGGGTAAGATTTCATCAGCAAACTTGCATCAATCACTTCTGGCTTTACCAGCCGTAAATAGATGGACCATACCAAACCCCCACTGTCAAATCTTTGCACCAGGCACCCTTTACACCAGCCTGTTCCATTGGGCTCCTAAAGGCTTTAACTACGTAATCAGTTTGAATGCACAGAGAGCAGAAATAGCAAATATTAATGTGGTGTCACTGTAATTTCTTTCATTACTTCCTCCTTCAAGGCTATTGCGTAATCTGGTACAATACAATACATTGCTTTATATTTCCTCTTGTACAAAATGTCCCTTTATGTCAAATTTGGTTTGCAGACTTACAGTCATAGAGCAATTCCTCTCGCTCAGAAAAACAGTGAGAGTGTGAGGTTGTTGGCACATCTCCAGTACCATTGTTAACAATTATGACATGACTGTCAAACCTTATTATCAGCTTTTAGGAATCTCTGTGAGATCCTGTAAGCACAGCTGTTTGGCTTTTCTCTGAAACACTGCTCTTGGAAGGCAAGAGAAAGAGGGAATGTGCTTTCCCTTTAGGAGGAATCATTGAATGCTGCACAAAGCCACAGAAATCAGGGTTTTTTTGTGGGGTCCACTCTGTCTCTGGTCATTTTGGAGTGCCATAGCTTTGTCCCCAACCTTGCAACAGCTTGGTTGCTTTTTAGATCCCTACAAGAGATGTTTTGGCAAGTGGCTCATAGCAGCAAGCCAAGAAATTGAAATTTCTAAATTGGAAAGGAGGTGGGAGCAGAAGAGGAGGAGAGGGTTGGGAAAGGGCTTTGCAGTGTTACAGTAACCTGCATTCCTTGGTTTGACCTGACTGCCCCTGTGCTTTCCACCCTGTAAGGCAGAACCTACCTCATGTGCTGACAGAAGCAAATCCTACCCTTGGCCCCCATATCACAGCTTGTCTCACACTGCAGAGCACTCTCACGTTGCATGAATTGGTTCTTCCCAATTTCCAATAAACTGGAAAATATCCCCACAGGAGCACACCTAATGTACACCTTCAGGAAAGAGCCATTCAGCCCATGGGATGAGGCTAACCCTGTTTTGCAGTAAAAAGCCCCAGGATGGTGCAGGGCAAACATCAGGTCCGCCCCCACCAGCTACAGATCAGCCCAAGCTGCTGGTGAAGACCTAGCCCCGTGGACCAGAATGTGTAGTGCTTAGCATGACAAGAGACAGACCATCATGGTGAATGAGTAAGAAAACAGCAATCCTCGTGTTGAATGGTAGTTTCAGAATATAAACTTATCCATTGCCATATGTTTTGCTGCATTACATCCAAAGGGAGATTTGACAAGAGGTTGGAAAGGCTGCAATGAAGAGGTTTGAAATGCTGCAAAGAAGTATCATTGCAGTTACCTGCTGAGCAGAAAGGTAAAAGTCTGCAGACTCACCAGACAATGGAGAGTGATTATCACATGCGTGCATAAACTGAAGTATTTGCTTTGTATCACCACTGCTAATCTGCCACTGGAGAGGTATTCTGTAGTTTTAAGAGAAGATGTTCAGCAGGCCTCTATCTCACACCCTAATGGCACAAAAAAATAGATATTACATTTCACATGCTGTTTCTTTGAGTCTGGAACGTCCCTCTCCTGCTGGCCTTATCAAAACTCCTGTTGTAATTGGCAAGTTTTCATTTCAGTGGGAATCTTGGGGGTGGGGGGAAGGTCATTGATTTCTCACAACAGATTCAATCTTTTTACATGCCTGACTGCCCTAAATCACTACAAGTAGGAAACTATTTTCAAAATTTCTCAAGAGCCCTGAATGTATTGATTGAGTCTAACTTTGACTTCAGACATTAAACTCTTTCTTCCCTTGAAAAAAACAACCCCTAACCTTCTCTAAGGCTACTTGGTTTTAGCTGGCAATCTGTTCTTGCTTCATTTATTTATGCTTTTCTCAATAGCATTCAGTTTAAACCTTTGATAGCTTGTTCAAAATTTCCGTATTATCTTTTTCACGTTTGCCAATGAAAGTTAAGTTTGAATTTTCTGTCTTTGTGTTGGTTAAATTACTAGCCCAAAACAGTTGCTTTATTTTGTGCTAAATAGTAGCATATTTCCTGTGTAGTCATGTTTATAATTATTTCTCCTAGACCCCACTATCCCCCATTAAACTCCAAGAACTTTGAAACTCTGAAGTTGGTTAATGGGGAAAAAAACCCTTCACTGTTGGATAAATCTTATTGGTAATATCCTCCCCTGCCTTTATAAATATATTCTGAGAGTTAATGCAGTTAGCATGAAGATTAATTATAATGTTTTACCTCATTTCCCCCAATCTATTACAGTGAACAGTTCTGTTAGAATTGTAGATGTGGTCCATCACTTGAACGGCCTTCAGTCTGGTTTTTAAGCCTTGCAGGTGCTTAGGATTCAGAATATCTGAAGTCTACAGTGTTCCACGGCAAGAAGGCTTACAGACTCAGAGCTATGTATTTTGAAAACCAGATTAACTGTATGGAGTTTACCTGGAGTACATGGAATAATTTACAAAATAGCGGCAAAATATAGAGGAAAATGAATTCTTTCTTTCAGTCAGGCTAGAGAACTCAACCCTGTTGTAATGTCTTTGTCACTCAGAAAGCTGAAAATTACTCTCCTAGTCAGTAGTTATTTGGGGGGAAAAAAAAGAATGCCTATTATAAATGGTAAAAGGAATAAACATTGAAGAAAGCCTTCCATATGGAATAGAGAGCCTTAAGTTGGTCATATTAATTATTTTTTTGTGCCCACTCTTTTGAATGGAGTTAAGCTAAATCTCAATTATCAGCTTTACATGCAATTTAAGAAAAAGTAGATATGTTTAAAAAACATTATTTGATGATTTTTAACAAAAATAGACAACATTGGCTAGTTAAAGGCTTCTTCTTATAATATAGGGAAAAAATGGAAGATTTACAGAAAATAGTTTGAAAATGTGTGGAAATGTGAAGCTATTTCAACAGATAGCATTAGTAATTTTTGTCCTCCTGTGGCTTCCTTTTGTTCCAGGTACTTGTGTCATGCTTTAACCCTAGTTGGCAACTAAGTACCAGGTAGCCGCTCACTCACTTCCCTCCAAGTGGGATGGGGAAGAGAATCGGGGAAAAAAGGTAACACCCATGGGTTGAGATGAGAACAGTTTAACAATTGAAATTAAGTAAAATATAATAAAAACAACAACAATAGGAAATAAAAAAGAAAGAAAGAAAACCTGAGAGATGCACAACACAATTGCTCACCACGATTGACCGATGTCTAGCCTGTCCCATCCCTGAGCAGCAGTCAGTTCCTTCCAACCAACTTCCCCTAGTTTCTATATTGGGCACGATGCTCTGTTTTATGGAATATCCCTTTGGCTAGTTTGGGTCAGGTGTTCTGTCTCTGCTTCCTCCTGGCTTCTTGTGCCCCTCCTCACTGGCAGAGCATGAGAGACTGAGAAGTACTTGATTAGGGGAAGCACCACTGAGCTACAACTAAAACATTGGTGTGTTATCAGCACTGTTCTCAGACTAAAGCCAAAACACAGCGCTGCACCAGCATCTAGGAAGAAAATTAATGCTGTCCCAACTGAAAACAGAACAAGGTGAATTGGATGTAAAATGCAACCATAACATTTCTTCTGCCTACAGCTAGTTAAACCTACTCAGAGAAAACACATGCTTTCACCTTGCCAGTACGTGCACCTTGGTGCCACACTCCATTTCAGCACCAGTCAAGTCTCTGACATCTCTTAGCATTATTGTGACCAGGGACCACCACAGTGGCATTATAAATAGCTGTGATATTTGAGCATGAGAACTATGTCATCTTCTAGATGACAGCTTTTCCATGCTTAGCAGTGGGGATGTCACTCCTCCATCTTGGTACCAAGGCTTTCATGACAGTTAATAATCAGATCTCAAAATGCAATAAAGCTGTCTTGTGAATAATGCTAGAGAGTGGCCAGTTGAAATCCAAGGCATCAATTACTGCCGTAGCAAGCTATACTTTCTGCTCCTGGATCTGCAAGTGGAAACAAAGGAGATTTGACAATGTTTTTCTCTAGCTTTGACAGGCTATGAGCACACACAAAAAAATTAAAGCTGTCAGAGATGTAATAGCAACTTTTTAATGATGGCTATTTTAAACAACTCTGTGAAACTCGGACACTGAGCAGAAGAAGGAAGGATCAGAACAATGATTCAGTTTTCTTCCTTTTCCCTTCATAATCACATTTTATATTTTGTTTTGGATTAAAGGTCACTTGAATAATGTAATTACTGCTTTTGTTTTGGTTTCAGAGTTGTTTTGTTGTTTTGTTTTGCCTTTTTTTGGGATAGGCTTATTAGGCTGGGAGGTTTCGTCAGGAAGAAAACCGCAAGGGCTGCAGTATTGTCCAGAGACTCAGAAGACACACACTTTAGTCTCTGCCATGAAACTCATACCCATTTGTATCCACTGTAACAGGAAAGAAACAGAACCTAGTGGTGAGCAGTCACTGAACTCTTATTTGTAGCTTCAGAAAGTCTTTTGCCACTCAGGCAGGTCCTTCCAGCAGTGAATTGCACTATTTGTATTTTGCACATCGCTTCACTTAGTCCTAATATAATGAGGTGGAGAGGACAGAGCATATTTAATGGCACTGGATGAATAGATTGTGTCTAATCACTTCTCTCTCCTCCATACAGGAGAAGATTTTGGAGAATATTCCCCCTGTATGCACATCCATGTGTAAGGCTACAGCCATTGTTCAGGCATAGTTTCAAAGGCCTGCGGGTGCCTTTACATGCATATAAAAGCTATGAGCACACACTGCAGTTTACGGTGCTCATATTATGGTGAAGCCTGAAACACACAGACATCTTTGCAAAAAGTGAGTCCCCGGTGGGAAGCAGTTCTTGTGAGCACTGTGTAGGGTGCCATAACATGACTGAATGGAGCTACAATCAAAAATTGGTCTGGTAACTCTGATGCAGAAACATGAAGCCTGTAGGAAGCTGAACTTCATAAAAACATGCACTTAGGCACACAAACTGTAATTTCCTCTGAAAGTTAATCTTTTCTATTACTCTTATTACATTTGTAAATGGAATGCTGCTTTGAATTATGGCCTGGTACAGTACTACTTTTATGCTTCAGTAGTCATTGCTTTGGTATTTCAAGTATTTATTGTAGAATCTTGTCAACTTTCATTCATCATACACCTGCACACCAGTCCTGCACAAGGATAGTTTAGGACCACAGCAAACTTGCTGTTGGTATGTTTTAAGTCAACATTTATTGCTTCTCTGCAATAAATTAATTACTAAAAAATAACCAGCAACTAGTTAAGCATGCATTCGAGTCAGTGGCATTACTTACGTGCTTAAATGTAAGTACTATTTGTGTTATAAGCTGAATCTTGCCATAGTCATAAAATATATTGTACAAAATTGAATTTTGCCTCACATATATGATAACATTGATACTATTTTTATGATGTATCATCTGCATGAAAATACAGCTTCCTTTTCATGCAGAATTTTTTATTGTATGGGTACTATGGTGAATATTTAAAAGGATTCCTGCTAGCTGTCAGTAACTGGTAGCAAATCAATGTAATCTGCATTACAATACTTGCATCATGACTTTGAAAAGGAGCTTCTTTGGCTGCCTGTGCATCCAGAATCACTTTAAAGATACCATTTCTGACATTCAGGGTTATCTCAGGCTTTGTTCTAATTCATTTCATTGTAAACTGAATTCAGGACAGCAAGAGCAGCAAGCCAACGACATCGAGACTGACACCTTCAGTTCATATTACACAAAATGTACAGTAGCACAAACCATGTCCTTGCATTGGGCTTACAATCTAGCTACGTTGCCTTTGTAGGAAGGCAGAAAGGGTTAGAACAAGTACTTATTGTATCATTTAGGTGCCTACAGGCTTGTTAACCCCACATGAAAAACCCTGCATGATTCAACAGGAAAGCGCTCCAATTTATCATCAGTCATTTTTTAGAGGCTGTTGTGGAGCTGTTCACTGTAGCAATAGAAGACAATAGTGTTACATACTACAGATATTAATATCCTCCCCAAGACCTGGAAAAATGTAGAAATGTACTTTCATGCACATTCTGTAGTTAAGACCATCCAAGCACAAATGAAACAGTTTGTGCAATGTTATACTGAAAACAAAGTTAGTTGTGGAATCCAATAGCTAGCATACCCCCTTAAAAAATCACCAGCATACATGAAGGTCCTCCAAAGGCAACCCCTATACAGATCTTGTCCCTTAAAATTGGATTGTTGCGTTGCTTCTCACACATCAATCTTTCATCCAATCCCAGTAACATTTACAGGACATTTTAGCAGGTAATTTTTCCAGCTTCTGTGATGATCTACATGAGGAGAATTTCTCCCTTTAAGCAGACAGGGTTGAGCATCACATGAGCAAAGGTAATGAGACAGAAACAGTCAGAAAGATGCAAATGTGTATGAGCCATTCTCTCCCCTGGAAATTTCTCTATTCTAAGAAACCTCATTTGAAAGCTTCAGGCATCCCATAGCAATGCCTAATTGATTCTGTATAAATAGATTATGCTTTTCTTCAATTACTTATTATTCTAATATCTCAGGAGCTTTAAGAGTCAACACTTAAAAAGAAAAAATATTCACCAAATTTAACATTGGCTTCTATGCTGGAAATTTCAAAGTGCAGGGGAGCATGGTATCAGCCACACTTTTGAAAGTGTGGGTATTTCTGCTAGAGGTTTATACTTAAGACTTCACGTGAATTGATGTAGTAAGGAAATATTTTAGTGGAATAAAACACACTAAGTAAAGCTGTCTTGGCAAAATAAATCACCAGATTTGTCTGGTAAACAAACTAATCTTGGCCTTTCTAGCACTAGCGATGCTGCTATTTCTTCCATTAAGGCAATGGGATAGAATATTTTTTTCTATATTAAAGTGGATTTACTGAGGCTGAAAACCTTCTATTGGCTGTTCGTGAACAAGTCAAATGTATTTAAATGGTGATTCTTTCCCATATTTTTAATCCTCTCAATGTGTTTCCTTCACATATATAGTGTGAAACAAAGACAGCAGGATTTAAGAGAACAAGTGATCAAGACCAGGTTCAACAGAGCTTTGAGCAACCAAACCTTTGGTCTAGTGGAAAGTGTCCCTGCCCACAGCAGGGAGGGCTGTAGGTGATCTTTAAGGTCCCTTCCAACACAAACCATTCTATTATTCTGTGATTTGCAAATTTTATTTTGGCATATTGCATAACATAAGTTCAAAGAAATGGAATAAATTACAGATCCTTGAAGAAAAAAGAACATTGTAATTTCTGAAACTCAGCTGTTAGAATTGGGCACCCCAATAATATAATAGTATAATCCTTTATAAATTAGTAACTATAATAGTTCCACTGAATAGGTCAAAACTATTGCAAAGAAACAGACTTCTGCTTGGCGTTGATTCATCATTGCTTTTAATGAAACCACCATACATAAATCTGGTCCATTGTTTATGAAGTTACCTACTTATTAATTTTTCTAATCACAATTTTTAAATCATTTTGTCTTCCCATGTTTTCTTCTACCACTTATGTGGCAACCTTCTCCATATGCCAAAACTACTCATTCATATTTCTTGATGTTTAGATTTGCCATCTGTGCTAACATTTCCACTTTACGGGAATGTCCTGGGTTCAGCAGTAGCAGTAATTTTTCTCCTTCTTAGAAGCTGGTGCAGTGCTGCGTTTTGACTTTTGGCCTGGGAACAGCGTTGATAATGCCGATGTTTTTAGTTGGTGCTCAGCAATGTTTAGTCTTGACCAACGACTTTCTGAGTCTCATGCTCTGCCAGGGACGAGGGGAAGCCAGGAGGAAGCAGAGACAGGACACCTCACCCAAACTAACCAAAGAGGTACTCCATACCACAGCACATCATGCCCAGGATGTAAAACTGGGGGCAGTTACCTGTAAGGGTTAGATCACTGCTTGGTCGGGCTGGGTATCAGTCAGCGGGTGGTGAGCGGCTGTATTCTCTTCCCTTGTTATTTATCTTATCATTATTATTATTGGTGGTAGCAGTAATTTCTGTTATACCTTAGTTACTGGACTGTTCTTATCTCAACCAGTGAGAGTTACATTCCTTCGATTCTCCTCCCCATCCCTTCAGGAGTGGGGGAGAGGAAGAGGGGAAAGTGAGTGAGCGAGCGAGCTGTGGGGCTGACTGGACTTAAACCATGACAGGGAAACAGCAAACTAGTATATTTTATCCAACATGATGAAATTGTGCTATGAGTGTAGGACAATGCCTGTTCCTAAATCACACAGAACACTTAAACTTGATACAAAATCTTTGGGAACCCTTTTCCTCTTGAATAATTCATGTTTTGTTTGATTCTATATCAAGCTGTCTGAAAAGATGCCATACAGATGTCTTTTTGGAAAATGTGATCTCAGAACTCTATGTGCTAACATAAGGCCGATTGTTATAAAATGTAAAATTTGCTTCTTGAATATAATTTCTATTTGAAATTTACTAGTTACAATGTTCAGCCTTTTTTTTAGGGCCTATATTTTCATGATCTTGCATATTCCTGGTGGGAAAGGCAAGAAACTAAATATTTTTCATTGGATTCTCAAATTAAGGCTAAATTATATACAGATGTCTTTGCCAATGGCAGAATAGCAAGAGTTATGGGTATTTGCAGCTTCTATTAAATTTCAGAACCCAAGGTGCTGGCCTGTATGACTCACAGGGCTCAGACTGCTGAAGTCCAGATTCTCTGTCTCCCATGGTAGATCCTGAAAACTGCTGCCATCCCATGCCCTAAAGTGTTCTCTGTGACTTGGCACAGTGATACTGCCACTAACATAAGGAAATGCTCTTTAAGAGTGTTTCCTCCAAAGCTGACTCCCTTCAACATATTTTCATATGGTAGCTCTACCCTACCTTCTGCACCTCTAAAGATCCAATTGGTGCTTATGAATTTATGAGGATCAAAATGCCCTAAGCTGTTCTTTTCATGTTTTATTCATGTTTTCAACCTCTCATTTTATTTACCTGATACACTGTCTGCCAGAAGTAGTTTTTGGCAGAGAGCAGATAATTCGTTTTGTGGACATCTGCTCAAAATGTTTTGTGAATAATTAGAGAAGCCTGTAGGGTCCATTCAGTGGGATTGAGCACTGACAATCTCAAGGGATTTCTGATCCTCCACTCCTCCTCTTAATAAGATAAAGATTTTATTTAAAAAAGAAAGTTTCTTCATATTTAAGTTATATCATTGTAACAGAGCAAAAGAACTTATGAGCTGTTGGGCTGCAGTCATCTTTGTGACATGTTTCACTGCCTCCACTCTGATGGTGAAAGAGGGAATAATTCAAAGATATATATGAAAGAAAAGCTTTATAAAAAAGGAGTGGGAGGGAAATAGCTGACTGCTGTGTGAAGATGATGCCACATTTTAATAAAAGAAATGCTAACTTTTAAGTAAGGGATGAACACACACCTTTTCATTACTGTATTTTACTTGCCAAAAAAAGCAAATTATAGTGAAGTTTTTCAACGTATTATGTGCTTACCTATCAGTGCAGTTATTCATGCTCATTAGCTGTGGGTTATCCAGAAACATCTGGTGCAGTTTAAATATTTGTACCATTTTTGCTCCTATCCAAATCTACCTGGAAATATCACTGTTTGCTGCTGGTGGTCTATTTCCATTTCAGTGGTCTTTGTTTTATGGGAGAGCTCAGAATAATTATCTTCCACAATATTTTAAACTACCTAAAAGCATCCAGTCTCTGAGAAGTTTTTAGATATATCATATTGAGAACATATGATTTCAACATCTTGATGCTTTAATTTTTAAGATTTTTGGCATGTTTTTAGAATACTCAGAAATGAACAAAATTAGCTATTTAATAAGTTATTCTTCTTTTTCCTAGCTCCTTGGCAGAATATTTCAGATTGTCCTCTATTTATGTTTCTTTTGAAAAATATTCTTGTTAAAAAGTGGTAACAGCATTTAAATCTTACATAATTTCATACAATGTGCAGTGACACCAAATGCTTTTGCTTTTTTTCCTGAGCATTACTCAGGCTCCCATCAGCCATAAGACTACTTTTGAAGACAGATCATTTTTTGTATATGGTATTCCAATTGCCAACTCATCAAATAAAAGTTACTGTTTTGGAACAGAAAGACAATCCACTTCCAGCCTGGGGTTTATGATGGCTGTATACGCTACACAAACATCCTCATCATTGTGGAAATACATATCATAATCACAAGCCATTAACTGAGCCTATAGATGAAATTATGATATGATTGTCTCCTATATCAGGCTTCTGAATTGCCTTTTGAGGGTTTTGTTCACAGCAAAAGGCACAAAATGAGCCTTCAGATAGTTAGCAATGGCATTGTTAACTACACTTTCACCTTACTGCAAAGCAATGCTCATATGATAATCAAATCTTTCTTTTCATCAGTACATTTTTTGGTTTGCCTGGGCTTACATGAGCTGTTCTGTAGCCATTAATTGAGCCTGTCTTTTTTTCTAATAGATTTAACTGCACAAACTGGAAGTTCAGGAACAATTTCCTGTATTTCATAATTTTATTTTCTTTCAGAAAAAAAGTGTGATATTTTTGTGTTCAGCTCTAGTTTATTCACAACAGGACAGAATACATTCCAGCACAGGGTAGCTGCTCTATTAAGGCCATTACTTCAAGATATTACAGGCAACTTGTGAACACATTTTTAATTCTATAGAAGCATTAGTATGTTGCTTATACAGGGTAATCCAAGAATTAAAGAAATACAAATAAATACTATATAGAGTACTTGAAAAGAGACAATTGTCCTCACGCTGAACTGCTTTGCCATATGTCCTGAGACATGATGACTATTTTGAACTCTGCTGTTGACAGCTCATGTTAAAAACTTCCTTCAGAAGCAAACAGGTTGCTAAATCTGTTACCAGCAGTTTTATCTGAGCTGCTTCCTATTCCTTTGTCCCTTTCTGCTTTTAAATTATCTTTCTTTTTCTGCATCTTACTACATGTATCTTTTATATATATTTACTAGTTTATTTTTACTAATGCTATAGAAGTGGGAAACAACTATCTGGCCTGGAAAGTGGAGTTAATAATTTGCTCTGGATGTCACCAGATAGTTCAATTTTCAAGGT
Source organism: Lathamus discolor (assembly GCF_037157495.1). Classification (NCBI taxonomy): domain Eukaryota; kingdom Metazoa; phylum Chordata; class Aves; order Psittaciformes; family Psittacidae; genus Lathamus; species Lathamus discolor. Next base: position 12,804,390 of record NC_088890.1, on the reverse strand, counting down.
ATTTGACTGCCTGCAAGACTTAAATATTAATAGTGGGTATAAATACTGAAGAACCAAGATTTATTGCAACATAAATAGGTATCAGATATAAAAGGAACACTGAAAATACCATACCTGTTATTATTAAGAGAGTATATGTGGTCTTTTTGGATGTTTCTCAATTTCTCATTGAATAGGATGCCTGGTTTTCTCTTTTTGGTTTACACCTGAAAAAAAAATAAGGCAGCTTAAAACCTAATAAATGACATGCACCAAAAGCTTTGAACACTACAGTGCTTGTATTGTTAGACACAGTCTCCTAATAGAGAAGATTTGCAGCAAATTTTAAACATAAATGAGGCTTGCATATAATGAATTGTATCCTTATTAACTATATTGTTATACAATTAACTCTCAGATAGCTTTAATCAAAGATTATGGGCCTAGTTATCTTTGTAGCTAAAGGACAAAGACCTCTATTGAGGGCTACACATCCAACATAAGGAAAGCTGCTGGAGAGGCAGAACAAGGAGAGGACCACATTTTACAGCAGAAATCTCAATGGTTAGGCAGATATATAGGCACATGTAACCAGGGGCGCAGCATGCTGATAAGTAGCTGTATTTATTTTCTTGATAATTATCTTCTATTTAAAAAGGACTCCAAGTGACAACAGCACAAAGATAAGCTTGCATCTAGTGGCTGGAGCAGATTCTTGCAAGCATTGTTGACTCACGCTAACTATAAAAAGGAACAGTATACAAGAGAGTTTTCATGGGAGGTTTCCTCCCCCATACTTAGTGGGCATTACAAGCATGCAAGTGAAAGAAAGCTGGAATAAAACACTCTTACTAAGGATTTACTGTAATGTCAAAAGAACTTTAATTACAGTTGGCTCCAGGACTCTTTCCCTGTAATTGTGCATTGGAGCTTTTCAGCAACTGCTCATCAGCAATATATTCAGCAAGAAATAGATATTATCTCACTTTTCTCCTTCACATAGTGAATTATCTGTAGCTAGTGGAAAGCATTTGCTGGACTGCTTTATGGAAAGTTCAGGATAAAAGGGAAAAAATATCTTCTTCCGTTCCCAATGGAATATTAGTGGACCTTTCTACTGTGCTGCCTGGGACCTTTCAGCTATGCATTGCTTTTGCAGGAAAGTTCACATTGTGTTAGCATATTCTCTTGGAATATTAAAATACAGAGGTGGAGACATTCTAAAAGCAAGCAAGCTGATTGCCATTTCAGGTCTTCTGAGGTCATATTGCGCTGAGAGTCCAGGACAGCTTTTCAATAGGAGTAATGGGAGCAATACAGCCTACACAGCTTAGGATGGGACAGTATAATTTTATAAGCTATGGTTGCCAACCTAGCAGGGCACAGAGTTTAGCTTAATGCACGAGGTTCCTTCCTAGCCATGTTTCTAAAGAGACTTGATGCTCCCCCCAGTTAACAGTAAAAATAATAATAATAATAATAATAAAATCTCAGCTATTTCCTGTGCTGGGACTGGCCAAGTTCATGTTGGTGCAGATGCAGAGGTGACCACTCTGGCTGAGGAAGAGGGGCAGCTGGCAGTACCCAGACAGGGCAGCAACAGGGGCAGAGCTGGCTGGACGCAATCTTCATCAGGCAGTTGAGGAGCCACTTTAACCGCTGATGACACTGGAGCATCTGGACATCTCTCATCCAGCCCCTGCACCAGGGACTGGAATGCAACTACCTGGAAGATAAACTGCAGTTACTGTCTAAAAGCACACAGATGGTTTAGTAGAAGAAAATGAAGAAGAGTCTTACCAATATCAAACTGAAAATTGACATGTGAATTTTAAATGGACAGAATGCAATTACCCAAATAGGAGCTTGGCTTAGGCTCCAAGCAATTGAGGGTTTTATATCTGTATTTTGGAAGTTTTATGGGCTTACGCAGCCATGCCATGTAAATAGCAGAAACAAAATAATAGCTGTACTAAGAGAGCTGCTCAGACTGCGCTTTTGCGTAATGATACAGTGAAATCTCCCAGCTTTAAAACTGTGCTGCCATAGCACAAAGACTGAAGCATTCAACTTGCTTTTTGCTGATTTAACAACAAACCAAAACCAAAACAACAAACCCCAACCTAGCAACTGTATGCAGACAGTTCCCATCCATCAAGATATGAGGTATCTAACTAATATTGTAAACCTGATATATAACTCTAGACTCCTAGTGCAGTCCCTGTTAAAGCTCAGTGCACGCATCTGGGGGAACAAGTGCCATTTGTAAATCCAAAGCAACCTAACAAGCTATCGCACTGTATCACCACCTCCTGCAGAGACCTGAGGTGCCTTGGGAAGCTCCTGGCTTTCCCTGGCACTGCATTGAGCTGGGTCCCTGGGGAATGATGACAAGAGAAATACTTGCATGCCAATAAGGCTGCTTTACTTGGTCCTGAATTACTTGCTGGTGAATGTTCACTTTTGGCACAAGGGACACCTACTGAATCACCCATTTGTTGCCTACAAAAACATTAAGAAAAAATTCCTTAGAGCTCTCCTCATAAAAAAATAGGACACTGATGTGTTTCAAACATACTTTTTTCTTTTAGTTCTAACAAGAATATAATGCAAGATAGCATATTTAAAGAGATAGATACATTTTATCTTTGTAGTTTCATTTCTCCCCCTTGCACTGCCTTCATAGCATCCCAGTACTGCTGTCAGATTTGGCACAGATACAGAATGATTTAGCTGTCTGCATGGGAGGAATTTAGTTAAGAAATGACACAATTCCCAAGCTTATCCAATAGTTGTCCAAATTATTAGCTCCTGTTTCCTGTCTTTATTTAATAGAGAAAAAAGCACAACAAAATAGAAGTGATTTCTATTATGTTCTTCCTAACAACCTTCAGCAGTGTTGTTGCCTCACCTGCCTAAAGTTTTAAGCTGCGAAGTACATAACTGAATTCTCATTACACAATTTCTCACTCATTTCAAGTAATTAATCATAAGAATTTTAAGTAATCCTATGGAGAGATCCTCTTCTCACATAAGATCTGCCTTGGATGCTAATTCCAGTTCTGACAGAAGCTAAATGCCATAGCTTTTTTCTTCTGCCTTTCCTCCACTGTAGCTTTTTCCTGTGTTCCCACCAGTGTTGCCACATGAGGGGTTTTCCCCTTCTTCCTGAATGGGGTTTAAGTACAGAAGTACTGGAGAGGCTGAAATATTAAAATAATAACCTTTGAAGGTACCCAGAAGAAATCACCAAATTCTGAAGTGAATACTTACATTTATTTTTTTCTATCCTACTCTATGAATTAAGCCAAGGTTACATACTTAAGTCCCATTACCCCACTGTAATTCCAGCTTATATGGGTAATGTTTTTATTTTCACAGCAAGTCTTCCAAAGTAACATCAGCTAAAACAAGTTAGCACCCTGCCTGTTGGATATATGCATTCATTTTAGGACATAAATTGCAAAATAAATATTGGTTGCAATCCAGAAGTGACACTTGCTAGTTTATTGCATGATGCTGAGTCAAAGCAACTTGCATGCAATCTGTGTGCTGCTTTAGAGGTACAGTTTGGCTGTTCTTGACTTAGAGGTTGGTACTGGGAGCTGTGCCTGGGAAACCATTCATAGTTACTAAGCTACTCCAGGGGCCGGGGTTAGTTGAAATTTCAGCATCTTTCCTGACTGCAGAATCTATGCAACCCTGTAAGACCAGCATACAGAAGGGGGCCCTGAAGTGTTTTCTTAAAAATAACAGGATGTGTAGAGCATCGCACAACCTAGCTCATAAATCAGGGTTTTTTTTTTATGTTTATATGTCATTTGTAAATTCTGTGAAGAGCTCAAAGCAAACTAAATGTCATAAATCTTGAAAGAAGCAAGTAATGCTTATAACTTAGCACCATGAGAGGTATTGAGTAGTGTCACTGAGTTTTAAGAGGCCGAAAAGGGAAAGAGCCTGGATCCTAAAACCAGAAATGGACTCATTAAAGGGGATGATAGATGTTTGTCCATGAACAGAGGGTGTTCACAGACTGTCACTAGCAGCCCCAGTCAGATGGGATGAGCAACATAAGAGCAGAGGGCAAGTGAAACAGGCTGAGATGTGCCACCCTGGGCAACGAGGAGCAGGTCACACCAGTGCCTTGAGCAGGGGGGCAGAAGGAGCTGCAAGATCAGGCGTAGTAAGCAAAGGTAAGTTTTACAGGCTTATGAGTACTAGCTCAGGAGGGTCCCCAATGCATTTTTGCTTTGTACAGCACTGTTCTTTACTACAAACCCACCCATGGGTTTAAGCAAATGCAGCAAATCTATCAGATATACACAAGTGCTCAATGACTGTTTTTCAAAGGTGCATAGTAAATATGCAAGGAACCTGCCATCTTGTGAGACTCAGATTCCCAAAAGTACTAAAGATAATAGCAATTATAGGTATGTAACAAATTGCTGATTTTGGAGACGTCTTTTTTTGACAAGCAGAAAACTTTTGGTGAAGGAGTGTGAGGCTGGATGACCCACCAGGTATCCTAATACACATGCTCACAAGCTGGTGCTAGTCCTGATTCTGACTTGAAACAGAAATACTGAAGATCCCCTAGAAATCTCCAGTGGAATAGGAAGCAGGGGAAAACCCAAAATCTCACCAATGAAATCTACTCCATGCAAGTCATTACAATCAGGAATAACAACAAAGAGCAAACTGTGCTTCCTGGAGATCATAAGTGTTTTGGCAGGTTTCAGGCTGCATAAGCATAGTCCTAATAGCCTATTATTAAGGGCAGTTACTGGAAGATGGTGCAACACTGGGAAAAGTAGGAGAGAGAGGCTTAAATAAATAAATACAATCTGCTCACTTCTGACAGTGTTGCCCAGGTCATCAGAAATAAAGGGTATCGATGCATTAGTACACCCCTGAGAAGTCCAACACTATCTGTGTCTGTATCAGATCTAATCAAAAGTATCTACCTAAATGTAAGGTATTATTTACCCCACAGTATTTCAATTTATAAACATAGGTGTCCGTCAAAGTGAGCAGCAGGAAGAGAACATCTGTGATGAGAGTCCCTCTAGAAAGACTGTAAATGTAAGGTCTTACTTCTTTCTAAATTAATTTTATAATAAGAAAGCTATTTGAATTCTCAGAAGGTTCATCTCAAAATAACTAAAATACAGCAGAGTTCCCTACAGTAATTAATACTTTATTAGTAGGAAGGAGATTCACCACTAAATCCTTCCGTATTGATACTTAAAGATCAAGATTTGTTTGCATACAATGAGACAGTGGTTCCTTACTGAGGAGATTCAGATTTATAAAACAGCAGTGTCTAATCTCTGCAAGTCGCAGGACTGAATCAGTCCTTACCAATCATGAGTTGGTGTCCTGGGTTTAGCAGTAGAAAAACAAAACAAGGGGTGGGGAAAAGCAGAGTTGAACATCTGTGGACTGTATAGAGATTCAAAATTTATATCAAAATGGAGGCACTGATGCCTCTTTAAAGTATCACAAATCTAAACCTAAGCCTGGTGGGTGTCAGAACACACCATCTGTTAAATTAATACTGTTTAATTAATCAAAGTTAAATGTTCTTACTTTTTTTCACTTCTGTAGCTGAATCCACAGTAATTCTACAGAATAGTGCATATCCTGCAACGGGATCCAGGAAGAATGTAGGATGATTAATGTGTTTACACTGAACATCCAGCCAATGGAAATGTTGAATTCTAAGATACATGGGAAAATATATAAAAAAAAAAAAAAAAAGCCAAACAGCAGCAAATATTTAATGTACCGTGCAAGGTAACGGACAAGAAGGCGGCCTGGGTATGGCTGCTGCTATGCAAGTGACCAACATGGACAACGTCTACATTCCTTGAACAATCTGCTATGAAAGATTTTTCCATGTGGACAATGACTGGGTATTATCACCTGTAACTGTCTTCAGCTCTTAGGTAATGTTTACTGATTTTGGATAAAAAGAAGATTTTCTATCAGTGCCTTTGAAATGAGTACAAGGGAGAAGACCCACACTGAATTAGGTCCCATGCAGATCCAGTAACATTGGGCCAACTAACTTTGAATTCTCAATCCGATAACTGTGTTATTTGCCTTGAACCAGCACACAGAGTCCCATCCTGAAGGGCCTCATGGTGTGACATATATAATACAGACACCTGTCCTCATTGTCTCATCCCACAACAAAGGTTTTCCAGACAACCTCGTAAATGGTTAGTAATATTTTCATTTTATATATCAGTGCACTTCCTCACATCGCTACTCAACCTGTGCTATGGGTTATCACAGAACAATTACCTGATGAATTACTAGTAGTTCATACAAAATAGTTTAACTAGAAAAATATACATAGATGCAATCTACTTTCTGCAAGTAGTTTTTTTTCATATCATGGAAATCAGATAATATTTTTGCAATGCTAGATTGAAGCAGGGGATTAATCTTGTCAATTAAGCCAGATGTTGGTGTTTCATAGCAACCCCTCAGACAGTTCACAGGGCCACTGAGCTGGAGAGCTGGGTTGGACATCCCTGCACTGGAAAATGCATCATTCCTACAGGAGATTAGGATGTGAACAAAGCTTTTTGTCTTCTTCATTGTGCACTATGCCAAAAGACTACTCAAGGGGACAGAAATAGATTAAATAAAAGGAGGAAACAGCCATAATTATGTTAGCAATAAGCAAAAAAAATGAGCTGAAGCAGAGAGTCACATTTTAAAAGAAAGCAGGTTAAAGCCCCAGAGGATGACAATAGAGAACTCCTGGATTTGTAGTTAGAAACAAACACAGACACCATGAATAGCCCTGAGCAAGGGTTCATCCTGGGACTTTGCAGCTCCTCACATGAACACACAGTCACCACCCCTGCTGCTAAATTTGGAAATTACTGGAGGAGGCCTTCTGCTCAGGCAAAAGGGAGCTCAGAGCTGAACAGAAGGTGAAGAGAGGGAGGAAAAAGAGAAAGGGAATGGCATAGCTCTGCATGTGTAGGTGCCTCAAGTCCTCCAAGTATTGCAACTCAAAGAGCTTGCATGCTTTCTGCTGCCATGCCTTACATGGCTGTAAGTAGAAGTGTAATAAGTTTTCTTTGTTAAGCCTACATGATACATAAAAGCAAGTAAGACAACAGAATTTACTGAGTGACTGTGCACAACAGAACTAGACTTAAAAAAAAAAAAAATATATTAAAAACAAAAGGTAAGATCAGATAAGGCAACTTATTTTTCAGGACATGTTCAGCTCTCCCGCCAGTGGTCCCTTCTTGGGGACACATGGAAAGCATTCCTGCTAGACAGAAACTGCACTGATGCTTCTGCTTCCTGTGAGCACTCCTTCCTATCCCACCATGACATAGCTGAACAGTGCTTATCTGTTTCTTACCGGAGAGCTGGGAAAAATCCATGATCCTAAACAACTGGTTTTTGCTTTGCTTTGTCTGTTTACATCTCGTGCTTGTAAGATCATTGTCGCCATAGAGATCTCAGTGTGATTTGACAGAAGTTTACATAGACAACACCAGAAATATCAAAAGAAATGGTAATTAAATTCCCCTTAGGTCAGCAGAAATCATCTACCCATGCGCTATCACTGCTCGATACCTTTCGTCATGTTCAAGGCAGGCGTAGAAGGGACACAGAGTGACAGGAAAAAGTGTAATAGCATTAAAAAACCCAAACAAACCCAAATCAACGAACAACCAACCCCCCAAACCCAAAATAAATATATAGAGAATGCTCCATGTTCCTGTGGGTGAATAAAACCAGACATGGTGGCATAAGCTCTCACCTCCTCTTGCCCCACAGGTGGCTCATAGCTGCACAGACATTTCTTTCTCTGGGTGCTTCCAAACAGCCCACACACAGCACTGCCCAGCACATTTCCTTCAGCACACACCAGGCCAAGCTTGCATTTACAGCAATCACATTAGCAGAGATTTAATCTGGTTGCAAATTGTTCCCAGGATCAATGGAGCACACAATGCAGTTAGCTGTTGAAACAAGGCCAAAACTGCAAAAAAACCCGAGAGCTGGACTGCTGCAGTCAGACTCATAGTTTCAAAAGCAGCTCCATGTTTTGCCAGACACATGAGCTTACGCAGGTGCACTTGTGACCACTTCCTCAAAGGCAAAACAGGTAGATCAGGCTTTTTATCCCAGTCTCTATTCCTGCCCCATTGACTTACACACCAAGAAGCTGAAGGACTCTCTCTTCATCTACCACATGGCTCAGCAGTGCAATCACTCACCTCAAAACCAGCTGTCTCTAGCCTTCAGTTCAATTCTTTAAGTAATTGCTGCCTTATAATTTCTCAGTTCTTAATCCTAGGACATTTGGGCAAATCAGCTCCTGCAGCCTTAACATGCAGCCTTAACATACAGCCTCCGTGTTGAGCCAATGCATTACTTTAAGAGGTGAAGGTAGAGAGTACATGAGCAGGATGAGGAAAATGAGGCATGATTAACATCAGTAAGAAAGCAAAATTGTGGATATTGTCATTGAAGAAGATTGGGTTGGAGCAGTAGCCCACTTAAATGCTATATATAAATAATAAGAATTAAAATAAAAAGCCACAAAACCCCACAAAAGCACTCTTTACAAGATATAAAGCAGTGGTCAAATAGAGGTGCCTAGCAGGCTAGTGATCAGGCCACTCTCACTTCATCTTTCAAAGTACAGCTGGTTTCCCCACCAAGAGTGAAACGCATGGTTCTTATTACCATTGTTATCTACATTTACCTAATTGTGAAGAGGAGGACCAGAGTGGGGAGCACTTGAGACAGACAGATGATGGTGATTAGGGCAATATTCTCAGAGATGCAATCAGATTTAAATTTCTTCAGAGAGGAAAAGAAATTGAAAATACGTTTCTCTTTATTCTGCATAAACAACTGCTGAACTGTTGCTTAGGTAGAGACACGAGAGGACAGAAGAACAGTTAAGTCTTCCTGGAGGAGGAATGTTATCCCCCCAAAGCATGTAATACAACTGAATTCTTCACTTTGGTGAAGAAAAAGAAATAAAACTGTTTGACCTGTTCATTTTTTCCTCTGTCCTTTGTGTTTTAGCTCACCTTATGAAGCAATTTAGGTAACAAAGTCAAGCAGAAAACAAGTGCTTGACTCCCTCTGTGCTACAGCAAGCAGGAGCAGATTCAGCTGCTCATGCAGCCACTGCTTTCCACCTTGTATAGTCATTTGCACCTGTGAAAACTGTGTTTAATAATACACATGCCCCAGAAGGGCTGCATTTTGTATGCACAGGCACAAATGACAACTCACTGCTCAGGGCAGGAAGGTATTTGCTTTTCCATCTGTTTTCCTCTGTGTGTGAAGAGGCTAATTCAGAATACCCTTGACATGGCTGTACAGATCACTTGGCCAACTACATGTCAGAGACAATTAGCGAAAAAGGGAAGAAGGCTTTCCTTTGGGGACTCTGAAGGCAAGTAGAGGACAGGTGTTAGATGAACAGTGTGAGTCAGGGTGAGGTTGTTCTATATCCGAGTTGCAGCTCAGCTTCTTTTAGCCATAAAGTTATCAAAAATACGATGTTGAATTTTGTTTGGGTTAGTGGTTCATTCCCAAATGCTTCAGTGATTTATGACCCTGAGACTGAAAAAAAAAGAATTGCTTTGTCTTCTTGTTAAACCCATGTCCTTCTGAGTCAGAGGAAAGAATATGCTATTCGCTAGGATGCGGGTCTGGGACCAGAAAGGTCTTGGGTTTTCTCCCTTTCCATCATTAACTTCCTATGTGACTTTTGAAATTTGTTTTCACTTGCATCTCCAATGTTTTCCAGGTAACTAGTTTAGATTCAGAAGTCTTTGTAAAAGGTAGAAAATCACTTCTTTCCTTTGCTGGGGTCTGGTGAGAAGGAATACATGGGATTTTGAGTAGCTCAGCTATCAGCATAACAGGTGGATCAATAGCTAGACCAGATTCAAGCTATCTGTTGATGGATGGCATGAAGGGATATACCAACAGAGTTTAGCAAAAGCTTAATGAAGCTTTTGCACAGCAGGAACTAACAGCTATTATCACCTCGCTGCTTTGTACATTCATCAGTTGATTTTTGAGGTGTGGGGAGGAAGAGGAAAAAACAGGGGTTTTATTTTTTTTTTTTCTGTTTCAAGCTGATATCCTGATTAAATAACCAATTTACTTGTAATTAAATTGCTGAGACTATGTGCACAGCATTCCTAACTGCTTGTCACAGTATGCTAGATCACATTGCTGAAGGACCAGAGGAGGTCCTCAAAAGCAGACTATGGTCCTTGAGAGTTACAGGCCCTCTGAAGCCCTCCTTGTGAGAGGAAAACCTGCTTGTTTTATGTGGTTTGAGCAAGCTGAGCTGGGAAGTTCTAGAAGTTACTGGTAGCTGAACTGCCAAGAGAACAAGGCGATTTTACCCTGCTAACTGCTGATCAGGTTGTTAAAGGATAAGGTTCCTTGATCCCTGATTACCAGAAATGGTGATGCTTCCATTGCACAGTTTGTTACTGTTTGTTTGCACTGTGCTAGAAAATAGAAGACCATTCAACACAGGCAGACACAGGGATGGATTCAGACAAATTTACCAAGGAAGCGTGAGACAGTAATGGTCAGCATGATAAGAAGCAGAAGGAAATTACCATTTTCACTTTGACTCACTTTAATTGTTCAATAGCTTAAATCATGAAAGTTCACATTAGAAGATCTGCAGCAAAACCTACAAGGCATTGCAGAAGTGGATGCTGCTATCAGGATGTCCTGGGAGCTATGACTGTATTTCACACATTCCTGTGCTTAGAGAAGACTGAGCTTCCTGATTTTGGCATCCTTCTATTTCATCAGTAGTGCTCCTTCCATGCCCTTAAATAACAGGGATAGTTTTTCACTTCCCAAGATACCAATACTGTTTCCCAGATAGCTGTTGAAATGAACATTGATGAAGGTTATATTGAGATGATAGTATGGAAACACTAGTGTACATCAACTTGAGCCTCACTCTGCAAGGCCTGTGATGCCACTTAGATTCAGAAATCGATTCTGCTAATTTTTGCCAGCTTTGTTTTCCCAATGCTGCTGCATGGCTTTGGGTAACTTTTCCCTGGTGCCGCCTTCTCCCGATTTCTCATTTTCTCTGACCAGAGAAATCCAATAACTAGTACCGAAAGTTGCTAAAATCTATGGGCTTTCACATTTGCTGAGGACTGTGCAACTCTGCAGAACTTCAGGATATATATGTATAAGAAATTATAACTAGATATACACGGATACATATGGGTCACATGAGCAATGTATGCACACACATATATATGTGAATACACATGTCCTTTCAAAGGAAAGTTTGCTTCAGTTTGCTAATGTGTACATCACTTATATTTTCATAAATTTTCCCTTAACTGTCTTTTGTAAGAACCACAGCACGTTGTCAAGCATAATAATTTTTATCAGCAAAAATAAATTCACAACTGTCATTTCCTTTCAAGTACTGAATCAATTTCTTTCTGGTAGTTTTTATTCCGGATTTCTTTCTTAGTGACTATCATTTAATTTCAGAATAGCTTATTGCTGCTGTGTGCTGACTTTGGAGATAATTTTCTAAACTATTTAAAAGAAAATGGATGTCAGGCTTTCTTGTTCATATCAACTTTCTTCCTGAAATTCCCATATAGATAACATTGCCTGCCCTAGGTGTATATAACAATAACTATTGACACAACAGAAATAATTAAATTTACATTTGAGACTATTATTCCTATTCTTATCAATTTGTGAATGACAGAAACCCCAATGTTTAGATTAGTACTCAGAGTCCTAATTTTTCTTTGTTTTTCAGTACTATAGGTAGTGGTACTGTAGGTAAAGTTTTTCATTACAGGTAGTGTTTTTCACTACAGTAAGTAATGGCAACTATGAAGAATATGTGCATAGTGAGGGGAAGGGGAAAATATCCAAGCAATAGCCTTTTTACCTATGCTTTGAAAGTGTAACTTTAATTGAATACACATAGTTCAAAGCAAGAAAGACTTCTATGTTCAGATGAGAATCCCCAAGGCTGGGTAATATCAGGTGCTGACTTGGTGTATAGTACAGCTTGTCGCTTCAGGTTTGCTTAGGAAGTATTCAGGGCTGACCTCACAGCGAAGAGCTGTGTGGTGACATCAGGTATTATCTGCATCCAGCTAGCCTCAGAAAAGTACCATCAACTCAGTCCCTTGTACCATGGTTATTTGGTCTGTGTGATTCAGCCACATCCTATGGGCAGATTCAGACCCAGTACCTGCAAACCCCAGGTGCCTGTTCTGTTATGTTCCTCATGCTCATCACACCAGCAGAGTAAGCCTGTTCCTATAAACGGCTTTTTGGGCACATATAGGTAAAGTTTTCAGAGTGATATTGAACCTATGTGAATTCCACTGTAATCAATAGACCCTGGATGCTTAACATGTTTACTGCTTTAGCTAACATTAGATCCACTTGTACCCTGCATGTAAGGGAAAAGAGATGTATTAAGGCAAGCTTGCTTTGTAGGCTTTGGAGTAGCTACAGTTCTCTCAGACACACACTCCTTGATTACAAAGTCACCATTAAAATTACATTATAGGATGTGAATGGGGTCAACAATACTAGTAAACAAGAAGTAAGAGCAACCATTAAAAGACATTTGCTGGCAGGTAATCTTTGTAGTCTTAGAGAAGGCCAGGTAGATCACCGAATGTGAAATTGTAAGATCAAGACATATAATAAATTATTAATTGTCATAATTTATTATTTATTTCCTCAGTGCTACAGTTTACCCAGAGCCTTATAGGCAAACAAAAGGATCAGAGTATTTAAATCAAACTTACATTCTGACATTTTAGTTTTGTATTATTTATAGGCAGTGTTGTATCAAATTTGGGGTGATATTCAAAGGACACTCAAGTCAATGGCAAATCTCTCTTGTAATTAAAATAGTAGCCAATTAAGGTTCTTTAATCAGCTTTATTCCTACCATTCCAGCAAATGACTATGTCTACAAACCAGATTAACCTCCTGGCTTCCAAACTGTTTTACACTTCTGTACTCAGCAGTATTTTTGAAGGATATATTATATAGAGAGGATTTGAAATTATTTTTTACTTTCAAAACATTGTCTGGAAAACTTGTTTCCCATTTCCCATGGGGACAGAGCGGGTGGGTAAGTACTACCACTGCAATGTCCATAGTTGTCTGAATTAAGACAGTGGAAAATTAAAAGTAACTCTTGGATAAAGAAATGAGTTATTTGACCCCATCCATTTAAGCTTATGTTCATATAGATATAGTCCAAATTAACAATCATCATAGTCTTAAAAATCTCATGTTCACATAAAGAGTTTTAATCAGAAAAGCAGTGATGTTCAGATCTACATCTTGTGTTCACTTGGTTCAGGCTGATATCTTGGAGATGTGTACACATGCACACACATGGATGCTTTTGCCATCCCTTTGTGTGTAGGGGTGAAATGAAAATGAAGGAAATTTTTCCTTTTGATGGACACAAGCAGTTCATACCTGGTGGAAAAAAAATAATTATAAAAACCTAGGAAAGGACAATTTTTTTTGCAGGATTGAAGCCTTGGAAAATGTTGCTCTATATTGCAAGCTGGATTATAGAGTTGTGTGTTTTCAGTGAATTCTGAAGGAAAAGAATTTTGTTAAGCTCTGCCTTCTGTCAAAGACAACTAACCTATCCTTTTATTAATAGTGAAAACAGCTTATATTGAATGATAAAGACTTTAAAAAAATCTACCATTCACTAATGTTGTTCCTTACTTATCCAAGACCAGCAATTCACCTCATGTATTACATCAAACTAAGGACCTGTTAATTTGTTCAGCCGCAGTCTGGACTGATGTAAGTTGGTGGAAGACTATTAAAAGAGAGTAGCTCAGTGGTCTCATGTCAGCAGAGAAAGCACATTGTTTTTTCACATGAGATGCTGACAGCAAGCTGACAGCCACAACTATGAGAGGTAAAATGCCACAGCAGTAGATGTGTCCGTTATGTATCTGTTTAATTAAAGAATGAATTAATTCCTGCTTGGAGAGCAGGAAACATTTGGCATCCCCAGAATCTGTTGCCTGAACCCTTTTTGGGAAGTTGCCTACTTTTGGGAAGTAAAACTCATCCAGATACAGAAAATAAAAGCCAAGTGCTAGGCTTTTTCAGAGTATCTCTGGGGATCCAGAAGCTAGAAAAGGTTGCCCTTAAGAGTGTATAGTGCCTAATATTCTATTTCTGTAATCAGAACTAAGGTATTAAGTCATACAAAGTGGATGACTTAGCATTAAAATGCTTTGCATGACAAATAAAGAGGGAGCCAATGATTTTATTTTTAAACATAAATGTGAAACAAGAAAAGTCCAATATTCTTTAGTTATTAATGAGACCTTTGCTTGTTTTTATGAGTCCCCCTGTTCTTCAGAAAAGTGTGCTGGTGATGGAGCATACATCGGGTATTTACAAGCTGAGAGAAATGAATAGCCTGTCTGATTCTGACAAATTATCCTTGGAGAGGAAAATAACTCCGTAAGAAATATAGTTGGTGTTAAACTTAATAAAAACAAACCCTGATGGACTCCCCTTGGAACTGTGGCAGACCTTTCCCATGCACTCTATCCCTGCTCCTGTCAGAGAGCCTCCATGAACTCATAATAGGTATGAAAAAAATATTCTTTTCAGCCATTAAAACATAATTACTTTTCCCTTCCTCCCAGAAAAAAAAAAAAAAAAAAAAAGAGAAACTTGCAGGTAAGGCCCTCCCTATCTGATACTGCCACAGATGGATGAAGAACTCACAATTCTAGCTGAAATATGAGGACCTTAAACTACCTACTTTTTTTTCCAGAGACTCAGCAAGATATGTTAAGAAGAATTTGCTGCTGTAGTGGGAAATCCATAGAATTTGCTTACCTCAAGGAAAAACCATGCATACTGTCCAGCTCCATGCAAAAGCATTTGAAAGGGTCATGTAGAGCTACAGCACATGTTCAACTTTTTGGAAATACGCTTATGTGGGTTACATTGAATGTTAATCTCTGTCCTAAAGAAGATGCATCACCTTTTCATCCTTTTTGGTGAGCACTTGTCAAGATTTTGACTATTTTTGTAAGCAGCTGGTGTGCGCTGGGACTCAGAAAGCCATTACTTGTCCTTAGGAAATGAATTGCCTTTCCAGAGAGACGCCAGGCAGGATGGAAAAATGAAAGTTACTGCAATACACAGAAAGATGTGGGGCTGGCAGTGAGAGATGAAATCAAGGCGTCCTGGGTTTGAAAGCCACGGGTTGTGTTAAAAATGTGCTTACTGGAAAGACCATCAGGAGGAAGCCAGGTCTTTCATCTGGTCTGTCAGGATATTGCTGTAAATAGGCAGTGTGATTCAAACTCGAACTTACATGCAGTTTCTGATTTTGGGGCTCAGGGGTCACTTTGCAACAGGAGATGTGACTCTGTGGTGGTGGTTTGGGGTCTTCTTCTGCATCATTGCCTGCTTGTTGCACAGGAGGGTGCGAGGGTCCCTTTTCTGTGCAGCCGAGGCATAGCAGCGCCGGTCTGCTACAAGTGCTGAATTATTTTGTGGTTGTACCCACCATCATCCATAGATTATATTAAGACCTGTTAAAACTGTAAATTTAACAGCAAGTGTGTAGCAGTACAAGCCTCTTTTGCACAGTTTATGGAGGTCTGGAAGAATTTATTTCTTCCACCCAGAAATTTTTTTCACTAACACTCAAAGATTTACAATCCCCCGTAACAGGAAAAAGTCTGCTCCCAGCTTTATTTGAATATCTGTTGATAGATCAACAGATCTTTCTGCTATGAAATCCTCCCTTTGCCACTTTCTTCCTTCTCTGAAATGTGGATTGTGTGGACTCAAAAGTACCTAATTCCTATAGATATTCTCTTTGGGGGGTTAAAAGAAGGAAAAGACAGACAGACAGAAAGTCAGTTAATTTACTTTCTCTATAGGGCATATTGCAAAGGTTGAACATTGGATTATGTCTACAGCAAGGATTCCAGGCTTAAGTTGTCTGATGTTAACAGACTAATGACATGTTATGGAATTGATTTTCCATCAGCCTTTTCAGGGATATCACTCCTCTTTGTTCTTCTAATAGACAACATCACCTTTAGAACCTCTCTTCTCTGCATCTATTAACTGGCATATGTATTCCTTCCCTTTCCCTTCACTATTTCATATGCTATAACTTGATATGAATCTAGTTTTGCAAATGGCTAATATCTTAATAATAGACTGGTGAGATCCAGATACAAGCATTTTTCAAAAAGAAGAAAAATTGCTGGGCTGAGACTAATGTTTTCACAATGCAGAAAGAACACTGGGTGTGGTGCACTGTAGCCACCAGCCTTTGGTTTGATAGAAAATTACAGTTTAGTATTAAGAATCTGATTTAAGAGAGTGTCTCAATCCAGGGTTTTGAAATTATATCTAAGCTATTAATTGCTATTAGTTTCTCTCAGATACACTGGTATTAAAATATGCATATTAAGTAAGAATATAAATTTTAAAATACATCCTGAAAGATCTCTGTGGCCTTTGGGTTAAGCCTTAATTGATTTATACCAGTAAAATACTTAATATCTTTTAAATCATACAAGGAGAGGACTTTTCTGGGACATCTGAATCCTTGAAAGTAAAGAAGTAGCTAAGAAATGGTGGAAGATTTTGAAATGTGTTATTAATATATATTACAGGAAGGGGAGAAACAAGCTCCAAGTATTTTTTCTGGGAGATTTTTGGTTACATTTCAATTGCCTCTCCGAACCTCCAGGTGTTGTACTTACCCCTGTAGTAAATATACTCCAATATATGTGGGGACATATTTTATGCTGAAATTAGAAAGTTGCTAAGTTGATATCACCTGGTCCGTCTTTGATATATTCTCCTGTTTGCAATCTGTAATACCATCCAGAGTTATGCAAAGCTGACTGAAGGTTGTGCCAAGTTCAAATGAAGTGTCTATTTATCAATTGTAGGTTTCCTGCTGGAGCCCAAGTTGTTAATATTGAATATGCCTAATAGCATTTTTCAAACTCAAAGAGTCCTGGCTCATTGCTGAGCATTTTGAAACAGAAATCTCAACCAATATGGGCATTCTGCATTAGAAAACACCTCCCTAGCTTTCTGTAATTATGGGTTTTGATAATACATGGTTTTCCCCATAACATTAACCAGAAAATGGAACTGAGGAGTCCATGTTGCCTGCAAAGCAGATATCAGAGTTTAGTTTTGTATGACCCAAAGAATACTTGTTAACTATATAATGGCTGCATACAATACTGGGGGCTGTTAATTATTTACTTGTCTTAGGATTAAGTGTAAATTCTCACCCGTCTTGGGAGAGAAGTGTAAACCACTGATACTGTAATGGAAATTGTTCTTCATGTATCCCTTTGTCATCCTAATATACTTTGAAATTGGACAAGGTTTTAAAAATTATAATTTTGTTTCCCTAAACCACCCCAAAACCTATTTGATCTACTTCATCTTGCTATCCTGTCCTCCCTCATATAGCTTTTGAGCTCCATGACTGATTTTAACCAATTTTCAGTGACTGTGTATCCATCTCAAAAATAAGTTATTTCTCCAAGTTCTACAAAAATAGACATGAAATGTCTGCATTAGGACCACACACTGCTTTTGTATTGAAAACAGAGGAAAAAAAGAGGACAATACCTTCATTTGTCTGTCCCTTTCCTCCTATACAGGAAGGGGATGTTATGAATGCCTCCTTTGTGTGAAAAACTTCTGATGGAGTTCACTTTATTAGGCACCAGAGAATCCAACTACAAGAGACAAATCCATACGAAAGCAAGCTTCATTAGTTTCATTGCTCATGGAAGTGCTTGTTAATACAGACACTCCATTTTTAAAATGTGTTTCTCTGAGCAGGGAAACTGTCTAGTGGAATTAAAGCTATGTAGGAGATGGGCCCCTTGCCAGTTCAAAGGAACACAAATTAAGGCTCTGATATTGGTAGCATTTATGCATGTGCTTAATTTTACAAACCAGTGGGAGTAGTCATAGATCTGAACTTGAACACATTTGTAAGTGTTTGCAAACTGGGGACTATGAAAATAAACATAATTTTGTGATATTGTATATTTGTACTATGTAAGCTGAGTATAGCACTTGAAGATGTACATTTGAAGTTAAACTGGAAACAGGCTTTCAAAGATTCTGCAATGAAAATATATACTCCATATTTTTTTGATGAGTTGGTACGTTCAGATTTAGTGGTTGCAAAGTCTGTACAAATTGCTATAGTCTTTAATGAAAATTATTGGTTATTTTGGAGAGTAATTAGTAGATGCCAAGTTAGTTACATTCAACAGCAACAACATTAGACTCACTATAGTAGGGGGAAAGGAAACAATAATAGAGGGGAAGGAACAAGGCTGTGTACCTGCAAGATCTACACAAATGAAGACCATTTCTTTTCAGTATTTTCCTCCACACTTTTTCCTTCTTTTGCCATCCCATGCTGCATTCAGAAGGCTTTGAGACTATGCTCTAGAAAGGAATTTCACGGAGTACGCAGTATTTTGTATGTAAGGGAAAGGATATTGTTCTCATTCTTGGGAAGCAAGTAAAAGTGAGCCATCAATTTAAAAGTAAAAAAAAGACACCAAGGAACAAGAGATTTGAGAAGGGTGCATGGGAGAGTCGCCATAGCAGACAAGACAGCGGCGGAGGTACAAAAAGAGCAGCTTAGACAACCAGTGGATCAGGGGCAGAAGCACCAAGGGAACAGCTCCCAGCTCCCAGTTCCTGATGTAGAGTACTCTCTGCCAGCCCAGTGACAATAACACAATACTGAGGATTCAGTATTGCAGGCTCAGTGTATGAGTATGTCAAACTGCTCTGTGTATTTATGCAGTTAGGGTCTGCAGCCCTGTGACCACAACAAGCTCTTTTGTTCTTTGTATTTGAAACTCAAATGCCGGGTCTCGAGCTGGCACAAATCACAGTAACTACGTAGAGTCTGACTGATTTATACCAGATGGAGATTTGGTACTGTACATTCTCTTTGGTTTCAAACTACATTACTCCAAAGCATCAACTCTGTCTTCAGAAGCACCTAAGTGGATGTGAAAACACCCATTTAAAGATTTAGGCAAAATTTATTTGAAGTCTTAATCCAATCTCCTGTAAAAACATGTATCCTGGAAGGGGTATGGACTCATCAGAAATTCAGCATAGATTCACTCAGATCATACCTCAAATGAATCAGAAACACGCTGGATGTTCCTCCCCATTTAGGACTCCAGGATGTTATAATTTAAGTCTAAATATTGTAGCATACATTTGTCTGTGACAATGAACTATTGCATATTGTTTGAAAATAGAAGGGGACTATTTTTCAGACTCTGAAAAGATGAACAGGTAAGTGAGTCTCCCTAGGAATGTTTTATCACACAAGCTCTTCTTCCAAGCGTAATTAATGAAAATGTATATAATAGTTGTACAAAAAATTTATTGAAAAAGAGCCCCACAGACTTTTAGCCTGATACTCTTCCTATTTATATTAATATAGATCAGGAGTATCTCCCTCTGAATCGAAAGGCAAATTATCAGCTGATTTCTGTTAGCTCACTGTGATAAAACTAATGGAGCAAGAATTAGACCCTTTCCATTAACCGCTATCTGTTCTTTCACATTTGAAGTTAAGATTATATCTTACTGTAAGGGTAACAAAAAATTACAGCCATTCTGCTGAGTGATTTCACTGACCTTAGTTTTGCTATAAAAATAATTGCCATCAACAATCACAATATCCATTTTGAGTACTTTTTATACATGTCTTGCCTGTGGATGTCAGAAAACTTATCAGTACTTCCTTACCACCCTCAGAAAATGGATGCTGTATGAAAAGCACAAAAATCCCCATACCAGACATAGTTCTTTCTCTGAGGCTTCTCAGAATAAATTCAGCTTTATCCATAAAGAAGAAGAAGAGCAAGTGGGGCGGAGGTGGGAGAGGGGAGACACTGTAAATCCAGGTGTCATTTTTGCTTGATTAAGAATTCCTTTAGGACCAAAGAAGAGAACGTTTTGAAAAAGCCCTGCAAAATTAAATCTTAGAGGGTTGAGGAAAAAGCTACTGACACTTTCCCCATTTGCTGGGAATAAAGTGGAAAGAAATTTCTCTTGCTATATTTTTCATAGACTGCCATTATTATGTTTATATGCTTCTTTTCCTCCGCTGTGTATTTTGGAAAACAACCTTGATCTTTTCAATGGCATCTGCAGAAAGGTGCAGAGCTCTTCGTGCACGTATTTTGTAGCTGTTAGCCTAGTTTGTAGTCCATAGGATTTTCTGCAAGTTTGTACTATTCATTGTGTTGAAGCACCTGGTTTCTGTTAAAGTCTGATTAGATTTTAATGCTGAACTTTCTTAGGCTTCTTAGAAAATCCTAGCTATCAGGCATAAATAATTTCCAACTAGTTCAAATAGCCATGACTTGCAATTAAACAGAGCTATATAGAGGGTAGGAAAGAACTGTGAAATCCTGATCTAAAATGAAGGTGACCAAAACTTCAAAGAAATTTCAGTGAAAGCTGAAAGTTGCATTAGTTCAACTGTTGACAGCCTGTCCTGGCTACAGACTTAATACAGGACTTCAAATATGCACTACAGACAGTAGAATGCCTAACATCTGCATAGCACGTACACACTGAAGTGTACAGATCTTGCAGATATGTGGTTAAAAACAAGTATTTGGGTCTGGAAATGAGTTATAACCTAATACTGCATTCTGTTTGCATTTGTGCCTGAAAGAATGACCACTGAATAACCAAAAGAGATGGAAAGCGATGTTTCTGTCTGGGAATGTAGAAGGAGTAGAGATGGATCCCAGAAGGGAGCTTGGTTGGTCAACCACTATGTCTCCAAGCAACCTTGATTATTACAGAACTGCTCCCAGGTATTTCCACAAGTTTGAAGAGTAAAAACCAGAAGCTTTAACACTGTGGTAGAGGCTGGCACTTATTCTGACTGGGGGAAACTTAAAATGATTTCTGTCATGTGTTTTGGACCTCAAAATAATCTTCCCTAGAATATGAGAGATGATACAGCAGAAGGAAAAGAAACCCCAGAGCCAGACCAGTGACATGAGTCGAATGTATAATGCTTCCAGCAAGCCTAAAAAACCCCTCAAAATTCAATGTGCAGGTTAAAGCAGACTGTAAGTTTTAACTTTGGGACTAGAATCAGACAGACAGCAGATTACTCAGTCTTACTCATGCAATCCCGACACTATATTGCAATGTCTACGTATTTTATACTGGTGGGCTGTTCTTTTCATATGATATCTCTGAGGTATTAGGCACTGGCAGCAACAGACAAGTGAGAGCTGTCTTTGTTTTTGTATTTTTTTTGTTCGTAATCATCGTCTTTATGGTAACCTGCATCAAAACCCCGCTTCTCTCTCCTGTCTCTTATTATAACAACTTCTTCGGCAAACAGGGCAGTGTTACCTTTCCTGTCTTACAGGTTATTTAAGGGATCCTGCTGCAGCAATAAATAATATTTATTAACCATTAAAGAAAAAAAATTATAAACTTTGATCCTGCTTCCAATGAAATCATTGGTAAAACTGTCATTGATTTCCAGCCAGCAGGAGAGTTTTTCTTCATCCTCTTTACAAAGTAAAGGCAGTAGAATTATCCTTCAGCATTAACTGTGAAATGCAAAACTGAGTTCAGCAACAAAACATTCAAGACTTTTCAGGCATGAAACGACAGTAAAATTTAAAATCATTAAAGCCAGCAAAATATTCTCACATGTTATTGGGCAAGCTATTATAATTTCTTTTCCTTTTGTATTTTTCTTCCACTCTCCTTCCCAGGAGAAGACTTCCATCATTTCTCTTACTTAGATCACCACTTTTGTGGTGGAGTTGTACATATTCTCTCCAGATACTGAAAATGGAATAAAAACAGTCCTTAGTCTTTCCTTAACATTTGCAGCATAGGAATAATCAGAACATAACATTTGAACATCTGTAAAACTAATATCTAAACTATGGAATATACCTGAAAATAATACCCGTCCTGATTTTTATATCAAACCACAGCAATCACTGTCACATTGGATAATGTGGGCTGAACAGCTTTCCTCCATGATTTGTTAATCAAGCCCATACTTTTTGGTTGTACTTTAAGTTGACTGCTTTTGGTTCAAGGGTATTACAGAGCAGAAAGTCCCTTTAATTTCAAGAAAAGTCATTTTAATGGCTAGAAATGTTCATTTCAAATTTGAATTAGCCTCACTTCAGCAAAATCTTTTTAATATCTTTTTTTCTGCTAAATCAAAGACTTGTTTACCACCACAATTTCCTCATCCATCACTGAAATAGAGCCTGCTTTTAGACAGGTGTGAGAAATTGAGCCTGTAAGATAGCATAAGAGGCTCCTGCTGACACAGAAGCAATATTTATGGTGGAGCTATGATAATATGCCCCAATAGCAAATCTGTCCTGGGATATGGATATTATTTAATGGTTCATTATGTCATTCTTGTGGTCATGTGGAAAGAAAGACAAAGTATAAAGAATCCATGTTGACTCATCGTCTTTATTAATTACAGCTCTTTGGGAGCTCTGCAATTATTCTGATAGAGTCTGCAGCCCTTAGTCATTGTACCTGTTGCAGGGCTGCCATCAGCATCCTGTCTCTCCACATTTAATTCCCCTTGCCATTTAACTCCAGTAGTGTACTTCTTTATGGGGTAAACAAGGGCTATCCAAATGCATGAGAGGCGGCAGAAGGTGCTCCTCTTGTCACACCATCCCAAATTCACCTTGCAGTTGAGACCCACCAGCAAAGCTCCTTGGGAAATAGCTCCCATGGGGGGACATATTTAACAGATCCAAAAACTGGCTTTCATGATTCATATTCTTTCTTCAAGTACCATGAATTTCTATAACAAGTGGCATCTGTCTTATCCCTCTGGATGCAAGCAAACAGCTGGGGGAAGCCAATCATGAAACTTTGGGTCAAACATGCAACGTTTTGCTCACAAATTCAGATCCCATTTGTTGTGATTCATTGATCATAAGGGAAGCTATAGAAAAGTGCTGTGCTATCTTTCCTGGTGACAGTCTCCGAACACTTCTTTACATCGGTCTACCATCTGTCTCAGGATTTATGATGGCTTTGCTATTGTTCAAGCAAAGGCAACTTTAATACTCTTTTTCAAATAAAGTCTTAAATTAAAATAAAATGTTCTTGTGTGTGTTTGCAGTAATACTAGTGCTGTGGCATAAAGTCTTACTGTGAAGAAGGCATGAAGGGAAGAAACCGAAGTGGTGATGCAGAAGTCTCAGCCAGGGTGAGCAGGGATCAGTGGTCCAACTGACCTTACTGGCTTGTTCATCCAGCTGGGACATCGTTTATGTTCCAAAGCCAAAGAGAAGGGGAAAAAAATGCTATGAAGAAAAACAACACCTCTTTTTTTTTTTCTCTAGCAGCACAGATAAAAATCATCTGTGCTTGAAATTTCGGAGGCTGCATTTCAATGCATTTTAGAAAGGAAAGAATACTATTTCTTGTTCTTTTAAATGGGTGAGACTAGTGAAATGAAGGTAGAACTTTAAGTCAAACATGCTGAACAAAGTCAAACAAACTACTGTGCTGGACTGGGGCGCTGCAGCCTGTTAGAATTTTGAGGGATGTTCCTATGAAGAATGCATATGCAGTTATTTTCAGGGAAGTGAATTTTGTAGCATCTTTACCATTATCCGCTCTGTCTTGTGGTTGGTTGACAGGCACACTTGAACCCATGGGAAGGGAATGTGGATAGAACATTTTCCTATTTTGACACACAAAATATTGCGCTGTGCCACTATCTAGTAATGGAAAAAGAAAAGAAGAAAAAAGATTGCTGTGATATATATATGAATAAATCAGCATGCTGCTTCATCTCTTTGCTAAAACAGTAACTTTGAGTGACATGGAGACATCCATTTTACTTGTGTTTTCTTCAGACTGTTCTCAGCCTTACTTAAGTAGAACTTCAAAAATAATGGGTATTAATTTAGACGCTTACATATATTCTTTAAAACTGGAGCAAGCAAAGTGACTGTGGATTTGTACTGGGATTTGAGACATCAGCTTTTGAGATAAAGTTGAGACATGAAAATTTAAAATAGGACCTTCTCTTTTGTGCCTACACTAATTGCAAAACCATTTTTTATTTGGAATAATTGTCCCACAGATTTTTCTTTTCTGCTATACATAAACCTGCAGGGAAAAAAAAAAAAAAAAAAAGGAGAAGAAACAAGTTTCTAAGAATTAGCCTAAATGCCAAAATGCAGTTCATAAAGTTCACAGCCAAAAATTAATTTCCTTCCCTCATTCTTTTCCATGTCACACCTTTTTCCTCTTACGCTGTAACTATGTTTATGTGCTTTACACAGACTGACTAAAAAAGTGACATAGAACCAAAGCCTAATCAAGGAATATGTTCATTTAGAAAGGTTCTATTTTGGCAATGCTGTCTTACTATGCCCCAAATGTTGTGTCTGATGTAAGTAAGACTTAAGCTTTAAATTTTGCAGTGCAAAATTGTCTTTTCAAAAGAACTCTGGCTTCACAGTGGTGTACCTGATTTAATATGTCATGTTTTAATAGGCAAGCCATTTACCTATTTCGACATGAACCCTATCTACCACGTAATGTATTTATTTCAGCATAGTCTAAGGCATCTCTAGCCCAGGATATATGTTTCAATTACATTTCAGTGCAAAACACATCCACTGCAAGAATCTTCATACTCCGGGATCTTGAGTAATGAAACATTTTAAGTGCTAGAGAGCCCAGTACTGAAATCTTTATTCTGGCAATCTCCCACAAAGGCAAACGTTTCTCTTAGCAACTTTGATCGATACCCCAATATGCCAGACCAAAAAGCTTTAACAGAAATGTGGATTCCTTCTGTTTCTATCAGTAAAATATGTAATTAATTTAAAATTGAAAATTTTATTTGTTTAGGTTTGATTTTTTTTTCCCATTTAAATTCTATCAATCAGCCATATTTTCAGTTATGCATAGATCTGTCCCTCATCTGGCATGAAGCAGGAAAGCTCTAGTAAGACTTAGAAAATCAGATCAAATCTAAGATCCAGAAGGCAGAAATGGCTGGAAAATTAAATACCTCATGTATACCGGCTGGTGAATTTACTTTACCAAGTACCTCTGTGCAAATACTAGGTTAGCCTGTTAATTAAATTGGAGCCTATAACATCCATCTATTCCAAGTAGAAAAGTGGTAGTACCATATAACCATGACTTCCTTGGACACTGATACTTCATGAGGTCTTCCCACAGCAGGAGCCATCCAAGCTGCTCCCAGGTCTATCCCAGCACTGCTCCCAGGGCCAGAAGGAGCCAAGGAAAAGCAAAAACTGGATGAGTCCAGACAAAACAACAAGCCTGATTTTTTAACCTCTTACAGCAGTTTTATGCCAGTGTAAATCTGTGTATGACTCTACGGTAGTAAAATCTCTGGGGGAAAAAAGCAAGCGTGAAAGAGACTTACAAATTCAAACAGCTTACACTGTGTCACATCCTGAGCTGGCTTTAGAGACTCAGGCTGAGACAGGGTACTGCATTAATGTCAGGAAGAAACCCTTTATCACCATAACCTAGTAGAAAAGCTGCTAAATCTGAAGACTACAAACCTGAGAATAAGCATATGTTTTATTCTGATTTTTTTTTTTCATGCAGCTGCAATTAATCTGAAGGGCTGTTTAAGCAATTATTTAACAAAGTTGCTGATTGTGGTGCTGCAATCTTGGTATGGCCGTTGGATTTTTTTGTTCACAGAAGTTGTTTCCTACTAGAGTTAAATTCTGAAGCAAGTGAAAATAATCTAGTGAAGATGGGAAATAGATACAGATATATGAGATTTATACGCATTCACATTAACAGAGCTTCTCTTATAAATCCCTATTAATCAAGCATTCCATCAATGTAAAGTTTTCCATTAAATTCAAAGAGGAACTGTAGCAAGTGTAATCATAGAGCCTGTTTAATACAGTGCAATGATGCCAACATTTCCATCTCATCTATCTAGCTGCAAAGCTTTTTCCCTACTGAGCTTTGTCACTGGAGTAGCTGAACAGCTCAGTGACAGAGTAGAAATTTCTCCCAAATATCTACATGGGGGAAAAAAAAAAAGGCAAAAAATCCTCCACTCTAAATTTTTTTAAGCAAAGACAGCAATAGCAGAATTACAAATTTCAGTACAGGATGTTTAGTTTTTCTGGGCCCACAGCTCATCAGTTTTAACATGCCTCAAACATAGCTGTATAACTTCATCCAGGTGACATCTGGACACTTCGAAGGAGCAGAAGTGAAAAGCTTTGGTACCTGGGTGAGGCACAAATGGAAAAAGTGTTTTTTTGGCTAGTTGGTTGTTTTTTTAAGTTTTTGTATGTTTTGTATGGTTTTTGTTGTCCAGAATCAATATAGGAGAGGAGAGGAGAGGAGAGGAGAGGAGAGGAGAGGCTGAAACAAGCAAAAGAGCCAAAAGGAAAGGATTGAGTAATTCAGATCTCATAATGAAGTGCTGTGGAAGAAAATGACATTTTTTTAAAGGAAACTTTATATAATCTTGTTAACATTAAATAGTAGATATTGAGGTGGATTAGACATGAGAGAGAGGAAAATGAAATGGAATGGCATAGGGAGGAGGGATGTTTAACTCACCCAGCCTCATTGGCAAGAAGTCAGTGAGAAGGAGAAAGGCTCCTCAGGGGTCATTAGGCTCCTGGGTGGTTTCTGTTCCCTCGATTACAGGGGGTTGTTAAGCAAGATGTGGAAGTGGGATGGAAGCTTTTCTGCCTCAGGGGGTGCTATTTCACCCAAAAGAAAAACACTGGGTTTATTTCATTTATTCATCATCTCAAGCCATTTTCTTTGCGTGTCCCTGATGGAGTTTTGTCCTGTTCAATCTTGTTTGCTTGAGGCAAAATCCAGGGCTTGACTTTCCCCTCTGGCATCTTCAGCTTCCCGTGACAAAGGGCATTTCCAAGGAAACAGAATTTGTCTTTCATCTCTGAAAGAAATGAAAGTGAACAGTGAAACATCACATCTTTGAAAAATGAAACAATACCCTGTGTTCTAGTTGGTCTTCAGTGAGATTTATAGTGTATTTTCAGTATCACTGAGATTACAGGACAGATCAGGAAGGCCCTTTTACATATTCTACTCCCAGTATAACTGGTGACCTAACCCAGTAGACTACCAGGGTTGCAAAGTATGTTACTAGCCATGAGCATCTCCCATGTTAGCTCATCACACTTTGGATTATGCTAGCTCCCTTTTTCACTCATGCTTCCCAGCCCTGGGTCACCAGCTTCCCCCTTAGATTGGTGACTGTGACACAAGCCAGAAGACAACACAAAGTGCGAGCTTTGCAGGTGAAGTGGAAAACAAAAGCCTCTGGGGGATTTACTGGGAATATCTGAGGCAGGAGATGAGTTTGCTTATGGGAGACCTTATTTTGACATGATCCAGAGCTCGAGGCCTGTTGCATGGTCGCAGAGACGTGAGTGTCCCCATTGTTAGGTGAAATAGAAACAGTCAAATAGACGAAGCGGAAAATACAGCAGACACAGTGAAAGGTTCAGAATCAATTTATTTTCCACTGCTGAAGATGATCACACATGCCTGATTCAGTGCCGTGCTCCACCACTCATGAGTTGCATGCTCACCCTTCAGTAGTGAAAGCTATTTGGTCCACATAGAGTATATGCATTCCACCTGTGTACAAGTCTGGACAGACAAGGTGAGATACTAGAAGACACATAAACCATCATATGTCCTCTCAGTACTGTTTTATTGGCTAATCTTGACTGTCTGATCTAATACCACAGTTTTCCCCATCAAGCATAACCGCAGTAATGCAAATGGATTTTGAGAGAAATGAGATCCAGGAGGAGACGGGGTTGAATAACAAAGGAAGAGTCTAACATTTTCATACAAGGGCAGAATAAAATCTTTACCATTTTTTACATTTATCTTTTCCTCCTGTGCCAGTTCCGTGTCTTTCTGCAGACTGACATGCAGACAATAATGAGGTTTCTTCTCAGGAAAGTATAATATTTCTTCCCCAAAAAGGCTCATGTACTTCAAGTTAGATGTGTTCTTAAAGGCATCCTTGACTCATGACCCAAGATATCATTTGTCAATGAAAATCTCTCTCCTAGTTCTCTTTTGAAGCTAATAAGGCTGTGCATTTACACAGCAAATTCAATACGTCTTGAAAACCCAGGTCTGCGAGCAGTACATTATTTCCTGTCTTTCAAAGGCTTTTTAGACTAGGATATAATAGATTATCTTTTAACAAGTACTCCCCATAAAGTAAGAAAAGTCAGTATAGTGTAGACTTTGCTGTCAACATGTTAACAAACTGAGCTAAAACCCAATGAGATGTATTTTCAGCAGGGAAAAGGTGTATTCTTAAATCATGTGGCAATGAACAGAAAGTTAAATCACAGTGACAGCAAAATGTAGTTTAATTCAAAGTTAGCAGGTCAAGAAGGGCTATGAAGGATCCTCACATTTACCCCAAGCTATTAATTCAGATAAAAACTACTAGCTGCTTCAGTCCTCAAGGATTTTATTTTCCATGTTTCTGCTTGTTAGCTCACACAAATGAAGAAAGGAATTATTTTCTCCAAGACGTAAGCTTCAATTGACTTGTCTAACTTAATGGCTTGGACTGTATTACTTAGAAGATGTCCATGTTTGAGTGCCGCAGCAAAAGTCTAGAAAAATAGCCTCAGTTTATGTACATATCTGTCTCCCATTAACTTTTTTTCTCTGTCTGTGTCTTTCCATTCCTGCACAAGTACTGCAAAGAGTTATGCCTGGCTGCAACTCCTTCCCTTACACCCTACAGATACTGTAAGCCCTCTGTGACACACTGCCTTCAAGCATCCATAAAGATATATAGCAGCTGCCAGCATCTGTCCCTTGAGCTCCCAAGAGAACAATGAAGCAAATAATTTCTTTAATTATTTATCAAGGGCTGCTTCCCCAGTCAATAAATTTGTTTTGCTGTCTCCTGGAGCCCTGGCTTTCTACTTTATGAGCTTCTTTTTCCACATGTATTTGAAACATGTTTTATTATTCATATTAATATCTACTGCAAGCTTGCTTTCTTTTTCTACTTTTCATCATCTCTTATTTCATTCTGTAAGATTTTTTTGCCTTTTTTTTATGTGACAAATGTTTTATGAGACATGACTTGACCTTTAATTAACCTTTTAGCCACTCTTTTCATTTGCTTCCTTCACCCATCTTTACATTGAAGAAACTTTGCATATGCATTTGACTGACCACTGAGTCATTTAATTCCCTATCTATTGTCAGGATTTCACTTGGGGGAGAACTGGACTGTTCTTTTGAGTGAAGCTCCTCAAAATACACACGTTTGCAGTTTTGTAATGAACTATTTTAATCAACAGCTGTGAAATGGCCAATAAAACAAATTTGTATTCAGGTCTTATGCAGTGGGAGAGAAGATTCATGAATTAAATATAAACACATATATATATGTGTATATATAATCCTTCTTGCCTTTTATGAAGTGGTGCCTGGTTTTGGCTCAACTCTCCAACTGCCAGTAGGCAGAGTGACCTTCCCTTCTTTCTTCCCTCCCTCATTTTGGCAGCCACACCAAAAAAGAATCAAGCCAACCTCAAACAAACACCTTGCAAATTGCTTGGCTAGTTTAAAAAGTACAGGAGTTGTTAATTATTCTTATTGACAGTTAGGAATAGAATCAAACAGGAGTCAGGAGTGGGAGGAGGAGGGTGTAGGGAGGAGCAGAAAGTGCTGAAGTCATTGCTGCTTTTTCACCCATCCGCAGCATGGTCCAAAATAATTACTAATCACTGACTTTATGTTCTTCATATAAAGACTTGCTATTTTCAGGTGCAGTGATATAATCTTGCACATAAGCATATTTAACTGGGAGAGAAGTCTGAAAAGTGTCACACGTATCCCCATCTCTCTATACAACATCACAGTGCTTTCCACATATTTCATCCCAGCAGAGCCTGCTTTTCTAATCAAAGGTATAGAGTGATAATTCAGCAGGAATTATTCTCTGCAAACAGCATGCTTATTTTTTATCACTACTTCCATATGCAGTTTGTAGACTTTGTTTGCCTCAAAATTGTGCACTGAAATATGAAAGCAGCCAAATCCAAGAAAAGCAGACACAGGAGAAAAATGAAATTGAGTAAATCTTACGGAGAGAATACAGCCTTCTCTTTTATGCCTATACAAAACAAATAGGGAAATATTAATTGCATCTTGAAAAATAATGCCATCTGGTCTACTAGAGATGATGGCTTCGATCGTATTGATGTCAGATGTTAATAGAATTTTTACATTTTTCAGCTGGTGAAATTTTGTCTTTCATACCTAATATCCTGCAAGGAGTGCCATGTACATGCACTAGCATATTCCAGTGATCTTTTAGGACAAAAAAGTCTTGTTAATCTACAATTATGTAAAAGTATGCATTAGTATAGGCTAGTTTATGTACTTAAACAGGTTAATACACTAAATTGCCTAACCAGAATATAATCTGAAAATATGATCAGCAGAATAGACTACATGGAGTATTTCCTTGCAAAAGTTCAGGTCTGTATGATTATAGTCACGGACGTGACTGTATAATAAATTTTATTATTTAGTAAAGTGTGGATTCAGTGCACTACTGAAATAATCACCACTTCCTCTCACTTCATATATTTCAGAAATAGTTTGCCTGTTCTGCAAGAGGAAAAAAATAGAAACAAGCCACATCAATACCAGACACACAGGTAACTCCCTTTTCCCCTCAAAAGTAACAAATAAATTTCAAATACTGTAATCTTTCTAAAGGAATATTCAAAATAAAAAAATAAAACAACAAAACAAACCCTTGTTTCTTCATCTGTGTTGTACCTATCTGATCAGTTATAATCGAATTTACACTAGAAGAAGACAGAGGGAAGATGGGATACCCTAGGGAAACTAAAAATTAGTTCATTCAAATACACATAAATCCTATTTTCAAATATTAAGGTGAGAAAGCAAATTAACTGGCTGGGATTCTGAAAGGTGAAAAAGTACCACTAGAAAAAGAAAATAAGAAAGATAGTTTGTCATAGGGCAGACAAGTGACTATATTTTGTGGGTGCAAGAAGTAACCTTCATGAATATAGCAGTCTGGCTGAGTTATTTCTTTTTGTGCTTAATCAAAAACTTTAAATATCTTCAAAGACATAATTAGGACAATTTAAGTTCTCCTTTGGTTTGTTTGACTGTTATGAGAGGTGTAGAAACTCTTTTAGAGTGAATTAGGAAATCACTATGCTAGATTATTTTAAATTATTTACCTCTTTTTACTGGGTAAACCCTGGCTTAGAAGACACTGTCTATGAACAAGTTTTGCTCAGCCACACTATTTTCCAGAGCACACCTATCCCTGCTTTTATGGAAAAGTAGGCAAGAATCTCTGCGAAATTCTTTGTTAATTCCATAGATTCACAGACTACCAACATTTAAAGAATTTATGTATACTGCTACACAAGATTCCTAACATATGCTTTAAGGCAGTATATTTGTAACAAGTAGAAAAATTTGCTTTTACTTAGAATAATTTAAGACATCATTCAGTATCCTACCCACAGCTGGGACTCACCAACTGATCTGGAAAGAACCATGTCCTGTGTTGCTGTGCTTGCTGCCAAGCAAGTCACACATATTCCAAACTTAATACAAACGTTTTATGCAACAGTAAGGGTTCTTTCACATTATTTTGAATCATTACTTCACAATCCTTCTTCCCCCCAAAAGATTCCACTGCTAATTCATAAACAAGGACAGGAAATGAGCAGTTGTCAAGTGTTTGCTGGCCAACACCCCATACCTTCTCCAGGGATCTTTGTCAAGTCTGGAAGGATCTGCGAATAAATACCCACAAAATTGCATTGAATCTTGCAGAAAGTTCACCTTTCACCACACTACCAACCAAACTCAAAAGATTATGCACTTTTGCAAACATTTACTGTACTCACCTCACTGGTAGCTTCTGCTTCCCAATTTATTTAAAAGCATAGGATACTGATAACAGCTGCTCCTCTACTTAGTACATTGATTGCTTATCTTCTAGTTCAAGTTAAAATTTCCCTAATTAGAGTACAAAGTAATATATCTTGGCACATAAAATGTTTTACTTGGCATGAAGGAGCAGTACTAATTATTTTATGTTAATTAAAAAAAAAAAAAAAATTAAGCAACCAATAAATACATAGGATTTTTTTGATTATTGCCAGAAGTTAACATATGGAATATGTCAGCTTCTCAAAAGATAAAATGATGTATTGTTTGTTACCATAATGGGCATGTAATTGAACTTTTTGAATTATAAAGGGTAAAATAGATTTGAAAACAGCATTTGAGCCTTTTTTCTCCCTTAAAATATGTCTTAACTTGGTATGAGAACAAATTAGGAAGTCTAACAACTGTCTGCATTGTAAACTTGCATCTTGGGTCTTTTCATTCTAGATTGAAAGTTGATATAGAAATCCTTTTACTGAATTAAAATATTTTGGATCAAGTAGTTGGTTAAGAATTAAGATGTTCAGAACACTGATCTCAATATGACTTTACAGCTCCACAGCAAGGATTTTATCATTAGCTGAAACAACAGTAAGAGTTCCTACACTCACTTCCCATTAGGTACCAGCTTCAGTTTTTCTGATTTTACCCACATTTTGTATGTTGCCTTTAATTAAATAGTTTGTGTTCATATTTTCTACCACAAATAATGTTTTTGACATGTTTGCAACTTCATCATAATAGGAAAGCCAAGTACAAAATACTGTAATTGTGGTAGATGCAAACAATTGTTAAAAAATGGGCTAAAATTTGGGGGATTTAAATAACTTACTTTTTTACTTCGTCTTGTAGAGCATTTCTTTGTAAGGTTAATAAGTAACAGTTACTTATGTAAGTGAAATACACTTAAATACGGTGTGTTTCAAGGGGATTCACCAAGATTTTTGTGGAAATCTATTTAAGATCCTTAGTTTAGCTATGCTGCTCATTCAGTGTCTGGTTATTTTATCCCTTTTCATTACTTAATATTAATTACTTAATAACAGATCTGTTTCCCTAATAAGTCTTTCATTTTTGTAATTTCTTCTAAATAACATCCCTAAGTGTTCTGTCAAATGGAGAACAGAGCTGCTGAGATGGGAAGTTAAAAGACACCTTGCCACAGCCTTCACTGAAAGCAGGGGGATCTGCATTTTAACACACATTCTGTGCTCCCACATTAGAGCCTAGCAAGCCATATGCTTAAGAATTGATCACTCGGGCACTATCTAGCCCAAGATTTAAAGACTGGCAACAGTTTAAGGAGCACACAGCTTTTTATGTGTGTTAAGTTGTTCACATTGAAGTACCTTGTGCCCAGGAGACGTTTCCACTAGGTTTGCTTCACATATTCTACTGCAACCTTTTGCCCTAGCTTACACAAGACCTTAACAGGGATATAATTTTTGAGCATCCCTTGTGAAACTGTTCTTCCCTCAGTACTACTTGCTTTATTTTACCATATATTCTGCTTTGCTAAAGATGCTCAAAATAGGCTCAAATTGCTCCAATTATGCGAAGCACAATGTGACAAGTCAGTATAGCACAGCAAGGGCGAGCAGAAGACTGGCACATATGAGTAACAGATCAGAGTTTGCAAGCTAACAAATGTACAGTTGCCTCAATGTATAAAAGAATAGACAAGTTTTCATAATTTTTTTACTCTCTCCTGTTATATTCTAGTAACAGATTCTTATTTCCACTCCCCAGATTTCCTCAGGGACACATCTTTCCCATCAACTGATCAGCAGAGGTCTGTTTTTTTATTTGACTCATTTACTTTATCATCACTATTTTGAGGACTTGATTCCAGTCGTTAGATGTCGTAAGATTTGCCTTTATTGCCCTGCTCTTTATAATAACTTTCACTGTATGTATACTTATTATAGACTGCCAGTACATGAACTGTTTCATGGGGGCCAGATGAAGATGAGTTTCCCCCCTGTGATGCTTTTCTACCTAGCATTTCATGTGTGTGGTTTGTTGTTTTTTCTTAAGTGGGGCTATGCACAACAGGTGAAGCCTATGTCAAGTAGTTTGTGGATGTTTGGTTTAGAAGCCACAGTTAACCCACAAGATTGTAAAGTATAGTGTGCACTGAAATGTTCATTAGTCATCTCTGGCTTGGAATTTCATGTTTCAGACTTCTGAATAACCCATCAATGACAGTTCTATACTTTTGGGAAGTATTAAGTAGGTAACTGGAAGCATTAGGTAACTTTCAGAACAAACTGCCTGCATTTCTTGCAAGCAATTGCAACAAGATGCAATTTCATGAGACAATAAAGCACTTTGGGTTACTCACCATAGCATCCATTAAATACAAAATTAACATAGCGAGCTTTTCCAGGCTATCTCGGCAAGACAACATGTTGTTGCTACTCTCCATTTACAGCACATTAAACAAGTGCTGTTGTGCCACCCATTTTCTGTGGAAAAACATCTTCCCTGTCCCTTGCTTTCAACATGGCTTCTTTGATCAAGGAGCTAGCATAGCAAAGGACACAGCAGACATTCAAACACATAATCCTTTACTCTCTTCACTGGCTGTTCTTGCTTTTCATAACAAATCATATCAGCTATTAAAATATTCTGGAGAGCAACTTGGATTGAACTAATGACAAAGCAATCGTAGTCATCTGCTTACATCTGATTGTAAATCACTGTGAACCATGGTCAGTTGCTCGTAATGTGTATTGAAAGCCAGGACTTTCTCTCCCTCTCTCTATATCAAACACAAGCTCTTTTTCCTAGTGAGTGTCCTTCTGTAAAACCCTTATGCTTTTCAAATGGGCAAGACTCCTGGATTACATTTTTGACAAGATAGATGAGACCACTTTTCACAGGAGACCGAGGAAAGTAATGAGCTGTAATCTTTGAGCTGGAAGATATCTATCTTTTTTAATTACAGGTAGATTACTTCTTTATTAGCCCCCACGGCAAAAGGCTGTGCCACATAGGTTTCGCAAAGCAGTGCTGCACCAAGAGAAAGGGATTATAAGAGTTTGGGACCTTGGCAGTAAAAAAAGGATTTTCAAACTTGAATCTGATTTGAATTTTTTAAGTCCATGCTATTTGTGTTACTCAGCAAGCACGTATTTTGTAGTGTTCCCCACTACAGTTAATAAGATACTGCCATCACATGAGTGAGCTGGTTATTAGATGGTCCCTATGAACATTTCTGCCTTAGTCTGACATGTCTCCCCTGTCCTTGACAAAGGAAGCTGTGGCCCTTACATCAGTTAGAACAATTTAAACCCATTTAACCAAAATATCTGTTTACACAAATATTTTAAAGTACAGATTCCCTTTATGCCTGAAGGAAGGAAATGTCTTACTTTCTGAACGTTAGGCTTTTTAACATCCCTGATTTATTTTTCATGACTTGGCCTGAAAATAATCCCTTCACATGTCATGCTTCCTGCGACTGTCCTGTCTTATTTAGGTAGCTTATATGTGAGAAAACAAAGTGGCTTTCTTGATGAGCCTTGCGAACTCATGTGCAGCTCCCTTTTAACCACTTTCACATCCATGGCTTTCCTAGAGAACTATCACAGTAGGTAATGGAACAAGATCAGATAGTTCTCCAGCAAGGATTTTACAAGCTTATAACAAAAAGACATTATTTACATAGTCTCATTCTGTTTTGCTCTCAGAGATTATGATGTTTTCTCAAGACTGTAGATTGAAAGTTATTGAGGAGTATCTATATCAAAATATTTATTGTTTGTAACCAAACTATGTCACAGTTCTGTTAATGGCATTTCTGTGTTTGGTTTTTGGGGGTTTTTGTTTTCTTTTAAATGGAAGTTTATGTCTCATGAATGATACTTGTTTTGTTTGTAAAACAATTAGAAAAAACACTTCTTGTGAAGCAGCATTGAGAGTGAATTTCACATAGCCCTACTCTTATTTATGTGCAGGACTGAGTCTGTGTGGAAACACACTGAATCAAAAGATCATGGCTGCTTGAAAGTAAGGACCTTTCTACATCTTGAGATAATAGGAAAAATAACAACATAGAGAGAAGGGAAGGGTAAGACTTGAAAACAAAAGCAAGAAAAGAAGTCTAAAAGTAACTTAAAAATTAATTTAGGAAGGAAGTGCAGGATGGAAGACAGCTTTGGCTTGCCTCCTCAGTCACTGAATTGAACACTCTAAAGCTGGAAGTTGGTCTTATGTGAGCATTCAAAATAAAAACTGAAAACCAGAAAGATTTAACAAAGTAAACTCATAATAAAGGAAGCCTTTAACAAGTTTTACTTCCCATGTTGCTTCTCTCAGGTTATATAACTTTACATTTAATGGATATTCTCAACTGGAGTCCTATTTGTGAACTGGTGGGAATGCTATTAGTATGGTAATCAGTTCTACAGAGTAAATTGGTTATAAAAGTGGGGTTCTAGCAAAAGGTACAAGAGGGGAATATTTTTTAATTATCACACTATGAAGTCTACTCTCCCCTTGGTGCTTGTGCATATTCCCTATTGATATTAATTTCAGACACACAACTTGTATTGAAATCGAAGGGCATTGCACACCTCTGCTCCAATGC
Organism: Lathamus discolor; assembly: GCF_037157495.1. Lineage (NCBI taxonomy): Eukaryota > Metazoa > Chordata > Aves > Psittaciformes > Psittacidae > Lathamus > Lathamus discolor. Next base: position 12,767,642 of record NC_088890.1, on the reverse strand, counting down.
AATCTTAATGTATTCACAGGAAGGGATGATGGCCACTTGTCTCATATGCAGCTATAGAAGTGTTGTCAAGTTCCAAGCACAGCTCTTACAGTAGGAAGCATGGCTCGTGTCCCATCCAGCACCCCCATTCAAAGGTATGTATGTGAATTATCACACAGGAGATTCAGAAAGGTGAATTGAACCTTAGTTTCAGTCAACTCTCATTTTTTATAGCAAATTCCAGGTGGGCTTAGTGCTTATCCTGGACTCAGGTGAAATTCACATTTACTGCAGATGGACTTGTGGAGTTTATCACTGGATTTGAAATACCTGAGAGAATCAGTCCTGCAAAACAATCTTGCTCTCTGATTACTTTTTTTTATTAAAAAATGTTTCTTAGGTTCACAAGCCTCAAATGAACCTTTAGAAGAGTTCATGGAGAAAATAATTAAAGCACCAAGAAAAATAGTGTTTTGAGAATCATGTGAATAATAAAAACAGGCAATAATTTGTAGTTTGGTATGTGGATTTTATCACTTGAACCACAGTCTTTAATATTCTTTTCCTTCAATATCAGCCACTCTCAGGAGAGATACAATGTTTCCAAAGTCATTGTGCCATGCCCAAACTTCCATTTCCTATATAATGTCCCTCTGACCTTATCCTAGAGCCTTTCTACTTGATCCCTCAAACTCCTAAATAAATCAGAAGTTGCCTTTTTAGTGTAATACTTCTGGTTTGCTATGTTTTAATTGGAATGTTAATATAAAGTATTTGGGAATCAATTCTTTTTTATCAAGAATCTTTATGCCTACCTGTTAATAAAGAGTCCTGCTTGAGAGCTAAATGTTATGTAGCCATGAGACATTGTTGAAGGAAATCAGCAGCTGTAGGATTTCTGCAAAAACTAGACATGTAACACCTTTGCAAGCTCCAAGGTTTTCTAGGTGCACCTCATAAGTGCTCCCCAACTAGATGGGCAGTAAAATACAGCTGAACAGGTTTACTGTAACAAGGGCAGATTTTCATCCTATACGTTCAATTATTTATATTTTACTAGGGAATAATTCAATACAATCTGAGATTTAAAACCTTGAGAGAAAGTTAAGCTACCTCTATGATATTCTCGACAAAAGTTTCAAAATCGCTCCTGCATTACTTTAAGTTCCTCTGGAAATTCAGCTTTAATTTCCTCTCTTGCAGGTAAAGGATAAGTGACAGTTCTGCTGTATTAATTTCTGAGTAAATTTATTTCACTGAATTAAAACTTTTTAACATTATTAGAACACAATACTGTCTAATAAAAAATAAAAGATCGTTGGGGGTGTCAAGTACCTCAGCCTAATCTCATTGTAATAATGACCTCAAACATATGCCTAAGGATTGTTAAAATCCTGAAGAAATGTTGTATTAGAACATATGAATATAAAAGTATTGGTTAATGGATCTACACATCAGGTGTCCTAGCAGCCTTATCTCCTTTATCTCAGGCTCAAGAGATATTTATAGATACAGTTCTCCGTATGGTGCCTTTTTCTTTCCTTTTATTTTTTTCTTTTAATTAATAAAAGCTAATAAATAATTTTTTTTTTTAGGAAATAAGAAGATAGTTAAGATGATCTGGAACAGTTTGCTACTGAACTTAAATTTTGGAGATAACAGAATTCAAGGCTACAGATGAGAACAGTAAATATAAACATAGCAAATACAATCCCCATATCTTAAAAGTCCTACTGAAGCCAATAAACAAGACACATCACAAATGCAGCTTCTCTAACTGATATGGATTTTCTTCTGCAACCTGACTTCAGACCCAGATTGAAAGGCTGGAGGGCATTTGCAGTGCTTTGCCTAATACAGACCATTAGACTATCCTGAACTAATTCTTGAGAGAACTAGAGCAGATCATGGCAAAACTTGCAGTCTCAAGTTTGACAGAGAATCAGCCATGTCTTGTTCTCCAACAGTTAATCACCTTAACTACAAGCACTGACGATATTTCTAGAGTGATTTAAACTCCTAACCACTACTAAACTAGAAGAATGTACTTCTTATATCTCCATTCCCTGTTCACAGTGAGTGATGGAAACTTTAATGATTTCTTGCATGATGGCCTAATCTTTTCCGTTTTAAAGACTATGTATTTCTTTTAATGGAGCTTTTACTGGCCAAATACGAAGTCAAAATGCTCAAAACCTACTCTTCTATAATAGGTGACATCAACTGGCAGAATAGACAAAGGGATTTATATCCACAATAAATAATAGACAAGATGGGACTAATGGACATGCTGGATTTCAGCTAACATCTTAACCTCTTCGATTCTGAGATTGTGGGAGTTCAATATAATTAATAGAAGTTATCCCAAATGTTTTTAAAAATAATCCTTGAGGTCCTTTCACTACTCTCATCCTTTCTATCTGTGAACTCAAGAACTACACATGACACTATTAGCTGCTTTAGTGCCCCTTAGGACAGACCATCCGCTAATTCCCATTTCAGTTTTCCTGGTTCATACATTACTAATCTCATAGCACAAATCTGTCTCTTCTCCCCAGGATATTATCTCATACCATTCTCCCAGTGGTTGAGTGATCATGAACTCTGATACAAGGGATTTAGCAGAACCATGTGAATGGTTCAGAGATGGAGACAGAGCCCCAGGTTAGATCAGAAGAAGAGTACTTGTCCTGGGTTTAGCGACAGTACTATAAAGTGTAACCCAAGCTGGAGCCTTGTCAGAGGTCTGACATTTATAAGTGAGTGTGGAATGCATTGCTGATGGGGTTTGCTAATATATTAATGTAATTTATATTAGAAACATGGTGTGGCCATCTATAGTATCTGAAAAAAAAAAGAAATGCATAAAGCATAATCTTCTCCATTATTGTGTTAGAAGCTTATGTTCAGCATGGTTAGCTACCATGACCCCTAGGGGTTTTCTTAGAATACCTTTTTTCCAGAGCCAAGCCCCACATTAGTGAAGATTCATTGTTCCTAGGTATGATTTTATATATTGTTGTACTAAAATGCCTGCATTTCAATCTGGGTGCAAACAGATAGTCCCTATAGTTTTGTATCATTGATTTGTCCTCCTCTTTTTAAGCATTCTTCCAGAGTCACCTGCAAACTTGTTTGGTAGCAACTATATTTCCTTTTAAATCATAAATGAAATACCTGAAATAACAAAGGAATAAGAAAATCATGGAGTCCATCAGAAAAAGAAATACATGGCTAGTAAATATAACTTCTTAGAGTTACTTTAAGCTCTGTCAGCCAATTTCTAATCCATTTTATATGAACTGTTTATTTTGGATCTCTCTATTTTTTAATCAGTGTCACGCAGTACCAAGTCAAACGCTTTATAGAAGCTATTGCATGAACATTATTATGGTTATCAACAAAATTGGTAATCTCATTCACAAAGAAGTAATTTTGACAGGATCTGCTTTCCCTAAGCCCATGTTGATTGGCATTAATTAGGTTTCCACCGTTAATCCTTTATTAATCGAATTCTACATCAGCCATTCCAGAACCAGTATCAATCTGACAAACCTATAATTACCAGGGTCATCTCATTTTACTCTTTTAAATACTGGAACAACATTTGCTTTTTCCCAGCCTTCTGGAACTCCCCCACCATTCCTAAACTCATTTAGAAATCCACAGTAGCAGCTGAAGGCACTCAAGCTCAGCACAACACTTATCAACCACTGCAAGAAGTGCCAAACTTGGGGTAGCACTGGGCTGTTCAGGGCATTGCATTTAGCTGTCTTATTGGCCACAGGCTCACAGCAGTCCTGCAAAAGATGCAGCTTGAGTTATTAAGCCAGGCTTTTGCTAAACAGACAGTAAAGAGAAAGAAATAAGAAAGGAGAAAGGAGAAATAAGGCAAAGAGGACACAGGAAGCGGGATTGACAGCAAACCCCATGGATCATAGTGCATACCCTGCAGAAGGTGTCTGAGCTCCCTCTGAAGGTCCCCTTTCCAGCCCAGGTGAAGAACAATATGGCTATGCCAAGGGCTGGGGACAACCCACTCATTCCTGGTTCCTGTCCTGTCATCCCCAAATCTTGCTGAAGAATGGTCGAGAGTTTCACCTCAGCTCTTGCCCTGCTTTAATCTCAACAATCACAGAATCACAGAATTGGAAAAGACCTTTAAGATCATCAAGCCCACCACTAAACCATGTCACTGAGGGTAAAATGATCTCCCCACAAGATTTCCCTTTATGGCTGCCTTCCCTCTCCCCTCACACCTCATGGCAGCCCCTCCTCTCCCTTCATCCCTCATGGCCACCCCTCCTCTCCCCTCACACCTCATGGCCGCCCCTCCTCTCCCCTCACACCTCATGGCAGCCCCTCCTTTCCCCTCATCCCTCATGGACACACTTCCTCTCCCCTCACACTTTATGGCTGCCTCTCCTCTCCCCTCACACCTCATGGCCGCCCCTCCTCTCCCCTCACACCTCATGGCAGCCCCTCGTTTCCCCTCATCCCTCATGGACACACTTCGTCTCCCCTCACACCTCATGGCCGCCCCTCCTCTCCCCTCACACCTCATGGCTGCCTCTCCTCTCGCCTCAGAGGCCGGGAGCACATTTTTCTATGCAAATCTTCAGCTGACTTCCTTGAAGCTTTTAAAAATACCTTGAAGATGTTGACGTCTTCAAAATGTAGCTCTGGATGGTTCTTCTAGTTAAAACTGTTAGGGACTCAGAGTAAAAGGCCTACAAACTCTGTATGAACAGAAACAACGCAGAGCAGGAAACTGGTTTTAAAGTACAGTTGTGCAGCCGGTGTGTCCTGGTGGCCAGCTGTGGCTGCTCAGGGCCCTGCACCTCGCATGCGCGGCGGAAGTCAGCCTCGGGACCCCCTTGCTGTCTGACACCAAGCACAGAAGCTAGTGATCTCCAAGTCTCCTTTCAAATGCATCTTTTTTTCTTTCAGTTCACCTTTCTAACACTCAGCCAAAGCCCTACTGCTAAGGAAGCTCCAAGGAAACAATGAGTGGAAACATCAATATTGTCATCTAATTGCTTCTGGTGCCCAGCCCACTAATTTTATTCCATCCTTCTCTGACCCTTTTCTCTTTTCTGACTCTTTTCCTACTCTTTTCCATCAGTTATTCTCTCAACTCAGTCTTACGGTGGTCTAGATAGCTCCATTTCTTTGAGTTAATTCTGTCCATCTCATTTTGTCTTCTAAAAAGCTATGCCATTCCAGAAAGCTGGAAGTTTTATTAAATTTTCAGCTTTTTTTCCACCAAGCAAGGACTTGGTACAGATAATTCTGCTAGACAAGATTTTTTTTTCAAGAAATCCTTTTGTTTTAATGGTAGAAATTTATCTTAGAATAAGATTAATGTTAATCTATAGAAGAGAACAAGATAAAGATAGATTTTGCCTATTAAATTTAAGAATGACAATCAGTTATGTGTCTACTAAGTACAGATAAATTAAAATGGAGCACCAAGAGAAGTACATATGACAGGCTATAGTGTATGAAATGGTTTCATTATCCTCTGATATAATGAATAACAAATGGATTTGTAAATTGATGCAATGTTTTGAAAGAAGTATTCCTGTAGAATTACAATCATATTAGGCTGAATTTATGTTTCCACCATTAGAATTTTCACTGTCATCTAACAATGTTATCTGTGGTTTTCAATGTCTGTTTACATGCCTTTCTCAAGTAGAATTTGAAATTAGTTGATCAGTTATCATGTAAAACCTGCTTAAGAATAAATCCATATTAAATTAGAAAAACTAGGTAAGATAAGGATGTAGTGTTTATAACATCAGTAAGGACGAAAGTAAAGACAGAAATATGTTTAAATTTGAAATGAACTAATTTAATTAGATATCAAAGTAGCCAGTATTCACAGAGATTGTGCTGCTTCTGTATATCCTAAGAAGTTTTCTTGCAGCACAGTTTTGTTATCACATTAAACAATTTTTAGTGTGTTATACCTGAAAGATCACAATAGATTAAATTTTGTTCAATAGATTTTACTACTGGACCAAACTGTTTAAAATTCTCCATGAAACGTAAAGATGGATTTAAAATTTATGAACAGGAGCATACAATGACATAGGGCAGATAAAAAGAAAAAAAAAAATCAATTTAACATAAAGTATTATTAGCAATAACACTGCAATCAATCATCCTTCTTATCTACTCATATGTCTTAAGAGTATATCTGTTAAAAAGCCCTAGTGAAGACAAATCACCCAGTGCTGAGCTGAGCACCACAGCTGGGGTTTTCAAAGGACCATGGTGGAATTCATCACTTCAGTGCCTGACTCCCCACTGGAGATTCACACAAACTACTCCTTCTGTGTTTAGAAAAACTAAAACTAGCTTTTGTTCAAGAAAGAAGAAATTGAAGATTCCTTTTTTTTTCCTGAAGAAAAACTTCATGACCTCTCTGCTCCCCAGCCCCACCCCCCCCCCCGCATTTCAATATAATATGAACGATTTAAAAAACTATTAAAAACAAAAAAAATACTTCAAATCGACAATGTTATTTTGCAGAGGTTTTTAACCTTCTTCTAATAGACTGTTAGGCAGACGAGGGTTTTGTTCCTCTAGCTATTGTTCTCAGTACTGCCTGCTGAGTAATTCCAAGGTTACAGAAGGAAATACATATAAAGAAACTGGGGTGTGGGAAAGACATCAAGTGGGAATAATGCTGTTCTCCTTTGCAATGTGCACTAGGGGCTGAAAAGAAAAAACAACAGAAAATGTAGTCTCAGTGTCTCATTCTCTGTTGTTTTCTCTGTTACTTTATTCTCTCCAGCATGTCAACAAGAAATAAATAATGTGTAGAAATTCAGGAAATTAAGAGGTCACAACAAAAACAACCAGTAAAAGAGTATGCAATCTGAATTATCCGGGGGAAAGACATTTAGAAGTGAGGTGGTGCCTGTGATGTGGAAGAGAAAAGCAGAAGAAAGCAAAAAAATATCTTAACTTATAAACACATACATTTATGGTAATTAAGCTGATAACACTCAGCAGACAGCATGCAGCCAAGCCCCTGGCTGCCCTCAGCTCTCCCATTGCTGCCAGCCTATAAGGT